>NW_016815814.1:1293606-1320757 GCF_001698545.2 Rhinopithecus bieti | reverse complement strand
AAAAAAAACTAGCCGGGCGATGTGGCGGGCGCCTGTTGTCCCCGCTACGTGGGGAGGTGAGGCAGAAGAATGGCGTGAACCCAGGAGGGGGAGCTTGCAGTAAGCTGAGATCCGGCCACTGCACTCCAGCCTGGGCGGCAGAGCGAGACTCCGTCTCAAAAAAAAAAAAAAAAAAAAAAAAAAGAATGGGGTCTGATGCACAGTTAAGAGTCAGTCAGTCAGTGTTGGCTGCTGGTATTACTGTATTATCATCACTGTTATTAAATGGAGCAGTAACTGGGTATTGTAAAGATATCAATTGTCTTCATATTAATATCTACTTTTATTACAATCCAAATGAAAATTCCAGTGGGACTTTTTAAGTTAACAAAATAATTCTGAAGTTTATATGGAAGAATAAACGCATAAGAATTGCCAAGAAAAATGTGGAAACTTGCCCTAGCCAATTTTAAGATGTATAAAAAAGCTGCAGTAATTGGAGCAATGTAAGATCACACCACAATAGGCAAACTGAGCATTGGAACAAAGCCCATAAACAGAACCAAACACTTAGGTGAATTTAGTATAAAATAAGGCAGCCTTTCGAATCTATAGGGAAAGAGTGGATTATTCAAAAAATGACATTGAGACAACTGGCTAACCACTTGGAAAACAATTAACTTCATTTTAATCTTACACCTTTCATTCAAACAAATTCCACATGAAGGAAAATTTTAATGGGACATGAAGATGTAAAATTCTAGAAGGAAACAAAAAAATTTATATAATCTTCCAGTTGGGAAGAATGTTTTAAACATGAAGGAGCATACCATGAAAGAAAAATTTGAATGTTTGAGCACATACTTTAAAATTCTCTTGTTAAACCCTACTACAATAAAAGAAATGGGAAACAAAATTGGAAAAATAGGATATATGACAAACACAGGGTCAATAAACTTAGTATAAAGACAATTCCTAAAATCAGTTTAAAAAAAAAAAGGTGAATACATCAGTGAGTAAAAGATATGCAAAGGAAATTTTTAAGAAAATAATGATTAATAAGCATGTAGAAAATGTTTCATATAACCAAGAAAATGCAAATCGAAATAATCAATTGCCATTTTTACTTTGTGAGATTGACAAAGATTAACAAAACTGCAATGCGCAGTCTTGGAAACCTGTAGGAAAACAGGTGTTTTCATTCATCATCAGTGAGAGACCATTAAATCATTAGGAAGGCAATTTTTTAAATAAATTAACTGCTTTTATACATTTTTGACCCAGAATTTCAATTTCAGCTTCATCAAAAGGAGGTGACTGGGAATGTTTACAAAGACTTGGCCATAAGGATATTCATCACAATATTGCTTCTAATAGCAAAAGTAAAAATGGAAAGAACCAAGGGAATGAGGGAGAGAGGGAAAAGAAAAACATCTAAATGGTAACAACCTAAATGTCTGACAATAGGTAATCTGTTACATAAGTTATATTTCACCCCTAAATAATTAAACAATGTTGTAGAAGAATAATTACTAATGCAGGGAATGGGGAATGTTAATAATATAGCATTCTGTGTTGAAAATAAGTTACAGAACAATACACTGATACTATTTTTGTTTTTTGAACACACATATTTATATGCAGACAGAGACTGGAAAGATATACATCAAAATGTTAACAGCCGTCACCTCTGAATGCGACCACTATTAATTTTTACTTTCTTCTTTCCATCTATCTGTGTTTTCTAAGTTATCTGGGATCATATGTCCCTGACGTAATCAGAAAAAAACCCGCAAAATTGATTTAAAACTTAATTTTTAAATTCTTGCTAATTATTGAGGTCTAGAATACATCTTAAGTTTAACATTTGGTTAGTTCCTCCGACACCAGGCTGAACTCTGCTGGCCAAGAAGATATCTTGGAAATCTTCACACAAACTGTATTTACTCTGGCTGCACTTTTTCCTGCTTTAGTATTCAGTGTATTATGCCAAGAAAAGATACACTTTCAACTGGAGATGCACTTTCAGAGAGATTCAAATGCTAAAAAGGAGACACTGGAGTATGAGCTGAGACGTGATCCATTTTGTGCACTGTAAATTAAAAATGGACGTTTTACTAATGCAATAATGAAAAACATGCTAGACTATCCTGGTATTGCATGAAGACACATGAGGTTTGATTATAAACAAAAGAAACTGATTTTTAACAAACTCACTAAAATTGAGTTTATAGGCCATGTGAGAAATCAGATTCATGATATTATAGGCATACTTTATTTTTTGATGCAAAATTTTATTTCTCAACTTGATCTTCAATCCTATTCACCAGGCATGGCTCTGGTTTACTTTTGCACACTCTCAAAGGATAAAGCTTTGTCCCATTTGAACATATTTCCCCAAACTGAACATCAGTCAGGAAGGCAGTTCTAGGAGTTCCGAAGAGGGGCTCAACTTCCTAGGGGAAGAGAGACAACACTCATTCGAACATAGATGTTCCAGAGGGTGTTGTTTTCAAAAACCTGCCCAATTTTCTAGAAACTGTACTTCATCTTAGAAAACACCTGGGCTGCAGGGCTGCTGTGGGCACCCTAGGGAGATCATTAAAGTGCAGATGGGGAGGGAGGATCGAGGGCAGGAGAACATAAACTTCCCAAACAAAAGCCTATTGTTTCCTTTGTCATGGGTTAGAGTTTTGCCATATATTGGTCAAAGGTACTTAACGCAAGCTGGATACATCCCTAGGGATTTGATATCATGTGAAGGTGATGAAATGCTATTTGTGTAACTCAGAATTAAGAGACATAAAGGAGCATATAGTCTCATGTTCTTCATGGGGATGCCCATCAGAATCACCAGGGAGCTTCCTCCAAGTGATAGCAGCTACTGACTGTTGAGTACCTACTTTGCAGTAGTAGGTACTGGGCCAAGCACCCTCCTGTATTATCTCATTTCATCATCACCGCAGCCCAATGAGGGAGGAGTTATTTGAATCCCCATTTTGCTGACGAACTCAGAGTGATTGAGTGCCCAAGTTCATGCAGATGGCAGGGGTGGAAAGGACTTGAACCTGGGCAGTCGGACTCCAAAGGCTTTAGACTGCTTCTCTACATTGCCTCCAAGACACAGATCCCCAAAGATCCCTGGGTTCACTGACTCCAAATGCCCAGGTGACAGATGTGTGCCTGATTCAGAGATGCTGATTTCAACAGATCCCCCTTATTTTGCAGACAGATAATCGCAGCTCAGAGAGATTTAACTGCTTGCCCAAGGTCACAGGGCACATTAGTAGAGAAGTCAAGACTTGAACCTAGATCAAGAGAAAAAGCCCCAGACCAGGGTAGGAAGAACTCCAGGCATTAGAGGTCAGTGCCTGCAGCTGGCTGTGTGACCACAGGTAAGGCACCTCTCCTCATTCCCCAAGTGGCCCTTTTTCTCGCACTTCAGGAGCATTTTGTGTATCTGGTGGTGTTTCCCCTTTGGCCCTCTTTCAGAGAGAGCTCTGGTTTTGCCCACTGATTTTGAAGTGGCTCCTGCAGAGACCGTGTTAGTGGATATTCCCATCTTTCAGTCCTAGAAAAATAGATACGTTGAAATTTACTGCCAAAATCTAGAATGATTGGGGGACAAAAGGGAAGCTGTCACTAGAGGTAACTAGGTGGCAAGGTTTACAGTTGGGAGTAAAAGAGCTTATTCTGGGGGCGAGTTGACACAGTTCAAAGTTAGCTGCACCAGTCCCTGGTGGACAGTCAACCTTGATGTTTCCCCTGTTCTACCAAGTTTGAAATTGACTCCAGGTGAAAATTGTGAGCTCCATGAGGACTCCAGGCATGCGCTGCATTTGTTTTATGCATGGCTGGGAGAGATTTGCTTGTGAACTTCTGAGAAACCCACCTTCCCCCTAGTCCTGCTGTCCTGTGGGGGAAAGTTGGCATCCCCCTCCATTTCTGCACCCCGCGGCTCAGCTGTCATGTAAGGTGACCAGCAGGTGGATGCTGCCTCTCCCCATTGCAATACTGCTCCTCTGCTATTTCAGTAGGATGATGGAAGAGAAAGTGATTAACTCAGAGACAAGCCATACTCCTGGAACCCCAGGCAGGCTAGTAGTCTGTGTCCCTTCAAACTGATATTTTTAAAATATTTGTTCAACATCCACTGACGGAAGTTGGGCATTGCCAAGGGAAAGGAAGAAAGTGCTCCTGGTGGCTCTGTCCCCCATGCAATTCAATTCTGGCAGCCAGCATGCATCCCACAGCACCTTAGTGGCCCAGGTGTGTGCCCAGGGTCTCTTTCCCACCTCTCCTCTGAGTTTCTCTGTAAATTTGTGTCCTTTAAGAGCAGTCAGCATTTGCCATAACCTGTAGCCATGAGTGTGCGGAAGGCTTTAGCCATTTTGGTAAACTTGCCACTCAACTCCAATTCCAAAGGTAAAATTATTCCAAATTTGTATACAGCCACAAGGGTTCATGTGTCAGAGACACATACCTTGTGCATGAATCCTGAATTATCCTCTACCGAGTGAAAACAAAGCTTTTCTAACATTTGTATTCTTAGCAAATTATAGCTGTTTTAAGTGCTGCAGTTATTCTGACCTCAGGATTATAAAATCTTAAAAAGCTGATGCTTCGCTTAGAAGATAATTTATAAGTTCTATAAATGTCAACAGTCAAGAATTGTTTTGGGTGTGGATTTATTGAGAGGAGAAAATTCTTTGCAAGAACCCTGAACCCCATTAGGTTCATTTCATTTCCTCACACTACCTAAAACTACCCTGTTAACTTCAGATAGAGACAAATGCCAAGTGCCACAGAATTATGTGTAATCTCAATTATGTTAAAAGTACTATGCATGGAAAAATTCTGAAATAATATTCCCCAAGACATTAATTTTACCAGTGGAAGTTGGAATTATCAAGGATTTTAATTTCTTTTTTATATACTTCTCTGTATTTCCCAGGCTTTTATACTAATATGTATTACTTTGTAATTAATACAAATAACAACACATATGGGTAGATAATAATTTACATCCTGAGAAGGCAGACCAGCTGTGCTGACAAACAGTTCTCAATGCTGGTGTGTGCCCAGAGCTGTGAGGTCACAACCTTGTGCGGAACGTGGGGTGTGTAGCCCAAAAGACGATCCAGAGATCTGCAGGGCTGCTAGGTCCCAGGCCTGCGCTCGTCTGGGAATGGACTCATGGTCCCTCACCTTTTACTTCCTCTCCTTCTGGGGCCATGATGTAACCTTGATCCTCATGAACACAGTAACAATAATAACCCACTTCATTTCCTTCCAAGACTGCCCGCAGCTCTGAGTCCTGTATTGGTATTTGTATGTAAGGTATTCTGACTCTACAGCCCTCCCATCCATGTCATGTCAGAGCCTTGGCAGCAATATAAGGCCCGTTGCTGGAATGTCCCATTTACATTATAAAGCTCCACCAGGCAGAGTGGCTCAGATGCAATTCCATCTACCCCTAAGAAAACCTGGACCCATTCAAGCCTGCATGGAGGGCTTTATCAAGAGACATTCTCTTACTCCAACCAGGACTTGTCTTCCAATGCCTCTCTAGCTGTTACCTCCTCTCTCTTCTACCCATGACCTTATAACACCTCTAAACTTTTCTGGGCATTACACCAGTACCCTGCGGGCTGTGAACTACACAGTTACATCTGTAGGCCCCTCTACAGTGGGCTAAAGAAGCATATAAAGCCATGGTAGACATTACGCCAGGTTTTCTAACCTCAACACTACTGACATTTTGGGCTGGATAATTTATAGTTGGGGAGTAGGGAGGGGCCTATCCTGTGCATTGGAGGATGTTCAGCACCATCTCTGGTCTCTACCCACTAGATGCCAATAGCATTCCTCCCCCAGTTGCAGTAACCAAAACTGCTCAGCCACTGCTAGTTGCCCCTTGAGGGGCAAAATCAACCCCCATTTGAGAACACTGTACTATATTCATGTCCAAAGATCCTGTTTAGATAAATAACTTGCTTCTTGTCACACCAATATTGTAAAGCCCTGACACAACCTAATAGACAGGTTGCAAGACTCAGTTTGCGCACACATTCACACCTTGTGTTTTGCAGGTACCTCGGTCAATGACCCCAACAGTACCCCACCTTAGTAATGACAGTTATATGCTGAGTGCTTATTAAGTGCTAAGTATTAAGTGATATCATCTCATTAAAATTTACAACAGCCTATGAAGTATTACTCCCATCTTATAGATGACAATTTTGAATTACGAACAGAGTGAAAAACCTTGCCCATGGTGACATAGCCAGTTAGTGGCAGGGCTGTGTTGGGTCTCCAGAGTTCAGGCTCTTAGTTTTCTCCATTCTACTCCAGCCTTCCCCAGAGAACAGAATGGAAAATCAAAAGACATGTCCTGGGTAGCTATAGCATATAGGAACTGGTAAAATAGCTACAGACCCAGGAAACTTACCTGGAACCTGTTGGCCAAGCCCATCCCCTGATCTCATGGCAACTAGCCAGGGAGGGCTTCCAAGGAAACCCTGTAACAATACCAGGTCAGGGAAAAGGTGAGGTGTGAGCAAGGGTATGGGCCGTGTCTAAGGAAAAGGATGGTGGCCAACTTGGTTCTGCCACTTTAAAGGCATCCCTCTGGCTTTAGCCCAAGATAAGAGGACATTACAGTGGGTATACTCGTTCTGAGGATGTTTTCCAACTTGGCCCAACCAACCTACATTTCACTGCCATCCCTTCCCATTCGGTTTTGAATCTTCTCATTTCTCCTTGACTTTACAACCACTGTTCAGCCTTTCCAAGTAAAAGCCATTCTCTCCAGTTTCAAAATCTCTTTATCTAGAGTTTAATGTCTTCTATCAAAAGCTTGTTATCTCACTCATCTCTGAAAACCTTCTAGCCCCGGGCCTGATACATGGTACATTTCTTTCTGCTCTCAGCAACGGGTCCCATTTTGCTTTGTAATAAGACCCCCCCACACACACATTTGTGAATTATCGATGAGGCAGCCCCAGTTGGGCAATCAGTCACCTCCATTCTGTCTGGAGCTCCAGAAAGCTCAGCCCAGATTCTTTGAATTTCACCAACTTGGAGTCCTGCTGAATATAATTGTATTCAGATTTTTGCACAATATTTTACAAGTCTAACTTTTTTCAAGCTGGTTACTTTTGGAGGCAATGAGGAGGTGGAAATATTCAGCCTAACTCTAGCCTGTCTGTTGTCCCATCATTTGGAGACACATTCCCAAACCAGCTGATAATCTGGTGCTGAACAGTTATATTTGGCTCTGGAATGCCCTGAAAATGCTCCCTAGACCCAGGGGACATTAGGAGAAACAGCAAGGCAAGCTCATTTCAGTCCCTAACCTCCACTGTTTTTCCCACTACCTAATGCAAATGTCACTATGGGAATGTAAGCTGTACTTCGGGGCTTACATCAGCTTTGGAGGGTTTCAACACACCCTCCCACTGCCTCCATAAGACTAGGGATTATTTTTCTCTTCCTATTTGCCAGAAATAAATATTTATAACAAGAAAAGATTGCCAAGACTTGAAAAGTATTTGAATTATTTAATCCGCCCTTATAAAAGGATTTGCTCTGATTGGTGTTTGAACTGGCTAATGAATTTCAACCCTGGTTTTATCCCAAATGCATTAGACAGCCACCAAACTGCAGGGAAGAATTCTGGGAACTTTCTTCTTTGCCAGTCTGAAAAGGATTACATTGTTCCGAGGTCTACACCTGTAAATATACACTTATGAGTGTATGGTTCCAGAGCATGGCTTCATGCTACTTGGCATGATCAAGGCCTCTGAAAAGATACCTGAACCTTTTCGTCAAGCTCTTCATCCCTAGCCCCCTCTCCTGGAAGGCAAGCTCCCGTTGGTATCCAGCCTTGCCCATTGAAGATCTGGCCATGTGCCTCCAGAGTTGTCAATATGAAGAGCCTCAGCTCCTGGTGTGCTTCCAGCTACATTATAAGACTAGCTGGGCTTACCTTGGGCAAGCTGTTTCAACAAAACTTGGGTTTGAATTCTGGCTCTGACACAAGTGGTACAGCACTAACTCAATTAACTAACCCTTCTGACTCTCAGGTTCTCAAAATGTAAATCATATCTCTCTCAGAGGGTTGTGGAAGCATCAAACGAGATCATGAGTATATGATGTTAGAAAAAATCAACATGCATGCATGTGTGTGTATACATATGTGTATGTGTATATGTGTGTGTATCTATATACACAAACAAATTCACTAAAGCTTTTCATTTCCCTATTAATTCCTGATGTCTACAAAGATGTTAATTTGGTAGAATGATATAATTAAGCCATCAGGAATTTTGAACATTTTAATGTTTAATCCCTCTGATTTTAAACCATACATCTGTGTAGTCTATTTTAAAGGTGTGGAGACCCATGTAATAAAGAAGAATAACATTTACTGAATGCTTAAGCGCTAAGTATCATGCTTTGTACTTGAATACAATATTATGTACTCCCCACACAATGTCATCACCACTGTTTATAGATGGAGAATGTGTGTCCCTAGTCACACACTAGTAAGAGAAGGGCCCAGAGTTGACTCTGTGTGATCTGAAATATCCTCTGCCCCTCTCTGTCCCCTCGGTACGCAGCTTGAGGGATGCCTAGTTCCCAAGTCTGGGGTGTTTGGCACTCTGAGATAATGACACTCATTGGCCTCCAAATCCTGATAAATTCCCAAATCCTGATCAAACTTGTCAAACTCCTATAGACAGATGCCTTGGGTAAACCTATGTCATAGGTACACACAGAATTCTAAAATATCTTTGGTAATGGACAAAGGAAATTTATGTTTCAAGATTATCTAAAAATTACATTTGGCTAGGCCCAGTGGCTCACACCTGTAATCCCAGCATTTTGGGAGGCTGAAGTGGGCAGATAGTTTGAGCCCAGGAGTTCCAGAGCAGCCTGGGCAACATAGGACACCTTGCCTCTACAAAAAAAAAAAAAAAAATTTAATTAGCCAGGTGTGGCACTGCACTCCTGTGATGCAGTGACTAGGGTAGGGTGGGGTGGGGGGACAAGGTGGGAGGATCACTTGAGCACAGAAGGTTGAGGCTGCAGTGAGCCGTGATCACACCATTGCACTACAGCCTGGGCAACAGAGTAAGACTCTGTCTCAAAAGAAAATAACAAAAATTTAAACATAAAAATAAAATTTTCATTGAATGTCTGATTTCAAACTCCTACCCCTCCCTAATTTTCTCCCCAGTTGCAAACAGAAGCCAAGTGGGCCAGTCCGAGCTCCTGGCCTCTATTTCCCCTGCCCACCCGGTGCTAGTGAGCAGCGAAATGGCCACCCAGAGGGTGGACCAGCAGGGGCCTTGGCTGTCCTAGGAGTGGATCATGGCCCCACATACATCACAACACCACTGGCTTTGGCACATGCTGCAGCAAGGCTGGCACGGCCTTGGGGCCAAACGTGGCACGGCCGAGGTGCGGCAAGGAAGGCTTTGTGCCCTGCCTCCCAAATGGAGTTCCAGGAAGGAGTCAGATGACCTGAGTTATAGAAACCAAATGGTCCTCCTTTGTTTAGAGAGAGAGAGAAAAAAAAAAGTCACTCATTTTTGTGGTAAAACGAAAACAGGCTCCAAACCAAACAATCCTCTCAGAGCAGAAAATGCCAGCTCCACAGAGCAGGCCCACAGCCTGGGAGGCTGATACACTCGGGTGGAGGAAGGTCTTCCACAGCCTCAGCAAAGCCTTCGCAGGCCTCCCAGTGAGGTTTTCCTCTGTTTTGCTCCAGAAATATTTGGTCTCCCAAGCAGAAAAGGAAAAGGAAAGGAGGGGGAAAGTGAGAAATGTCTGCCTGGCCTGGGCCACACTAACCCTCTCACTCCTTTCCAGTTGGGATGGAGGGAGGAGAGAGGAGCTGTCCAGAGGCAGCCAGAAGGGAGGCCAGGCGCTAACCCAGGAGCAGGGCATGCCAGCCTGGAGTCTCCCTGGCTGTGGTGCTGCAGTGCGCTGCCTCGGATGCTCTCCTCGGCGTGACCCAACTCTTCCCACAGAAGGCAGCCAGAGTCACAAGGCCTCGTGTGGTGGCTCTGTGGCAGCCCTGTGGCTCTGTGGGCTGGCTCTGTGGGCAGGGATCTGTATTCCCAGGTACTGCTGGTGCATGTGCAACAGGATAAGCCATGGCCACGAGGAAATAAATATAGGTTCGAGTCAACCACGCCTGTCCCAAGTTCAGTTTATTCTCTAATAGAAGCCTTCCCTGGAATGGAGAGTCTCTTAGTGAGGAAAGTGTAATGCAGAGTTCATTTCCGGTCTTGGCTTGGCCTCTGGCATTCAGTGCAACCTTAGATCACTGTCAGCTCTCTCAGCCTCCATTTTGCATCTGAAATATGAGCCTAATGATCCCTGCCCTGCCTTAACTCACAAGGTTGTCATCACAAGGAAACAAAGCGCAGCTTCTATCAAGGCTGGTGCTTATAGCCTATTAGATAACGACACAGACTCTGCAGCCAGACTGCCTGGGTGCAGATCCAAGCTCCCATGGGTAACTTAATCTCTCTATGCCTGTTCCTCACCTTTAAAATGAAAGGAATAATACACCGTCCTGATAGCTCTGCTAGAAGTTTAAATTTGACTAAGTGACACTCAGGAAGTGCTGAGAGACCGCCTGCATGCAACATGACCTGGCAAGTCTGGCTGTCATTGTAGATGCTCCTTGACTTAAGATGGGGTTACGTCCTGATACATCTATCATAAGTTGAAAATACCATAACTCAAAAATGCATTTAAAACACCTAACCTCCCAAACATCATTGCTTAGCCTCGCCTACCTTAAACATGTTTGAAACACTGACATTACCCTATAGTTGGGCAAAATCATCTAACACAAAGCCTGTTTTATAAGAAAGTGTTGAATAGCTCATGTAATTTATTTAATATTGTACTAAAAGTGAAAAACAGAATGGTTGTATGGGTACTCACCATTAATATACACAACTGAAAGTACCTTCATAAAGTCACAATATTGTTTAAGTGGAACCATTGTTAAGTTGGGGACTGCCTGTATTATCATCACAGACGGAAGGACATCTTGAAAATAATAATGCTTGGGCCAGGCACAGTGGCTCACGCCTGTAATCCAAGCACTTTGGGAGGCTGAGGCAGGTGGATCACAAGGTCAGGAGCTCGAGACCAGCCCGGCCAATATGGTGAAACCCGTCTCTACTAAAAAAGTACAGAAATTAGCTGGGCGTGGTGGCAGGCACCTGTAATCCCAGTTACTTGGGAGGCTGAGGCAGGACAATAGCTTGAACCCGGGAGGCGGAGGTTGTAGTGAGCCGATATTGTGCCACTGCACTCCAGCCTGGGTGACAGAGTGAGACTCCATCTCAGAAAAAAATATATAATAAAATAATAATAATAATAATGCTCAATTCAGGTACTGCATGATCCTACACTGTCATCATATGCTTTATAATTTTACTCAACACAGCGTCACCATTCCTGCAACAATCCATCATCTGCCAACAGCTGATTCTAAATATGGGGGTAACCTCCAGTAGTTCCCTGTTGTGCTTAGGAAAAACTTCAAAAGCTTCATCACAGCCTATGTGGCCGTGGTCATCTGGCCCTGCTGCATTTTCTAGCCTCGTTTTGAGCCATTGTCTGTCTCATTTAGATTCAACAGCCCTCACTGGCCCTCTTTTAGCTCTCAAAAGATCTGGGGTCCTTCTTGCCCCAGGATCTTTGCAGTGCCTCCCCCTCTCCCACTCTACCCCCTCACCGGACCTCAGGTTTCAGCTTAAATAGCCTTTCCTGGGGCGGAGCGTGGGGTGGGGTAGGGAAGAATTTCCTGACGTCCCAGATGAGGGCCAGACCCCTCCTTCTCCTTTTGTGTGCTCATCACAATTATAATTACATAACAGTTTATGTAATTACTAGCATGTTGGCTCCTTGGACAGGGTACTTTATCTGTTTTGTTCATTGCAAGCCTTAGCACATTGCTTGGCACATGGTACACACTCAAAGAATTTATTTCTTAATAGTGTTAAATAACTGTCTTTCCTGCCTCCTATAAAATCCATGAAAGCAGAGACTGCGTTTCTCCTCTCAAAGCCTACGTCAGCCTACATCTCTAGTATATAGTAGGTCTTCAATAAGTATTTGTTGCATGAACTAATAAACAAATGACCTGGAGGCCGGGCACAGTGGCTCACGCCTGTAATCCCAGCACTTTGGGAGGCCGAGGCGGGCGGATCACGAGGTCAGGAGATCAATACCATCCTGGCTAACATGGTGAAACCCCGTCTCTACTAAAATACAAAAAACTAGCCGGGCGAGGTTGTGGGCGCCTGTAGTCCCAGCTACTCGGGAGGCTGAGGCAGGAGAATGGCGTGAACCCGGGAGGCGGAGCTTGCAGTGAGCCGAGATCGCGCCACTGCACTCCAGCCTGGGCGACAGAGCGAGACTCCGTCTCAAAAAAAAAAGAAAAAAAAAAAAATGACCTGGAATAACCTCCCTAACTTTTCACCACTTGAAGATTTTCCTGTACATCTTCTTCTTCCTCTTGCCAACCGGGACGTTGTGCTTAGCACTCAGATGTGTCCTCTAACTCCCATCCCAGGCAGCTTCCTAACCTTCACTCAGGCAAGAGTTTAATGTCAGCTATATTCTGCAGTCATGACTTGCAGATATCATAAGAGACATCAGTGTCACCACAAAAGCAGAATATTATCCTTTAATAATATATGTATTCCTTTGTGTCTTCTAGTTATAGGAACTTGTAGTCACAGCCTGATTAATGACACAGATCTTATTCATCTTCATTTCATCTATAGGCCCTACCACAACCTTTTTGTACAGCACATGTACCTGATAAAAGCTGAGGCTTGAAGGAATGACTATTATATACTTAGTATAACTTCTCAACCCTGCCTCTGGCCCCAGAAACTGGGATACAATGAAGTTCTTAGGGAGGTTGAATTAAAGCCACTTTAAGCTTTTTCCTGGTCATCCATTAGAATAAGTACAAGAACTTCCCTACCCCAAGAGTCCCCCACTCTGATCCACCTTCCACAGCTACATCTGCTACAACCTCCAAAACGATCACTTCAGTTTTACTCAAAAACCCACCGAAGTTCTTTCTATAACTTACAGAACTTTGTCCAAATCCCTCAGGCTAACTCAAAGAACTTGACCAAACTGTCTATACTGATCTTTTCAAATCCTTCTTATATCCTACCTTGGAACATGCCTTTAGTATGTCCTGTCTTTGCTCAATGTCTCTTCCCCATCTCTGCACAAAAGCATACCTCATGTTTTGTGCTTTCCTATGACCTGACTATGACAGCCGTGTAAAGGAAGCTCCCTGTCTTATGAAGCCCAATGATGCTTTGGTGAAGTCATTTGTCAGCAAACTTTTTCCACAAATATGGTTTCTCTCTCAAACTAGACTTAGATATGGAACTCCTTAGGACCAGTCTAATATTTTCTTGTTTCCCCTCAGTGATTCCTGCTCTATCTAGGAGTTCACCCACTATTTTCTCACCAGTTGACTCGACTGCACGTACCACAGGAAGCTATGATTCAGGCAGGAGCACTTGAGTTCACTGCTAATGGATTTTGCAGCTCAAGAGTTTTTAAGCTCAAAATGATTTTTGTTTTTCTGGTATCTCCCTGGACTTGGTTGATGTTCTCTAGAAGTCACTGAATTTGAAATTATAAACTCACCTCCCTCTTCTTAATCCAGTGATTTCCTTTTTGCAGATGAGAAGCCCTTTTCTGTGGAAGATACTTATTTACTGTGTCCAGCGCCTATCTTAAAAGAAGTTGGCATGTAAGTTTTCACCAGCAACAGAACCTTCCAGCCAGGGAAGAGAGAGAGGAGGTGTGGGGGGACAGGGGGAAAGAAAGCATCTAGAGAAAGTGCAGCCTGTCTCTAGGTTCCTCCAGCTTATGATGGAGCCAGTGTTTACAGTGACCCAGACACCAGCATAAGTGTTTTACAAGGTACATCATTTCATTCCCCCAGGTTCCCCATTAACCAGGTATTCCCACTATCCCAATTTTACAGATGTAGAGACTGTGGCTGCCAGACTTTAAATAGCTTGCCTAAGGTCATAAGCAGTGAGTGGAAGAGTCCGGGCTCAATCCAAGGTCTGTCTGGCTTAATCACACCTACACTTCTAGAAAGTTCTCACACACTTGACCTCGCTCTGTCATCACCATTGCCCTGCTAGATGATTGTTATCTCCTCCTTAGAGAAAGGGAGGCTCAGAAAGGCCAAGTTGGGCCATGGCTGGTTCATGGCAAGCCAAGACCTCAGATTCACACCTTCCGATTTCCCACACAGTGCTCCTTCCTCTACTCTGCACAGCATCGGATGTTCACCCAGACCAGAAAAAGTTCCCTGAACTAATTTATGGGTGAAAATCTCATGGTGATGCAATTACGATAAGCACTAATGAGATGAGATCAAAACCATCAACAGAAGAAAGAGAATGGGCACCCTGAGCAAGAAAAGAAATACATGGGAAATGAGGCAATGCTGGTGCAGAGAACAACAACAACAAAAATAACCTCTCCAAAACTGTGTCTATAACAGGCTAGACAAAGAATGGAGGCTTTAAGGGAAAAATGTTGAACTTGTTCATCTGAATTTTGCCTTTAATCCTGTGTTCATATTGTAAAACCTCCAACTCTGGTTGCCTAGCATCAATCTGTGATGCCACTGATTTCACAAATTAGCTCAGTGTCCATGCTGCAAAATGCAACAAAACATAAGGTCAGTTTCAGGTGAGTGTCTTAGAGTGGGAAGAGATAGAAGGCAAATTCATCTTCTGCTTTACCTCTGTGAGTCTGTTGGATGGTAACAAAGCCACCCCCATCAAATCACTGAGAGTCCAGATAACAGCAGTAGAATATCACATTTGTAGTTAGCCCAGTTTATCCCCCATTGACTTGGACTATTTTTAAAGAATACTTTGTCCAACTACAATGTGACAAGCAAGTTAAATGAAAGTAAGCTTTGCCCATTCAATGCCACTCGCTGCAATGCCGAAACATCTGAATGCACTGCCTTAATACACCAGCCACGCATATCCTGACATTTCTCTAAACTTTAGAGGAGGGTGGGCTATACAGACTACACTCCACATTTTACAAAAGAGGAAACTTAGACCCCTCCTCCCCTGGAGAAGAGACTCCAGTCTCAAGTGTAGTTAAGAGCTGAGCCCAAAGGAGACCTGTGTGTCTGGCTCTCAGCCTATTGCTCATTGCACACCATGCTGAGAATCTGCTTCCCTTGTTGTCATTGCAGGAAAGCTGCACTCCAGGTCAGCATGAACGATGGCCTCTCTTTTATCTCCAGTTCTGTCATCATCACCACCACACACTGTGTAAGTCATAACTTTTCCCTTTACTAGAGATCTCATTGTCGTTGTCACCATCAACGTTTCTTAAGCAGCAGTCTTCTCCAAAGGTACCCTGGAAAGTTTTTTGGTTCTTCGTTCTGCTTGCTGAGCTTTGATCCCGGCACTGCTCGACCAGCCCCAGGCTGGATTGGGGTGTGCTATACCCCAGAGTGTGTCAGGCATGTCTGTGTTAAGTTCTCCAGCTTCCCCATTTCTGCTGAAGGGGAGATCTAAAGTCACTGGCCTAAGCAGATGGTAAGATGAGCTATGTCTGTGCAGTAGTGAGGGTGGAGGCCCAGATAGAGTGGGTTTAGGAGAGAATGGATGGAAGGGAATTGGACAGCATATACAAAAGAATGTCTTAGGCAGTTCATCTCTAAAGGGATGCAGGAAAATGGGTATGAGCTGAAGGAAAATGTGGAGCTTGGGGAGGTCATTTTATTTAGGATGGGAGAATTTGCAACTTGTTTATTATTGTGGAAATAATCAAGGAGAAAATAGAAAACTGATGAAGCAGGAGAGAGAGTGGGATAGGAGCCCTTACAATAGGGATTGTGAGGCAAGAGTAGGAACTGCATTCTCTCTCCCAGCTCCTCAGATAGCCCTTCTCTGGAGCCTTCGCATCAGGTAGTTTTCATTCCTGGCTATATGTAAAATCAACTGGAGAGCTTTTTAACAAGATTGGTGCCCTGACCTCATGCCAGACTGACTGAACCTAAGCCTCTGGCATAAGCCCCAGCTTTGGTGGTTCCACCGCCCCCTCAGGAAGTTGTCATGTGCAGCTGTGACTGAGAACCCATCAGTCTCTGGATTTGGTCCTGCCCACTGTCAGTGTCTCAGAGCTCAACCTGTCAGGGGGCAGTCGGGGCTTAGTTAGCTCATGTCAAAACCTCAGCCTTGGCCAGGTGCAGTGGCACATGCCTGTAATCCCAGCACTTTGGGAGTCCGAGGTGCGTGGATCACTTGAACCCAGGAGTTCAAGACCAGCCTGAGCAACACGGTGAAACCCCATCTCTACAAAAAATACAAAAATTAACTGGACATGATGGCGCATGCCTGTAGTCCTAGCTACTCAGGAGGCTGAGGTGGGATGATGGCTTGAGCCTGAGAGGCGGAGGTTGCAGTAAGCTGAGATTGCACCACTGCACTCCAGCCTGGGTAACAGTGAGACCCTGTCTCAAAAAAATAAAAATAAAAAAAGACATCAGCCCCTAACATGAGCATTTCCAAAATAACCTTTGTCGGAGTATTCAGTTTCTTTAACTGAATACATTTCTTCATTAGCTCATTCTAGAAACTAATGTTCGGCCTGATGGTCAGCTTAGGTAGTTATTATACTATATTCACTTCCTCATTGGCCTTTGGAAACTGTGTTGATAGAACCCCTCAGTAATTAGAGTTGTGTCCTTAATACCATCACAGTTGGACAAGAAAGAACAGGCATGCACTGAATGTAGATAATATAGAAATGGGTTATCATAAAAGAACAGGAAGCCAGTCCTCATGATACACAACAGTCTCCCTCCTAATGCCCCCAATGCCAATTTTCATCTTGTGTGAGGAGCAAACCAATTTTCTTGAAAGCAAGGTAGCCCATTGTAAATGGTACAGATGATGGGAAAGTTTTACTTGACCAAAGCAAGAAACTAGGATTGTGTCAGAGAATTGTTACCACTGAGAAATGTCCATGTCTCAGACATCTGGTCAACCCTCAGTCTGTAGGCCTGAGTAGGACACCACCAAATTTTAAAAACTGTATGCAGAAGCATTGAAATTTCTTCAAGTGTATCCTGTCTGATTCTGTTGAAAACTGACCCTTCTGGGACCTGCCAACCTGCAGGAAATGATTAAAATACTCTAAATCAAATAACTCCATTCCAGATTCCTCCCAGCTATTGAGTGATCCAACAGTTGGATCTGTATTTCTCATTATGTCTGACCATACCACCGAGAAATAGCCACTGCCTTTGAGACCACAGAGCAGGGGAAGTGGGAAGAGGAGACATCTCAGGACTAAACTTGTGGTATGGCAAACACAGGGCTACGACTTTAAATCATAGGCCTCTAATTAAGAAGAAAAGGTGTCCTTGCCAATGCATTGCAAAATTAAAAGAATTTCCCATTGAGTCCCACTGCACCGTCCCAACCCACACCACCTCCAGTTACATCTTACATCTCCCTCATGTGAGCACATGCCACTAAATCTGCTCTTCACTTGACCCTTGATCAAGACCACCTCATAATATATTCTGCATTATTCCATTTTCATGTGAGAATGCTGTATTAGTTTCCAACAAAATTATAACCACTCTAAGATTTGTGATCCAAGTTCTTTCAGTCATGTATTCAACACATATTTATTGATATTTATTGACATATTTATGTGCGAGGTACCACTCTGGGTGCCTGGGATATATCAGAGAACACAACAGATAAAAATACCTGTGTGATGGGGGAAGGGCAGACAATGAGTAATACGCATAATGAACAAAGTACATGCTATGGTAAAAGGTAATAGATGCTATAGGATAATTAGAGGAGAGTGAGAAGATTTCCTACTACCTAGGCGAGTAGGTTCCAGTTGTAAATAGAGTAATGGATACATTGAAAAGCTGGTATTTGGATAGCGACCTGGATAGTGAGGAAGTTAACCATGAGGCTATGAGAGCGTGGGGAAGGGTGGGATATCCCAAACCAAGAGCCCTCATGCTAAGACCCTGTGGCCAGCGATCCTTGGTGTTCACAGAAGAGCAGGTAGGGAGTTGCCATCCCCAGGCACCTCCATGCCTGCTGCTGTCCTCATTCCCTCTCAGGATAGCAGCAGGCAGTGAGGTGCCTGGGGATGGGATGTGCAGGGTTGTGGAAGGACTTTGGCTTTTGAGCAGAGGAGCAATATGGTCTGACTTCTATTTGGAAGATTACTCGGCTGTGGGTAGACAAAGAGACAAAGAAGCAGTGTGATTTGTTAGGAGGGTTATGGCAACACTTTAGGCAAAAGGTGTTGAATGGGTTGAATCAGGGGAGGGCAAAGAGGTGGAGAGAAGTGGTCAGAGTTGGATATATTTTGAAAGCAGAGCTAATGAATTTTCCAAAGCATTGAATGTAGGGTTTAGAGAGAGAGACGAATCAAGAATGTCCCAAGGGTTTTGGCCTAAGAAACTGAAAGGATGGAGTTGCCATCAGCTGCCAGACAGGAGGAAGACAGAGGGAGAAGATGATTTAGGGAGGAGGGGGAAAAATCAGGGAATCTGTTTTGCTGTGTACTGGTTACATGACCTTGATAAGTTGTTTAGCCCCTAGCCAGGTGCCATGGCTCATGCCTGTAATCCAACACTTTGGGAGATAGAGGCGGGCGGATCACTTGAGAGCCAGTTCAAGACCAGCCTGGCCAATATGACAAAACTGCCTCTACTAAAAATACAAAAATTAGCCGGACATGGTGGCACACGCCAGTAGTCCCAGCTACTCTGGAGGCCGAGGCAGGAGAATCAGCCTGAACCTGGGAGGTGGAGGTTGCAGTGAGTTGAGATCACACCTACTGCACTCCAACCTGAGTGACAGAGTGAGACTCCATCTCCGGAAAAAAAAAAAAAAGAAATTGTTTAGCCCTTTTGTGCTTCAGTTTCCCTATCAATAAAACTAAGATAATAAAAATTTACATCTATCAGTATTGTGAACACTAAATGAAATAATATTTGTAAAGTATTTGGCAGAAGACCTAGCAGATAGTCAGTGCTCAGTCATGTTAGCTGTTTTATTGTGGAAGCTTAATGAAAAAAATTTTAACTAATTTGAGATTCTTCCTAGAGAGCTGGCTGTTTAATTCAGTCTCGTTATAACCAAGGGGCTCCTCTGAGACAACATGTATCCAGCAGTACATGTTTATCACTCGACCAAGCCCAGGTGATTGGAAGGGGGACGAAGAGATGGCCGAATTCATCCAGAAAAGGGGCCTTGTATTCAAACATAAAACTCCAGTCCCCAACCAGGTCCTACACACTAGCTCAATTTAAAGGCTGAAACTATCACTGGGCAAAATAGAGATGCAGGTGGAACGTGTGGATATCCAGAATATGAAGTAAGGTCTTGGACTTGCGTTTGTTTCTTGGGAAGCTGGTTTGGAGGACAAGGTTTTTCAATCAAAAGTGATCCCCTGGGTCTGAGTAAAGGGATATTGTCAATGCCAGTCACAGCCTGCCCAGTTCATCACCTGGAATCAAAAATACTTTTAAAATATGTAGTTGAGACTTTTCTTTTCTCACTTATTTGGTGCCCATTTGGACACCTGTGTCACAAGTTTTCGTGGTCTGCAATGAATAACTGTTGCCTGAGCCAGAAGCAGAAATTCCATGGAGTTTCACAGGAAAGAGATTTTTCCATCCAACGGCTAAAAGATTCCTATACAAATGGTAAACTTTGGTGAGCTCCATGACTATAGAAAATGGTCAAACATCCAGAGTCCTCGCCCACCAGATATTTAAATACAGCCATCTCTGTAGTCTTAACTGCCTCACTTTTCTTCACCAAACTCTGGCCAGAGGTTGAGAAAATTACTAATATAGTGCTGCTTTAAGGGAAGTATTGAAAAGAGATTTGTCCTTTTGAACAAAGCAAATTTTAGAAACATGAAGAACTTTTCATGAAGATTATTTTCTTTTAGCTACTTAAAAATTCTATTATTTCCCAAAGTGTCCAAAAATCAGGAAATCAATCAAGTATGTCTTGAACTCCTACTTTGTCTCCTAGTCACTGTCCTTAAGGAGCTTAAAATCCAGTTGGAGAAAGAGTCCAACAAGCATATAACAGAGTATATAATAGGCCGGGTGTGGTGTCTTATACCTGTAATCCTAGCACTTTCGGAGGCTGAGGCAGGCAGTTCACAAGGTCAAGAGATCGAGACCATCCTGACCATCATGGTGAAACCCTGTCTCTACTGAAAATACAAAAATTAGCTGGTGTGGTGGCACGCACCTGTAATCCCAGCTACTTGGGAAGCTGAGGCAGGAGAATCGCTTGAACCCGGGAGGCAGAGGTTACAGTGAGCCAAGATTGCATCACTGGACTCCAGCCTGGTGACAGAGCAAGACTACACCTCAAAAAAAAAAAAAAAAAAAGAGTGTATAAATGTATAATAAAGAACAAGATCATCTGAGTCAGGTATAAATGCCATAGGATTTCAGAGTGGGGAAGGATAAGTGAAGGCAAGAAGAGTCAGGAGAGCTTCATGGAGAGATAACACCTAAGTGATGTGAAACATAGTAATTATAGGTGAAGAAGTGGGACGAGGCCATGCTCTAAAGAGACACCAACCTGAACCAAGGATGGATATGTCTCTGAGCACAGTTTGTTCATGGGCTCTCCCAGACCGTGACTTTGTTGTTGTTGTTTTTCCTTCTCGTTTTGCATCCATTTCTGGGGCCTTTCGATTTGGGGCCATTTCTCAAGCTGGCAACTATCCTCGTAGGATGTACGCTCCACACCCTTAATCTTGAACACCCAAGATGTGACAGTGCAGCCCAGCTGATGCTCATGCCTGTTAACTCTGATCAGGATTTGCTTTGTACTGACTGCTGGGTTGGAAGGTCACAATCTTTGAAGAAAAGAAAGTAACCTAAAGTCAGACATAAGGTTCCAAATTCAACATTAAATAAATGAAGACCCCTGTTTTTTCTCCTAATTTATATGAAAAACAGCCTGACTGCAAATAGCAACAAGGTTCAATAACTTTGAACGGATCCATGTCATATCACTGTTTAGAGAAATGCCATTTGAATGAAACCTGAAATTCAACAGACTCAGACCTGAGACATCAAAGCGAAAACAATGGCTCTATAATTGCAGCATAATGGAGGAATTAAGAATACAAATCTTAATTTCACATCCCAGTCCCTTGACTTTCCACGGTAATCTTGGACAAGCTTACCTGGAGCCTGTTTCAGAAGCTGTCTCGCATGTTTATAGTAAAGATTAAGTATATAAGGGGCTTGAGGTACATAATAGTCTGTCAAAAAATGACAGCTGTGTATTAGGTTTTTGACCTCATTCTCTCTCCTTGCCAAGTAAAAGTCTAATGGCCTGCCCCATTAGATTCACTGTACATGTCCTGTGGCTTATAAACAGGCTATCTCCCCCTGATTAAGAAGCATGCTCCTTTTGAGTCTCCACGATAAGCCTGGATTTTAGGAGCAGGCTGGAAAAAAACCTTGAAGATGTTACCCACAGGACAACTAGGAAGAAGAACGCCAGTAAATCAGATGTAGCGATAAGTCAAACAAAACTGGGTGGCAGTCTGAGTCTTACTACTTTTGAAGAGGTTTCCTCAATAAATGAATCAAGTAAATAGTAACATAGGGAAATATTTAGACAAATTAAACACATGAATTAAAGCAAGTGAGGTTGATACATTATTACCACATGCAAAATTTCTGTTGCCTCAAAAAAAAATTTTATCATGCCTGGCATATTTGGAGGCATTTTATCAGAGCAGGTATATTTCATGCAGATGACATCTGCAACCTAAGAAAAGGTTGCATACAGACTGTCTTCCAATGTCCTTCAAATTAGCCATAACTCAGAGTGGTTTGAAGTATGGCTTGCTCTCTATGGGGATGAACGTGGTGCCAACTTGTTTCCCAAGATTTTTGACCATTTTATTTCTCAGATTTTTATTAATTCAGACTGGTCTTTTCCTGAACTAGTGGTATATTTCTAAAAATATTTGTTTGGTGAAAAGGAGAGAATATTTGTGGGTGGGTGAGTGGGTATGTATGTGTGTGTGGGTGTGGGTGTGTGTTTGAGAGAGAGAAAGAGACAATGAAAGAGACCTACAATGCACAGGACACCCCCGGCCCCACTGCACAGAATTATGTGGTCCAAAATATTAATAGTGCCATGGTTGAAAAACTTAAGAATTGGCCATGTGCGTTGGCTCATGCCTGTAATCTCATCACTTTGGCAGGCCAGTGTTGATGGATCATCTGAGGTCAGGAGTTCGAGACCAGCCTGACCAACATGGCAAAACCCTGTCTCTACTGAAAATACAAAATTAGTGGGGCATGGTGGCACATGCCTGTAATCCCAGCTACTTGGGAAGCTGAGGCAGGAGAATTGCTTGAACCCGGGAGGCAGAGGTTGCAGTGAGCTGAGATCTCGCCATTGCACTCCAACCTGGGAAATAAGACTGAAACTCTGTCTCCAAAAAAAAAAAAAGGGAAGAAAAGAAAACTAAAGAATCAAGATTTGGGTGGGGGGAGCCCAGGATTCTGCATTTTAATAAACTTGCCAAATACTAAACACACAGGATGAAGCCATGATTAAAATCCATTTAAGAAAAATGAAGTATTCTTTTGATTCACTCCCAATTCCATTCATTTAAGAATCCCAAGGTTTTAAATTCAGAATCTTGGGATTCTTAAATGTTCTTTTGTACTATTCTATATGTGTTTTCTTTGGGGCCCCTTTTTCTGATATAAAGATAGGAATTTGCCTAAAAAAAAATTTTAACCCAATATGACAAGCCTAGGGACCTTCTCACTTATATGTTGCCAGACAAAGACTTCAAAATTTTCTCTCCAAATTCTTCTTTTCCATATTCCAAGTTGTGCCTTCACTTCCTCCTCTCACACAAAGGCCTGGAGAGCCGCAGACTTGTTGTTCATTGTTTCAGGAAGAAAGACCCTGTTAACGTCCAGCTTATTTTCACCACTTCATGGCTACCTTTGTTTCTTCACAGGAAGGCAGGCCTCAGGCTGCCATATAGAGGTAGTTTATAGCTTTGGAAACAACTGGAGAATTGTCATAAAGAAAATGCACATATTGGAAAGAGCAGTTGTCTCTCAGGCATAGTATTGCCCCTATGTTTCTTGAGGCAAAACAGACCGTCTTGTTCACCGTCACAACCCAGCACCTGGCACAATGTCTGCACATACTCATTACTCAGCAAATAATGATGGTTGAGTGAATAAATGAATGAACCCAAGCAAGGGTCATACTGGTACCATGATGGCACCTGCTGGCAGGAAAGAAAAGGAGCCAGAGGAGGTAGAATCAGAACAGGGGGCTCTGAGTTGGTTGGGAGGTAGACTTCAGAAAAGGATGGCCAGCAGGCGTGGTGGCTCATGCCTGTAATCCCAGCACTTTGGGAGGCCGAGGCAGGTGGATCACAAGGTCAGGAGATCGAGACCATCCTGGCTAACACAGTGAAACTCCATCTCTACTAAAAATACAAAAAATTAGCCGGGTGTGGTGGCAGGCACCTGTCGTCCCAGCTACTCAGGAGGCTGAGGCAGGAGAATGGCGTGAACCCGGGAGACAGAGCTTGCAGTGAGCCGAGATTGCGCCACTGCATTCCAGCCTGGGTGACAGAGCAAGACTCTGTCTCAAAAAAAAAAAAAAAAAAAAAAAAAAAAAGGGCCACAAATTCAATCTTCATATCCAAGAAACTTGAGCATAATTTAATAGGGGAAAAAAATCTGCCAGGTGAGAAACTATAACCAGCATTCCCAGGACGGGCAATAGTCAACGATATCATCATAAAAGCACCAGCGCCAGTAGGAGCAGACCCCTGCCTGGGATGCAGACTTGGTGGAAGGGTGTAGAAATAGCCCACTAACTGGATCAAGATTCTGGGCAGGCCTCTAGTCTGTGAGGGTCTGCAGCGCAAGGCTGGAAGCCAAGCAGAACCATAGAGACTGACAGACTCAAGATCACTCCAGAAAAGCTATGACCCAGGGAACATTGGCATGGCCTAAGCTCACCCTGGAATACCAGAAACTTAGATTACAGCAGTTCAGCTATTCTGGATGCTGCCAGCTGGGGCTGTGGGTGCACAGTCTGCTTTGGTGAGGACTGGCTCAGACGGGGATGTGCTGGAGCCTAGAGATGGAGGCCACAGTGGCTGTAGAGGAGGGCAGTGACCACCCCCCACTGCTGTTTTTGGAGGCAATTTCCAGGGGTCTGTTTTCTAAGTCAGTTCAATTCCATTACCAGTTGCTTTAAAGCAACGACAGAGTACAAATCCAGCCTGTTTTTGTAGTCATTATGACTCTCTAGGTAAACAGACAGCTGGCATGGCTGGCCTTGCCAAAATCTCTTGAATTTCACCAGCCTGGTAGGGAGTGAATCCAGTAGCCTGTGCTGAGTGGCAATCTCACCTTCCAACATAATAAAAAATTATTGCATACTCTTCAGAGAAAGTAAAAATCAGAGACATTTTTTCTTCTATTTCTTTTCCAAGGTCAGCAAACAGTCCATCAATCAAAGTAGGTAGCTGTCTTTGGGACAGACAATTCATTCCAGTGCTGTATGCATGTGGGCCTCTTTATTAAGGAAAGAGGGATGGGGAGGAGGTTGCTGGTGGCAAATGGAGTCAATGATATCATAACAATCAGGACCAACTTGTTTTAAATCTATACTCTGGGCAATGTGTTAGGGACTCAAAGAAGAGCCAGTCCTTGCCCTCCAGAGGCTTACAATACAGTTACCAAGGCAGGATATATTACTCAAGGAGGTAAATATTATACAATTTGGGATATAAAAGCAAATATCACACAGGTATCCTGAATATCCCCATCTGTTCCAAAGACTCATGAGCCTTTAGGTAAGTCAGTGGACACAAACATGGCATGCTCTGAGGAGTGTCCACTTCGTGGGCCTGGTGAGTTACTTCCCAGTTACCCAAGAAGGCTTTTCACCCCTTCTGCAAAGTGAAACTGGACAGATTATTCCAGAAAGTCAGGTATAACAAGTAGGCAGCTCATGATTAGCCCACTCCCAAAACTCTATCCCATGAGTGTATTTTCCCCAACAAGACTCTCCCCAAACTGTTTCTCAATACCAGGAAACAACCTCTGAAGAAAAGAAGACTCTTCCAAAAAAGCAGTTGCAGAGGACAGAATCAGGACTCACTGACTTTCTCCTGTAGGTTCCTTAGCCCCAACATTATTCCACTTCCTGTCCAACTTTCCCACACTCACTGCTTCTTACTCATTCAGTGTCACATAACCTGGAAGAATGAGGCAAGACTGAACCGGAAGGGAGATAGGAGACTTACCTTGAAGCGGGTTTGAATGACAGAATATGGAGTTTGGGCAATGGGAAGCCATTTGAGGGAAGCACAGTGCATTATTTTAGGAGGATTAATTTAGCATGTGTATGCTTTAAGTATATTAATCATAACAAAATGGCATTAATTTGGATGCCACTGATCTGTGAATTTGGTCATCTGGAAAAGGAGTAGGCTCTAGTTTACTTTTCCATTATTTGGGCTAAAGGAATTTAGTACCAAGAGTGACCAATCCACAGCACTGGGGCTACAAGTGAATCATGAGAGCCTCATACTCAGCCCTTGAAAAAGAACTGCAACTGACACACTTTGTTATTTCTGTAATTATAGGTAATAGGTCCTTTGAAATATGTGGCTTAGCAAAACACAGAGGAAAGGCTTAGAGAGGAAAAGTGGGCTTTGGGATCAGATCAGTGCGGCTAAAATCATGGTTCTGCTACTTACAGGATGTATGACTTTAGACTGAGATAATGTACTGAGAAGGGCTGGCATGGGACCTGACACACAGTAGATGCCCAATCTTAGTTTTCTTGCACTGATGTTGTGGTCTCTATGTGAATTTGTACAGTGAGATGGTTTCCAAAGACTTTGACTTCTGGTTGAATTAGCAGAAGTATAGTATCTGAAACTAAGGAGGTGATGGGACCTCTCAACTTGGTGAAGTTGAAATCTCCATTCGAATATTGTGTTCAGTACCAAGGGCACTCCAAGGGAGAACACAGATAAGCTGAGTGTATGAGAAACACTACCAAATATGGTATGTTATGTAGAATATAGAATTGGGGCTCTTTAGCCTGGAGCATACTTAGCATAGAAACAATATTCAAAGGGCTGTTCTGAAACACGTGCAGCTATACCTGTAGAGCCCTATTCTATAGATTATTTGTTGTATAGATCCAAGAGGTAGAACAGGCTCAAAGGAACAGTTTCTGGCTCAGTTTTTGAAAAGACCTTTTTAATTAGCTGCATTGGGTGGGAATGAGCTCCCTATTACGGTTGCAGTCAAGCACAGGCAGCAGGACAACTTGGCAGAATTATGTAACCACCATCCATACCTCAGAGGGGGGATTGGAGTAGAAAAGCTTTCAGACTCCTTCTGCTGCTGAGAGGCTGTGACTGTAGACCTAAAAGTATGTTAGGAAAGGAGTAAACTAGATACTATCAGTCCTATACAGTATCATGAATAAGTTTGGTTCTCACATTTTGAAAATCAATCTAAGAGAGCTCTGTTGGTGATACTGGAGACAACTTCTCTTAATGCAGTTCAGATTGGCCAACCTCCACCTAATACAAGTGGGATCATATTTCAGACCAGAGTACTTCAAACTCCTGAGAATAATCTGTTTTCAAGTAATCTCAAAACACACCCTGTAATTTGCAAACAACACATTAGTCACAAATCAGTCTCCTCTATTTATTAGCCAGTCTCCATAGAGCCATCCATAATTCAAGGTATTTTTCTTACAACGTCCCAGTATTTTTATTATTATAATTACTATTATTATTATTTTAACAAGATGGCTTGTGGTTTTACATACGATCATTGGAGATGGTAGAAGACCACAGGAATATCAGAATGCAGAACTCAGATCTCAAATATTGTTTATGAACTGAAATAAAAGTAGTTTGCCAACATCTCTATTTTGACAACCCTTGTAACTCTTGTTATATATAAAAATATCTTTTAAAATATGTTTTGGATGATCTTGCT
>NW_016815814.1:1255106-1293523 GCF_001698545.2 Rhinopithecus bieti | reverse complement strand
CTTGTTATATATAAAAATATCTTTTAAAATATGTTTTGGATGATTCTTGCTGATTTGTTTTTCTTGGATGTTTGAGCAATTGACTTTCAATATTTTATATCTAAGTATTTTAAAGAATGTTTTCCCTAAGTTTGAAGTTTCCTTGTTTTGAGAGTAATTGAGAAAAAAAAATATTTTCTGAATCTATACTTTTGAAAACACTGAGATAAGCAAATAGATGGTAGAACTAAAAGTTAAATCAAAATAATCCGTAAGCAAAATAAATATAATGGACCAAACTCAGCAGTTTAAAAACACAGATTGACAGATTATGTTTTTAAAATATCCAGCTATATATGATTTATAATAAAACATATATTCAATAAAACATAAGGATGCAGAAAGATTGAAAATAAAGGCATGTGAAAAGTTTTATCAGTCAAATACCAAAAGAAAGCTAGTATAGCTATATTAGTATTTGATAAAAAAACGTATTGGCAAAAAATTATTGGTATAAAGAGGACCGTTATGTAATGTTAAAAGGAACAGTTAACCTAGAAGTTGCCATAATTCTGATCTGCACTTCATGACACATCCTCAGCATATATAAAGCAAAAATTGATAGAATTGCAAAGAGAAATTGATAAATCCACCATCACAGGAGGAGTTTTCTATACAATGCTCTCAGTAATTAATAGATCAAGCAGCCAAAAGAATTAATAAAATATAAATGATTTGAAGAATTTAATTAAATATAATCTAGTGGACACATGATAAAGCCCCAGCATAACATTCAAAATAGGGTCCAAAATTTTTTGGTTGCATAAAATGAAGAGTTATGCAACTATAAGACTAATGACAGAAATATCATACTTTATCAAATCTAAGACACACTTTTCTTTCCACATTTTAACATCTCTAAAATTGAGATGTTTCAGATCATAATACTATATCATGATATAATGGGATGTCTTTTCCCTAATAGCTCATAAAATAATAAGACATCCTACCACAGATACATCTGAAATGCAAAGAAATATTTTCTATCAGTCTGTACTGTGCCAAAAGTAAAGATAATGAAATATATCGTGAATGAAACTGATCAGTCACTTATATTCCACTGCCCACTCCCATTCACAGTGGAAAATAAGAACTCTAGCCTTTCCCCTTTGGAGAATGGCTTACTGTATATGGGAAATCTGCATACAACAGAGAATATCTATTCTTTTTTAAGTACAAAGTACACTCTTACACTTTAAAAAAAGCAGTCATGTACCATAAGCCAAGTCTCAACAAATTTATAAAAATGACATATAGATCATATTCTGGTACCAAATAAAAAACAATTGAAATCAATAGCCAATCAAGTTACCAATGAATTTTGGAAATCTCATATATTTTGAAATTTCAGACATACACCCAAAGCATTTATGAGTCAAAGTAATATCATAATGTAAATTAGAAAATACTTAGAGCCGACCAATTATGAAGATGCCAAAACCAAAACTTGGAATGCAGCTAAAGTGGTCCTAACAGGGAAATTTGTCATCTTAGGGGTTTATGTTAGAAAAGAATAAAAGTTTAAGACAGTTAGCCAAGCATATAACTCAGGAGATTAGAGAAGAATGACAGAGTAAGCCCTTTCAAAAAAGAGAAGGCCAAAACCAAGAAAGAACAGAATAGAAAACAAGATAAATAGAGAGGTAACAAAGAAAACTATTAGTTGGGCATAGAAGAGGTAAAAAGAGAAATAGGTGTGTATAGAAAGAACTGTGTACTTGCCTGTCAATCTGGATGGGAAGATAAGCTGAAGTCAATGCTGTTATGGGTTCTGGGCAGTGCTGGAGAGAAATCATTAATCAAGAAAACACATGCAAATTGAGTTCATCCGTCACCTACCCCTAAGTCTCCTTCCTAGAAAGGCTTTGTACACAAAATGGTTGCTATAAAGTATGGTAAAATGTGTACATTTTATTCTCCCCCATTTTTATCACCAACTAAAATTTGCCAAATTACTATGAAACTCTCAATTTGCAAAGCTGTTTGTCCCTACAGCAGTCTCTGATCACTATGTTGTTTTCTCTTTTTTTTAAGTTTATGGTTCTACTTTTTCTGGTCTCTCACTTCTTGATCTCATACCTGTGTTTCCTAATCTAGATTCTCCCCTCTACACTTCTCATTTGACAGTTTAAGCTTCTGGGTACCTGAATATCAGAAAACCAAGCTTACATAAATTGCATATGAAATAAGGATTCCTAGTCTGTAAGAACTTGAGAGAAAGTATATGGCTAAGAATCCAAGCTTTAGTGAAAAACCAGTGTGTCCATTTATGCCACCTCCTGGGTTATTGAGGCTTTTCCAGATAGTTAGTCATTTGGGTTGAGCATTCTGGTTCAGTGAATCCATTTGAGAGAAGCACAATTATAGGAAGAAGTGCAAAATCAAAAGAGGATCCAAAAAGTTATTGGGAGCCTGGGCAACACAGTGAGACCCTATCTCTACAAAAATAGAAAAATTAGCTGGGCATGGTAGCATGTGTGCATGTAGTCTCAGCTACTCAGGAGGCTGAAGTGGGAGGATCACTTGAATCCAGGAATTCAAGTCTGCAGTGGGCCATGATTGTGCCACCCTATGCTGAGACCCTGTCTCAAAAAAAAAAAAAAAAAAAAAAAAAACCGCCAGGCGCAGTGGCTCACGCCTATAATCCCAGCACTTTGGGAGGCCAAGGCGGGTGGATCATCTGAGGTCAGGAGTTCGAGACCAGCCTGGCAAACATGGTGAAACCCCGAATCTACTAAAAATACAAAAATTAGCCGATGTGGTAGCGGGCATCTGTAATCTCAGCTACTCAAGAGGCTGAGGCAAGAGAATTGCTAGAACCCAGGAGACGGAGATTGCAATGAGCCGAGATCGCACCATCGCACTCCAGCCCAGGCGACAATAGCAAGACTCCATCTCAAAAAAGAAAAAAGAAAACAAAATTGGTAGAGGGGGAAGGAGTTGTCTGTGGGAAAGAGAAATGGGAGGAGGAGGAAGAGGAGAGATTTAATAGTTTGGGGAAAAGGACCAAAAAGCAGAGAAAATCTGAGAGGATCTCCTTTCTGCCAACGCTAAAATAATTGTCAACTATTTAAATAATCCAACATTGGCAAAATCAGTGAGCTAGGTTATCTGAGAATGGGAGGTGACCCACCGGGATCATGTTATCCTGGTTGGCAGCTTACAGTCATATTGCACTAAATTACAAGTCGCCCCAGGGTCCTTACGTGTATTTTCTAATCAGGATAGTATTTGGGACTGACAGGATTTATATCGTTTGCATTCCCAGAAAGCAGTCAAACTCCTCCCTCTGTTCCCTACAGAATGACAAGGTCCCATGAGGGTATATAAACACCTTTCCTCTTGCAAAGCAGCCGTCTTCTCACCTATTCGTTAGGTCATCAAGGAAATGCAAAAGGCAGAGAGTTAATTTATTTCTCCTCAAAAGAAGAGTCAGTGCCACAAACGATACATAACTAGCATTCCTTTGCCATTACTGAGGCTACTAAAACAGATGTTAGTTTAGTCAGGGCCCAAAGCAGTGGGCTTCATGTTTTGTTTCATTTTTTAAAAAAATAAAAAGCACTTGAATAAGTGACAACTGAAATATTACTGGGTTTCTTTTCAACACAACCCAGCATCAGGGAAACCGTTTCATTTGCAAGCTGAGGAAATATGAAAGGGCAATTTTATTTTACCTGCATCGCCCAAATTTACAGACTTAAAATACTTTATAGGTATCTATAAAGCACAAGATTCTTGAGATCATATATAAAAGGTGCAAACTCAGCCAAAGTAAATATCTACAAAATGCTCCTTACGATGGAGTTTGACCTGGCAGCCTCAGTTAGCCCCTACCTACTGACCTTAAAATTTGTGAATGTACTGACCTCTAACAGATAAAAATGTTGAATGGCAATTTTGTATTTCATACATCTTCGCTCTAAATAAAATTATGTCCATTCCTACTCTGTGCCTTTAATCACATTTCATTTTCCTTCTGGAATGCCCTCTCTTCTTTCACCTATCCAATTTCACTATGGCCTTAAGGCCTAGCCCAGTGCTGTCTGGACCTGCCCCAGGATGACTCAGTGGCCTCTGCAAGCCTCCTAACTCCCTCTGCTCTGAGTTCAGGCACTGCAGATTGCAGCAGCTTTGAGAGTTTAACTGTATTTTACCTGTACTGCTCTTCAGGCAAGCCCTGAGAATCAGTCCTGACTTTGTAACTGGACTCTGACAACCTCTTTCAGGGTTAGAAACTGATGTCCATCTTTCTAGGCCTCCTACTGCTGAGCATGCATTAGAAACTCAATGGGAAATAATTTCTTGGTTTCTTGACACCCTATTACACAGTTTAACGACATTGCTTTAAGGAATTGATCACCATGGTTACATCTGGTTGATCATAGATGACAGATTGATGGTTGATCATAGATGACAGATGCTCTGGTAAGCATCTGTCTTTTTGAGGTACCACCCAAATTCACCTTTCCAAGTTCATAATCTAAAGCAACAGCCCACGGTATATTGTAGATGATGTTTACTTACCAATAATAGGTAACAGTGATGCCAACTAATACATAAGGGATGATCAATCAGACCAACTGAGCATATACACATTAAATAAATAGCTACATTAATGATAAGTAAACAAATTGCTATATTTAATAAAACAAAAAATGAAAATGAGACAGCAGCCTTTCTCTTCCAGTGTCATAATATTGGAACATTACTAAGTACCTTCTCTGTAATGCTATTTCAGCATCCCACTTCCAAGAACTAAAGTACTCCAAGTACTAACAAGCTACATCTTGTCTGGATTATTCTCTGAAAACTGGTTTTGATTAACAAGCTCCATGCATTTTATGGAGAGAAAGGAAAGTGCTGAATGAATCCAAGATTTACTTTAATCACCTTCACCATCATAAGTAACATGAAATGTCATGACTGGGTCAGGGTGACAAGAGTACCGCAAGAGTACTTATCACCTTCTGTGATAAGGGCCTCAAAGCTTGAGTTTGTAGGAGTATGGCATCAATCCTCCCCTTAATTGCATATTAATGATGGCTTATCTCAGTCCTTCTGGTATTATTCATATAAGGCATAAAGTAATAAGATTTATAGCAAACTGGGATTTACACATCCATATGATTTCTGCTCCTTCAAAGGATTTGCTTTGGAAAACCATATGCTTTCTCCAACAATGCTGTCACTATTCCAAATACATTCTGCACTCCTGCTTTGAAATGGTCATAACTTTAAAGCCACAGTATTTGAACATTCTCAGTAGGGGATTAGGGGAATATCATCATCATTTGATTTCTAAAACCCCAAAAGCTGTAGGAACCAGTTCTGGTGAATGATGGATTATCAAGCTCAGAGCCTCCTTCATGAAAAGCAAAGCATGACTAAGAGATTATAAGATTTTCTTCTGGGGGCCTATAAACTGACTTTAGAAAGAGTCCCAAGGGAGGTGTTTCAGAATTGCTTTGGTCTATGGCTGTATCACTGGAGGTAGTCTCCAACCTCCAAAGCCACTAGATTGGAGATAATTAGATCCATTTGGATGTGGGAGTTCAGTTATGTTCACTACATGAACAGCCTCATTGCTTTATAGCCATGCTTTTTAGAAAGAGTTCCACAAAGGTTTAGGCACCTAATACTTTTTCTATACTGCCCCACTTTGGGTTAAGGAATCTACTATCTTCAGTGTCTTATCAATTTAATTGTCATCTCTAGCCCAAATTACCTCTCAGGTGGCCAGAATGAATCATAATGTTTCATTATGTTACCCTCATTTACGGTTAATCAACTTTGATCAAGGATATTAAATTTACCATTTGAAAATCCACTTGGGTTTCCCTTTTCTTGACACACGGATGGCAATCTTAAGGGCGTGAATTTCTCAAATGTGTAATCTGGGACCACCCACTAACACCATAGCTCTAGTCACAGTTAGTACAGGGTTGTTCACAGAAATCAACTTCATTTACGTTGGCCAAGCATGAGCACATCACCAGGAATTTGGCTTGGACGTAGAAGGAAGGGGAGGATGGAAAGGGAAGTGCCATTTTTTGAAAGCTGGCCATGTGCCGAGATCTCTGCATACCTTGTCTCATGTCATCACAGAATGAATCCGGGAAGCAGGAATTATCTCAATTTCACATACGTAAAGAAAAGGAAGTCTTACATTCATCCGTCCATCATTGGAAAGATTTACAATGATTCTGAAGGACAGACAGTGGAGTTTTAGGTTTCAGGGGCAAGAGCAGTTTTCAAAAGTCTTTGAGTCCAGTGTGCACAAGTCAACAAGCAGTACCTGGTGTGCAGGAGTACTCGTGGGTGAGTCTGTCTTGGGTCTCGACAATTAGCAATTGTGTGACAATCATTCTGTTTCCTTCTGCCTGACCCTGGGAGACATGTCAGTAATGGATGTGCAAAAGCAGGTCTGTTTTATGTCTTAATATAATTTAAGATGAATTGTATTGAAAAAAAAAGGTGAAGAATGAATGTGTCAAAGTGGGTTAACTGTGTATATTGACTTTCATGTCATCCATCTGTCATGAATGAATGATACTTTGCAGTGGGCTGGTGTATGACAGCGAGGACCTTAGGGTGTGAAGGCTTTTTGCCTGGTCCCAGCAGCATCTGCCCCTTGAAGTTTGTTTTCTCCCACTGCCTCCAGGCCCCATTGATACCCCGAAATAGATGCTGGGTTATGAGAACCAGCGAAGTCCCCTATGTTGTCAGTCTTAAAAATAATTTTACAAGTCCACATATTTGTTCCATTCTTGGAGTAGTTTTAGTGTATGTCTTTAACTACCAACAGTATAAATAACTTGACATCATAAAAAAAAAAAAAAAAAAAAAAAGGAAGGCTTAAAGAGGTTGTGTAACTTACTCAAAGCCCACATATTAGTAATTAGAAGTTTAGGATTTGGATCATCTTTTCCTGCCTCCAAGGCCCAAGCTCTTTGCAATGAGGTTGATGCCGCCATTAACAGGAATGAGACCATGGAGGGGAATAGAGCAGCCACAGGAAACAGGCTCCAGCGCCATCCCTGCTACCCGCTAACTATAGACGGCATCAGCCTGCTAAATCCTCATTCCCCTCATTCTAATAAACACTTGAATGGCATTTAGTGGCAATTTGTATTTGAAACACTATACTATGTCTCACAGGTACAAATACGAGTAAAGCAGATATGTGTCTTCTAGGGGCTTCTAGTTCAGTGGCAGAGACAAGAACATAATAATATACTCTAAAAATAGAGTAGATGGTAAGATAGAGCTATGATTAGGATAAAAAAAGAGCACAAACGCAGAGTTCAGTGGTGGTATTTACTGGTCTCTGTTTCCCACTCAATGACAAGGTCCGTGATTGGCAAAACCGTGTCCATTTTACGCTCTTGTTCTCCAGTACTTGGAGAGGGGCTAGCACATGGTAGGTGTTCAATAAATATGTTAGGTATGAATAAATCAGGTGGTGCCTGAGCCAAGACTTGAAAGATGAATAACAGATAGCCAAGCAATGATAGTTAGAAAGAGTGTCTCAGGGAGAAGACCATGACAGAAGAGCGGGGTATGTATGGGAAGCTAATGCCATTTAGTTCTGTGAAAGCACAAAGTGTAAGGAGGGAGGAGGAAGGGGGAGGTGCTGGAGAGATAAAAGAGGGCTTGTATGGGCTAAAGACTCAAAGCCTTGTACCTAACAGTCCACAAATAGATTCCAGGGATTTCATGGACCCCCTAAAATAGTAATAAAAAATGCGTGAGCCTGTGCGTAAATGTGAATGTGTACTTTCATGAGGAAAGGGATGTATCACTTCTACAAAATTCTCAAATGTTAAGAACTCTGTGGGCAATGATGAGCTATTAAAAAGTTCATGGGCAGGCAACCCTATCAGAATACCATTTTAGGGTTTAGAGCCATAAATGGTTCCAACTGCAGTGTAGAAGATGGAATTCCTGACAGTAATACCGGTGGTGGAGAAACCAATAGAGATCGCTGCAATAGTCCAGGAAAGAAAGAATGAGATCCTAAGCCTGATCAATGATATTGGAGATGAAGTAGACAGGGGAAGATTTGAGAAGTATTTAGATCAGAGGATCAGGATATACTGATGGCAGGTGTTATATTGGAGAAGGAAGAGAGGGAGGAAAAGGCACCTGAGGTTGACTTCCAAGTTTCCAACTTGGGCTGATAAACGATGCCATCAAATGAGAGGAGGAAATCATGTAGCTTTGAAGAGGAGAACAGTGAGTTCAGTGTGAACAGCTGAGTTTGACATATCAATAGGACCTACTGGACAATTGAATTGTCCTGAATATGACCCTGAAGCATGAGGAGAGATCTAGGCTAGAGATGATGATTTAAGTCATCCCTATCTAGATGAGAGTTTAAACTATGGGAGGAAATGAGACAATCCATGGAGAGTTTTAGAAAGAAAACCAGCCATGGACAAGAATGGATCCATCAGTCGCACAATATCATAAATGTACTTAATGCCACTGAATTGTACATTTAAAAATAACAAAATGGTGTATATGGCTCCGCAATTTATAAAGAGGAGAAAAAAGATGACTTCCTAGGGCATGCTGACATTTAAAGGGTTAAGTACAAGAAGAAGCCCATGAGGAAAGTGGAAAGGAATGGTCAGAGATAAGAGGGAGACTGGGAGAGTCACAGATGCCAGAGGAATAGAATTTCAAAAACATGCAGGGCAGAGTGGGCGGATGAGTTAGATCATCCCTAAGGTGCCTACCAGAAATAACAGAATATATAAGCTCTGGAAGAGAGAGAATTTTGATCTCTAGGCTTGCCCATCTAGAACTGCTCAGCAGTAATAGAATGGCTTAAATTTCATCTTTCAAAATAAAACTTGCCCGTGCTTTGCCAGTTTTGTCTGGGCAGGAAACAGCTCAGACCAGCTGCTTGGGATGGTTCTCAATTCCACTCAGAGTACTGGAATGTGATGCCTCCGAGGCGCCAGTCCTGTGAACCCCTTCCTGGTGCTCACAGAGGGACAGCGGCAGGTGTGCAGAGGCCTCCAGCCTCCAGCTTCCCTCTGCCCAGTGGCTGATGCGCCTCTCACTCTGCCCTCAGGGTCTCCCCTTGGAGCAGAGTGAAGCAGACATAGTTCCTTGATCTCTGCTGTTTCCCTCTCACCACGATTGTCTTTGTAATTAGAACAAGCAGATTGCCATTGAAGTCACAAGGTTAGTGTAACAGAGCTGCCCCCGCTAAAGGGTCTCTTTCCCTTGAAGGCACTCTAAAGTGCTTCGTAGGCACCCTCACTCTGTACCAGAGAAAGGGGGAGAGGGAGTGGAGGGCAGGCCTCTGGGGAGCCTCACATCATCAGCTGCATCCCCAGGTGCCCTGTGGAGGGGAGAATCCAGAGAAAGACCTTTGCCGGCTCTCAAGAAGCTCTAATGGGTCCTCAGCTATTTTCCTGTCATATTTCTGGCAGAGATTGGCTAATATCTCTTCAATGTGGCAGAATCAACCTACTAATTCATTGTTTCATGTTAAATGTTTACAAGATAAACTAACCGTGGGAAAGCATCCAAGTATCTTCAGTGGCTTCAGTGGTTGCTACTCAGAATCTTGCACAACCTAGCAAGACCTAAAGACTATAGAACTACAGCAAACCCACCAGCCACCAGAGAGGCTTCTGATAACCTCTTCCTTCAGAAATTGACCATACTGTTGTTGTAGAAATATAATTGTTCTAGTTACCGGGACCTATCCTGGGGTTAGTTAAAATAGGAGATATTGGGGTCACTGTTGTGAGAGCAATAAAGCGTGCCTCTTTCCTGCCTTGATTGTGAATAAACTGAAAAATGAGGCCAAAAATGATACATGAAAACCTCAGCACAGCATTACTGTGAGCTGGAGATTTTGGCTGAGTGTGGCAGCAATCAGGCTGGAAATTGAAGCCCAGAGCTAAATAGATTTACCAGTCTGATTGCAGGCAGGGGGCCTGTCCAGGGAAGGTGCACAGCCAGAGGCAGACTTATGGGGCCTGATTCACTTAAGCTTTAGGGACCCTCACTTGTATGGGTCCCTGCTAGGCCCTTCTAAGGCCAGGGGAGCGGCCCTTATAATTTTGCATTTGTATTTTTATGTTCTCTTTCTTAAAGAGCCTCCACAAAATTGCATCAGGCCCCACAACACCTGCTTGCATGGAATAGCAGAGAATACCGCCTGCTCCCTCCAGGCAGCACACTCCCAAAAACGAGGAGAGAGGAGCCAAACATGATCCGTTTACACTTTGCTTATTTACTGAATGAGTGCAGGGCAGAGACAGGCCTGGAGTTACACACACTGAGTGCCCCAACATGGAAAGAAACGTTAGGAGGGGCAGGAAACATTCCCTCCTTAACCAACACAGTTTTCAAGGCCTCACTGGAGGCACTTCATCAGCTCCATAGTCACCCCACACGGTGGGCATCAGGCAGAATGCTGGCACAGGCCCAACTTTGAGCTGGAGGATTTCACAGTTTCTTTATGTTGAACTTCCCCCAGTCTCCCACTAATCCCTCTCCATTCTATCCTCCTCCGTTTCCCGCAAAACAAAACAGAAAGGAGCAGCAGTGTTTGCTGCTGTATCATCCAGAAGCCTGGTTCTCTCCCATTATACAGCAAACAAGCCCTGGCAAGATATTTCACTCCCGCCCCATGCCATGCATTAAAAATCCAAAATTGCCTACATTCCACCTGCCAAGCAAGAGATGCTTTCATTATTGAAGTTCCAAACGTATACCTTTGAGAACAATGCCTTCTCGTCTTAAAAGAGAGGTCCTCATTTTGTGAGTTGGGAGTAGAGGGAATTAAAGAAAGCCATGATGCAGGGATTTGGCCATTCAAGCCGGGCAGCCTTCAGAGAATGTCATCCCTAATGACACATGCCCAAAGGAAGGAGCGGGGCTGAGCTTGTCCTGCCTTCATATTTAATATTGCCTGTCTGCCTCCTTAATAGTGGGCCTCTGTGTGAACATTTGACGAGGCTTAAAAATATTCCATTGAAGAAAAAAAGGATGATCCCCCAACAGGAAGGTGCACCCCCATGGGCTGCCTGCTTGACCACAGAAGTGCTTCCAGCTCCAATTGCTCATCTGAGAACTCCCCCCACCACTTGCTGTTAAAATTGTTAAAATTAAAAGCCATGTTGATTTTTTAAACTTTATTTCCATTTTTTTTTTATAAAATAAGAATTGGACTTGTGTTGATACTTAGGCTGTTGAGAAAATAACATTGGTAAGACTCCATGTGTGGCTGTTTGCTGTTTCTCCCCCTCTGGAATCTTTTTCGAAGGTTTGTGGTGAACTACATGTAGGGGCTGCCTGGTAAGGGCAGGTGGCACTGCCAAGGACAGCAAACACTGAGAATCTGCTGGGCTGGACAGGTCAGCTTCCACTCTCATCTGTGTCATAAAGTGAGGTCCATGCAGGTCCCCACTCCAGACTCCCCCTGCCCAATGCGGACTCTCAGATGGATCATGGAGAATGGATCTGAACGTGTGGGTCGGGGAGCACCCATTCTCAGAGCTGCCTTGCGCCCTGCCAGCTCTCATCTGAGATGAGGCCTGGGCAGGCACAACTCCGCAAGGGGGACCTCTGGCCCAGATGGTCTCACTTAGTTCCAGAGTGGTGTCTATGCGGCCCTAAGGTCTCACCTGTCCTGGCCACCCTTTCCCTGGTGAAGAGGGAGAACAGAAACCAAGCTCACACATCAGTCCTGAGTTAGGCTGTGAGCAGTGGTCCCAACCCTCCTGGGGTCCAATCTAGGAAGGAGATCTTGGGAGCAGGTGGCGGTTAGCACAGAGTATGCCAACAGACAGTGAACCGGGGCATAAGAGGGCAGCATGGAGGCCAGAGCCCAAGTAGTTGAGGCAGTCTGCCCCAGAGTAAAACAGTGCAGAGCGGAGCCAGGCTGTGTGGGGTCAGGCTATGCCGTGTGAGCTCTGCTGCACTCCATGTGCCTCCCAGCCACTGGCAGAGCCTGCTCCTTAGCACCCGGGTGTCTTCATCTTGGAACATCGTAAAGATGAAAAAGGACTGGTTTAGCATAACCGAACTATTTTGCGAATGAAGCAAATACTATTTACTAAACAATGCAGATGTGCATCTATTTCTATTCTAATATTGATGTACATTCAATAGGTAACTAGAGGCTTTCTCACATTAGCTGTCAGTCCCTCTTCACAAGGTAATTGATTAAAACTCCAAGCCAAGAATCTGAAGGGAAGGCAGCCTCTACCATGGTCCCCCTCCCTCTCTGACTTTCCTCTGAAGTCCACATTCACCCATGCTGTGTGCACATCCACGCTGGGTCATGTGAATGAACTGCTTCTATCAAAGCGGAAGGAGCAACTGTAAACATGGTCTCAACTTCTGTTGCATCTGCTTAAAGTTTAGTCTTTAAAGTACAGATATTTCTTAACTAAATTGTTATAAATCTGAAGTTATAGTGTAATGGTTAAGTGTGGGAGGGGGTGTCAAGGTTCTAAAATTAGACCACATGGATTCAAATCCCAGTTTTGTAACATTAACATTGTGAACATATAAAAATAAGTATGTCCATAGGTGGTATGTGGAGGTCTTGAGTGAGTTACATATCTTCACTGAGTCTCAGTTTTCCTTATCTGCAAAAGGGGGTAATGGTTCCTACAAGGCTGTTTTACCGAGGCTCACTGAATTAAATGAGAGAATGCATAGATAGCACTGAGCACAGTGGTTAGCTGTTGTTAAGTAAGTTAGCACTGAACACAGTCATCAAAATGCAAGCGTTTCAAGAGTGACCTCAGGAAATGACACTGCCCAGAAGAATTGGGCAGAATTGCAGCTGTCTTACACCTGGGCCTTCTATTCTGAATCTTTCCCTCCTCCAGTCCATACTCTCCAGTGTCCACAGCATTTGCTTTCCAAGAAGCAAATCTGATCACGATGCCCCAGTGTCACCAGGTTAAAGCCACTAAGGGTTCCCCTGGGCTCAGGATGGAAGCCACACTCCTCAGCCTGGCTTGTGTGTCCTCCCACAGTGGGGACCCCACCTCCTTACCACCCGCACTCATGCTGTGCTCCCAGCATGTGGACCTCTACTGCCCCTGCCCCACCCCAGGCATTTGTGCTTGCCTTTTTGTGCAGGAATGCTGACACCTCCTTGGCCCTGCTCTGCGGAGTGTCACCTCCTCAGTGAAGTGCTAGTTCCCAGACACTCAGCTCTTCAGTACTTGGCTACTTGCTAAGAACAATAGCCGGCTAGTCTGCTGTGAGCTATGGAACCAAACTGCCCACGTTTAAATTTTGGCTTCTCCACGTGGCCATCAGCAATTTTCTCCATCTCTCCCTGCCTTGGTATTTTTAGTGAGATGAGAAAGACAATATTATTGAATTCACAAGATTGTTAATGAGAATTAAATGAGTTAGCATAAGGAAAGCATGTTAGTACGTAAACCCTGCTTGGCACATAGTAAATGCTCAGTGAATGTTCACTGTGCTAGCAACAATGTTATTATCATCATTGTCATTATTCTTATTCAACCAAAATGTAAGCTCTTTAAAAATAAAGACTGCCTATTTTGTTCACTACCTGACACAAAAGGTACAGGATGTACAGCTCTTGAGTAACACGTAGAACACTGCATGTGGTTAATTGTTTATATGAATGCCCTGGCCCCATTAGCCAGTGGAACACGAGCATCTTAACTAGCCAATCAATCCTGTATTTCCTGGTTCTGCTTAATGGGGAAAGAATAGACCCTCAATAAATGTTTCCTGAATGAATAAATGAATGAACCTCTGAGGTTGCATGTACATGTTATCTCCTTCTAAAACGTCAGCTTTAGCTCTAAGTTTATCAAAAAGTCATGCCTTTCCTTCTTTTGAACTGGATATCCAGTGGTTTCTGGAAGATCTCAAAAAACGGACAGTACATGGCTGGGTGCGGTGGCTCACACCTGTAATCCCAGCACTTTGGGAGGCTGAGACGGGCAGATCACAAGGTCAGGAGATCAAGACCATCCTGGCTAAAATGGTGAAACCTCTTCTCTACTACAAATACAAAAAAATTAGCCGGGCATGGTGGCGGTCGCCTGTAGTCCCAGCTACTTGGGAGGCTGAGGCAGGAGAATGGCGTGACCCTGGGAGGCGGAGCTTGCAGTGAGCCGAGATCGCACCACTGCGCTCCAGCCTGGACGACAGTACCAGACTCCGTCTCAAAACAAAACAAAACAAAACAACCAGACAGTACGTTTGGGGGCTTTATCCCAGAGCTGTCTCCAGAGGAGGATAAAGTTCCTCAAGGAGTGCCTGCCCCATGCATTTCTACCCACCGGGACCCCCTTTCCTGCACCTCTCCCCTTCCTGAGCCCCCCGGCTGTCTTCCTCCACCACAGCCAAGGGAACTGGGCCTCATTAGGGGGACAGTTTGTTCCTCATTAGGGGCACCAAGCTTGGCTGGAGAAAAGCCAGTCATCACTTTATCCAAAGCCAGGAAATCTCCCAATGTGGAAGCCTCCACTCTCCCATTCTGCACCAAGTCCTTCACTCTCACTACTTCGTGGAAAACCTTCTTCTAGAAGGAAGTGAAAAAAATTCCCCCAAAATATATCAGCCCTTCTGCTTTAGTTCATCCGCCTAAAGTGAAAAAATAAAACCAGGGAGAGGGGAAATTGTGTATAATGTGAGTAAACATTGTAGACTTTATTGAAGTACTGCTGTTTTGTAAGCCTCTCGCTGACCAGAACCACTTATTATTCCAGATGCAGATAGATTTATGATCTGAAATGCTCACCATGTTTTTTACCCTGGAGAACTAAAGGGAGAGTGAGTTCCAGCTCAGTGTTTGATAAGATAGCTTACATCATTTTATCCCCATGTCAATGCAGTGAGGCAAGTGAGGTTTATTATCTTCCTGTTATGAATGTGGGCTGTAGAGACTGAGAGATTAAGAGGGTTGTCCTTGGCGAGCCCTAAGTTTGGAAAACACATGTAATTTCATTCTGTCACTACTGAGTCCATCGCTCTCTGCCATCACCCGTGTATAAATGTTGCAACCCAGAGCGTCCCCTCTGCCATGGCTTGTCCATCGTCTGGCCCCTGCACTCTCTCCCCTCCCCCAGCTACTCCTGGGCTGCCCAGCCCTGCACCTGCATTTGTGCGGCTGCAGCTCCCCTGGGGGCAGTCTGGCATTCCCAAGCCCTGGCTAGGGACCAGAGGTGTTTAGTTCCCTGGCTTTTTGGTCAAAGACATTCCAGGGAGTTTCAACAAGTAAGAGCTGCCTTTAAACAGCTTCCAGAAGCCCCTGCTGAGCACTCAGAGTGGGAGCAAGCCACATCCCAGCTCTGCTATTCACCTGCTGCGTTACCCTGGACAGACCACCCAGCCTCCCTTCCCTGTAATGGAGGAGAGGGAGCAGCTTTGAGAATCTGACAGTGCTGTGAACCATCTCCCCTGAAGACACTTGCACTAAACATCCCAGGTATCATTTCAGGAGGGTCACAGTGTCTATCCACTGAGCCCATGTGGGTACCCCATAGATCCCCTGACCCTGGATAAGAATCCCTGGGCCCAGTGAGCTCTAACACCAAAGTGAGAAGCCCCCCATAATGAGAAAATAAACTACTGAAGTTTTCTTTAGCAAAACTTCTTTATGAAAGAAACTAGATTCTTTCTTTATCAAAGAAACTAGATTTTAAAAGGAAAATTACCATAAACCCACTACCAGTAAAATTACTGTTAATAATTTAGTAAATATAAATTTTAAAAACTAGTAAATATCAGACAGTCTTTCTGTCTCTCTCACTTTCGACATACATATACATAAATCTACTCATTATACCAGGAGTGTTTTGTCATTTTGTTTAAATATCATTTAAATATTATTTGACAATATGGCTGGGCACAATAGCTCACACCTATAGACCCAGCACAGGGGGATGCCAAGGCAGAAGAATCACATGAGCCCAGGAGTTCAAGAAAAGCCTGGACAACAAAGTGAGACTCCATCTCTACAAAAAACAAAAAAAATAATTAGCCCAGCATGGTCACGTGCACCTTCAGTCTCAGCTACTCAGGAGGCTGAGATGGGTGGATCCCTTGAGCCCAGGAGTTCAAGGCTGCAGTGAGCTATGATCACACCACTACACTCCAACCCAAGTGAGACCCTGTCACAAAAAATATGAATAAATAATTATTTGACAATATAATGTCTACATAGTAACCGATTGCATGGTAATTCTGCAATGCATTATTTAACTTTCCCTAATTGTTAACCATTTATGTTTTCATTGTTATTATCTGTACAAACATATCTGATTATTTTCTAAAAATGGAATAGCCACTTCTATGCAGAAGGAAGCTTTTGATACCTATCACAATTTGCCCCCTGTCTCCTAGAAAGTTTTGCTGATTTGCACTGCCAGTAGCTGTAGGGAGGCAGGGTGGAGGGGACTTAGACCCGTGTTCCCAAGCGGCTTCCTTGAACCAGCAACTCAGAATGTTGATACCAAGTGGGGCCTCTGTTTGCTAAAAGCCATCTCAGTCCACAAAAACGGTGTCTAAGACTGGTCTCGCCACATTTTGAAGTGGATAAAACTGGTCCTGGATGCCTTCCTCCCTCCCTCATTCCCACATAGCCACTTGATCTGACTGTAGCCCCTTACCTCCCAGGTTCAGCAGCAGTTGTTCTGCCCCTAACCCCTGGATTCACAGACCCTACAAGGCTTTTCCCATCCCATCAGCAGGCTATAGACTTTCCATCGATAGCTTTATGAATCTGTTACATGCACTTATGTGAATGGGTTTGGGGGAGCAGGCTGAATTCAGAGTACAACGGTCCTGAGTCAGCCCAGGCAGAGACTGGGACATCAGACCCAGTGAGGAGGCTGTCACCGGGCAGGGGATAGTGTTCCAGGGCCAGATGAGCAGTCCATGTTCATGCCTGCTCTGTCTCTTATAAAGTTGGTCCTTCAGAATGTTCCTCAAAGAGAAGAACAAGGCCTCTCTGAAAAGATAAATTCATTTCCCTTGAAAATTGGCTAAACAGAGTGTGTTGCAGGGCCATGAGTCCCAGAATGATGAGTGGAGTTTCAACCATTTGCTTGGCAAATTGTGCTGCTCTCTGAGCCTTAAATCTGCATATCGATGATGGGAGTTTGGGGAGGGAAGACCACACATGGTCCCATCCCACTGCTGACCGCCTCTCTCTTGGCCCCCGCAGTCTGACGGCTCCATCCTGGCCATCGCCCTGCTGATCCTGTTCCTGCTCCTAGCCCTGGCTCTCCTCTGGTGGTTCTGGCCCCTCTGCTGCACCGTGGTAAGTGCCCCAAACTTCAGGCCATGGAAGGCGAAGGGTGACATAAAGTTCACAGACCATGAGTAGAGAGAAAGGGATTTTTAAAAAACTAAAGATGGGAGACAAATCTTGTGTTTTTTTATACAATTTATACAAAATTGATGTGAACTGACATTGATCAATGGAACCATGAGTCATCAGCAGTCAGTATGAGTTAGGGTGTAAGATTGCCAATGGCCATACCCCTTGGGTGGGGCAACTGGGGTGACCACTCTAGTTTTGGTGCTTAAGAAAGAGCCACAGGACACCATAAATGATGAGTGTTATTTGACATGTAATGAACATATATGCCTCTGTATGTACGGTACACACACATACACACACACACATTTGTTGAGTTGCCCAAGCTATACTCTTCTAAGGCCTCCCTGATCTTAGTAACTAGTCTACCTATCTGAGAAAGTGTCTCTGGCCTGACCTCTTTATTTTCAACAATAAAGAATGGCACTTACCTTTATTTCATTGATTTTAGCAACTTTTGTAGGACATACCTACTGTGTGTCCAGCACTGGGCTAAGCGCTTTGGCTACAAGATCAATAAAAACCTGCCTCCTCCCTATCATTGTCATATGGAGTCACCACACGACAATGTCTCCCCAAAATAACTTAGGGCCTGGAATAATCCACCCTGATGATAATCCCAAATGGTAAATGTCTGGCTGTCAATTTCTGTTCCCTGGATCTTAGACTGGGAAAAGTCCAAACAAAGTAATAGCCTAATAAAGAAAAAAAAACATTCCCTGTGACATGTCTATTTTTAGCCTGTGCCATGCCTTTCTGCGAATCCGTGTGTGCTGTGGAGTCCGTGAGTGTGAAGTGGCCACTGTTCCACTGCCATGGCATCTTCATTTCCTGTATTTTAGTTCTTCCATGGAAGAGCCGCAGGGTATAATAGACAGTGAGCCTCTCCAGGACAGGGACTCATCTTCATTTTCCCTCTGAAACTTCAGCATTTAGCACACAGTGTGAGGGAATTCACATCTGTGTGTACAGCTGAACTGAACCAAGGCCACAGACAGAGCACTGGGCTTGAAAAGCAAGGGGAAATGGCTTCGGATGACATGTTAAAGAGGTGGCAAATGCATGAGATGAGAGGCTCAACCAAGATGTGGACCATGTGGCAGTGACTTCTGGAAAGGGTTGAATTGCAGCAGACAAGTGTGGAAGGAGAGACCCAGGACAGGCATAAGTCTTGGGTTAATTAGTACCCTCCAGGCTGGGCTGGATTTCACTGAGATTTTAAACAGATTCTTACCAGAGCAGCTGCAAGAGTTAAATATTGTTTTAAACACTTAAGGCTACATAACCATTTTATTCTGAGGGTAAAAAATCCTAATGAGTCAGCCCGAGTCCTTTCTATGGAGATTCAAAAACAAGCACATTTTCAAGTCCAGAAAAAGAAAAGAAAAACCTTACAGTGGGTTCTTAAAGAAGAGGTGGGCAGGCCTGGTAGCAGCAGGCAGTGAACACTATTATAGTCCCTTTGATTGTTTTCTAACAGTTACCTCTGGGTGAGGACAGCTAGGACCATTAGAACAGCCAAGCAGTGCTCCACCGAATACCAGCTGTGTGACCCTGAGCAAGTTTCTTCACCTCTCTCTCAGTGTCCTCATTGGTATAATGAGGACAATAAGAGCTCCCACCTCATGGTTAGATGGTGAAGACTATAAAGGAACGTATATATATGTGCTTAGAAAGCACTTAACACACAGTAAGTGCTACAGATTATTATTATTTAGAAGTATTTTACCGTAATAGGAATCTATTATGATACTGTGTGGCATTCAGTTTATATTCTTGGGAAATATTTTCAAAATAAACCTTTTGTTATTGGAAGCAGTGTCACCCAAGGCCAAATTGAATTTTGCAATATTCAAAATATTTTTCAATGAATTTATCTGGTTAAGTCCCTGTTGCTTTGGAAGGCAGCCAAAATGTCTTAATGTGGTCTGACTTGGTAAGTCTTAAAGGATTTCTTTATGAGGGTTGATCTTAGAGATTCATTTTTCCTGTTTAGGATGTCTATTTAAGCTGCCTCCTCTCCCTCTTTCAGAAAGCTGGCTTGGGCTCCAGTGCTTGGTCTGACCCCTAAAACTACTTGCTGATCACTTGCTTTCTTGATGAGGGGTGATGCTCCGGAGCAGGGCAGGATAAGGTCATGTGTTTCCTAAACAGTATACTCAGGAATGAAGGCAAACGTGGGCCTCCCATCAGAGTTTCATTCAGAGGACACGGGGAAGTTTCTCTCCCCTAAGATACAGCACCCCTCACCACAGTCCCCAGATGAATAGAGGGCATTCTTGTAAACAATGGTCCTCAAACCTTCCTCTGTCACTCTTCCCGTGTCTACCCCAAGGGTGGGGAATGCCCCTCAACCTACTAGCAAAGCCGCATCTCAGTGCTCGAGCAAAAGCCAGAAAGCAGAAAAGACCTAAAAAACGTGGGGTATATGTCTGCCATGTGCCTTCTCCTTCCTGCTGCAATCTTTTCTTTAGGAGTGCTACTCAAAATATTTAACAACCTGCAAGGCTCCCACCCCCGCTGAGCCACGCTTTAAGCCCCAGTGGCTGGGTATGTGAAGGGGTGGGGGATGAAATCCTGCAGGGTGACTGGGTAAGAGGGCAGGCCCAGTTACTAACTACAAAGAGCAACTTTAGATGTACTGGCCAGGATGAGCAGACCAGGCACAGGGGTTACTCTCAGGCCTGGCTCTGTTCAGCATCCTCCTGCTTCCTGCTGGTCCTGTCTGGAAGAAGAAACCTGATGGGTGAGGGTGACAGATGATGCCTACCCACTGCACTTGGCCTTTCCCTAAAGACCCCACTCCCCCATTTGGGCTTCTAATGTCCAGCCAAATGGAACCTGAATTAACTTGTTGCCAGCCTGCCAGATGTAATCTACCAGTAATGACTGATGGGGAGAGAGATAACTGACCACATCTTGAATCAAAACCTTTAGTGTTTCCCAGCTTGTTCCTCAGTGTCCCCAGGCGGACCTCTGGCTTTTGAGATTCCTATTCATTGGCACAAAATACCCACCGTGAAGGGGAGAGCGGAATTGGACTGTGCACACTGGGCTTATTTACATTTTCAAATAGGTAATTCAAGGGGTTAATATTTTACCAAATAATAATAACAATAAAGCCCTGCCTCAGTTCCACAAGGGACATTTCCAGAACCCTTCAAGTCACGCCATGTCCACTCCATCTACTCATAAGTTTGGTCCAATATTATTGAAATCTCAAAATTGAACTTTAAAAAGAGGACGATTAGGAAATCTAAAACAGAAAAGGATCATTTTTTTAAAAAATTGCAATGTATTAGAAGAGTAAATGTTATTAATGGCTTGAATGTGTAGGGGGGAAAAGCCATCAGTGCATCAATGACATTATGGCACTAAAAAGTTGTAGAAAATGCAGGTATCCCTGAGAGTCTACCCTCACCCCAGCCAAGAGCCAATGCCCTGATGGGAGCCTGCAGCCCAGCTAGGGGGTAAATTTATGTACACAGAGAAAGGCCATCATATCCTGCCTAAATTTCAGCAGATAGTAAGACACTGGAGGATTCTGGTTAGTAATGGGGACTGGCTCCCCCGAATGAGAAATCTGGAGTATAGAAGAAATCCCTGTCGGGGCTCTCAGTTTCCTGACCCCATGTTGACACTCTGATAAACAACCCAATTCCCAATCTCCCCTCTGTCCCTATACCTACACCTTCCCAGTGGTATGTGTTCTCCTCTCCCGCTCCCAAGATACCAGTCACCTCAGAAGGGAGGAGCCCTGCTTGCTGACGGGGCCACTGTACCTTTATGAGGGCTTCAGCACTCATACTTTAGCAAACTGCTAACTTACCTCTACAGATAAGAGCTCCTCCCAAACTGCAACCATTTCCCTGGAGTTCCCTGTACTATCTCTGGCCCTCTCATATTCAGTAGACAACCTGCTGTTCTATCTCCATGAGAAAACGGAAGCTGTGCTGTGAGAAATCCTTGCACTCCAGCACCCTCATATGTGCATCCTCCTCCAGCATCCCTCTCCCTCCCTTTCCACTGGTGTTCTTCATTTCTTCCTTTCTCACTCGGCAAGGGTGGGGAATGCCCCTCAACCTACTAGCAAAGCTGCATCTCATGCTGGAGGAAAAGCCAGCATCCTTTCCTTTCCACTGGCTTCCTCCCTCTGCCTACAAACATATGCCAGCCACCTTTGTCCTTTAAAAAATGTGTCTGTGTTAGTCTGTCCTCATACTGCTACAAAGACATATATATCTGAGATTGGGTAATTTATAAAGAAAAGAAGTTCAATTGGCTCACAGTTCTGCAGGCTGTACAGGAAGCATAGTGGCTTCTGCCTCTGGGGAGGCCTCAGGAAGGTTCCAGTCATGGCTGACAGCAAAGGGGAAGTGTGGCATCTCACATGGTGGGAGCAGGAGGAAGAGAAGAACGAGGTGGGAGGTGCTACACACTTTTCAATAACCAGATCTCAGGAAAACTCACACACTATCACAAGAACAGCACCAAAGGGATGGTGCTAAGTCATTCATGAGAAACCCACCCCCGTGATCCAATCACCTTATGGATCAGGTGATGACTGATGGCTGCAATCAGCCAATCACCTCCCATTAGGCCTTTCTTCCAACACTGGGGATTACAACTGGATGTGAGATTTGCGTGGCAACACAGATCCAACCCATGTTAATCTCATGCCTTATTTCTCCTTCATGCTACTCTCTTCTCCCTCCCCTTCCTTTCACCCACACACTCCTTTGCAGAGCATCCACTGTCCACAATTCCTGTCATTCCCTCTTCCTCCTACTGCACCCTGAACACCATTGCCATTATTTCTCCAATCCTTCACTTGCAAAATGGAATTTCCCAGCCACTGGTCTCCATTCATTTCTCATTCTTCTTTACCTCTTTCAGCAGTAGGCACTGTCGACCTCCCTCTCCTTTAAACTGCCTCCTCCACTGGTGTCTCTTGGCTCTTCTCCTATGTCTCTGTGCAGTTTCTCCCTGTCTCCCTCATGGGTTCTCTTTCCTCTGTTTGCCAATTGTTCTCCAGGGTTGCCTTCCACCCTCTTCTCTAACACCTTGTCCCTAGTCAATGTCACCAGCTCCCACAACTTCAACTACTTAATGTGTTTACCCATCACTGGCCTTGGCTCCAGAGGACCAGCCCACATTAAAGGGACCAATGGACATCTCAAATGCAGGCATCTCACCCTCAATATACCCCCCGCTAAACTCTTCACATTACCCCCTAAACCTGCTTTTCATCAGCGGATGTGCCATTGTCCTCCAGGCTGCCCAAACTAGGGACTGCAGAGCAACCGTTGATGTCTTCTTTGGCCGCTCCTTGTCTTATCTCACTTTGGAGCTTCCTACAGCACATCCTTTCCCACACCTCATCTTATCTCACATCTGTCCACACTCTCTACCCCAGCACAGTCACAGTGCCTGTCACTCAGTAGTTGCTTAAGAAATATTTGTGGAATGAAAGAATGAATACCATTGTCTTACTCTAGGATTCCACATCTCCCACCTGAATTATTTCAGCAATTTCCTAACTGCTCTTTTAGTCTTTCTCACTTTTGTTAGAGAGACTTTTCATTTTTAAAAAAGGCAGCCAGATGATGAGCCTACTCACTACCCTGCCTAGAATCCTCTTGAGTGTTCAGCAGCTGTAAAACAGAGTTCCCATTCCTTGGTGTGGCATGTGTAGGGCTTTTCCATCCTGGCCCCACTTCTCCAGCCTCACTTCTTACCTTCCCGTCCTGTGCATAGTCTCCCTTGGCACCCGTGCCTGCTTCTTTCATAGCACTGATCATGCTGTGAAAATTGTCTGTTTGCTTGTCTGTCTTCCACACCTTACACACCCATTTTTTTCTCATCTCTGGCTTCCCTCATCCTTTGTGGGCTGCCTGATGAAGCTGTTGGAAGCCAAGGCTGTAGGTCCCCAGAGCATAATACAGTGCCTGGCTCAAAGCTGCTGTTCAGTGTATCTCAAAGTTCATTAGCAGCCAAGTGGATGGAGGATCAGCTGTGGGCACACTCTACTCTTTGGGGCTCCTTAAACCTACCAGGTACTTCCTTATCATGATCTTTTTGCTCATATTATTTCCTCTTGCTGAAATAGTTTCACCTTCTTTGTCTTCTCTATAAACAATTCTTCCTTCAAAGTCCAGCTCGCTGTTCACTCCATTTCAGTAGCATCCTGCGCACCTTTTCCTCACCTGGGGAGGATCAGCCGCTATCCCACTTGGTTTCCATGGCATTTTTCTCACACCTCTATTAGAGCATTTGCTCATTCTATCACAAGTATTTATGTATATATCTCTCACTGTACAGACAGTCCCCAACTTATGGTGGTTCAACTTAGAATTTTTCGACTTCGTAATGGTATGAAAGCTGTGCGCATTCAATAGAAAACATACTTGAAGTACCCATACAACCATTCTGTTTTTCACTTTCAGTATAGTATTCAATAAATTATGAGATAGTCAATATTTTATTATAAAATAGGCTTTGTGTTATCTATTTTGCCCAAGTTTAGACCGATGTCATTGTTCTGAGCACATTTAAGTTTGACTAGGTAGGCTAAGCCATGATGTTCACTAGGTTAGCTGTATTAAATGCATGTTCAACTTATGACATGTTCAACTTACAATGGGTTTAATCTGGACATAGTCCCATCATACATCAAGGAGAATCTGTACCATGAACTCCTCCATGGCGAGGAGAAACTAGTCACAGGAACTAATCCCAAAATAGAGTACAGTGCCTAGTACATATTATAATTTGTGTATTTTCCAAATCAAACTAAAAAGCTAAGTCTTCTTAGGGGAAGAGTGTTAGATACAGAAGGAGCCCACAGACCTATGGAACTGTAATGAGTGGTTGTTTCATGGGGGTTTGTATTATTCTATTTCATGACTTACATGTACGTTATATGCAATATTTTGTATGTCTCTAATATTATATAACAAAGGACATTTAAATCAGTTTCTTAAATAAAATCCTAGAAATATGTCTATTTTATTGGGAGGTTAATGGTATATGAGAAACCCCAAGTGAAAAGATCTTAGCATATTTTGCAAAATGAAAAAGTTCTGGGCAGCGCACAGTGACTCACACCTATAATCCCAACACTGTGGAAGTGCCGAGGCAGGAGGATCACTGGAGCCCTAGAGTTTGAGACTAGCCTAGGCAACATGGTGAGACAGTGTCTCTATTTAAAGAAATAAAGTTCTGGAAATTAGTTGCATAATTATGTGAATATATGTAATACTACTAAACTGTACACTTAAAAATAATTAAGATAATAAGTTTTATATGAAGTGCTTTTAACCACAATCAAAAAGAAAAAATATCTTGCTTTTAAAGCTGCAATTTTTCTGCAATCCAGCTAGTTAAACCACCACACTATTTAGGTCAAATCAAATCACTGTATTTCTGTTCAAATAATGGCAACTTTTTTTCAGTGTATTGGCAGAGGCTCATGTCCATGCATTCAGAATTTCTTTCTATATAAACAAAATTATGTTCTCCCTGTCTTGTTTTCAGTGACCTTGTTGGTATCTTAAGAACAGCTTTTAAAGAATTATGTAACAGATCATGTTTAATTCACTTAATTGAATTTCAAGGATAGTTCAACAAATAAGCCCACTGGACATCTCCAATGACAAATTGCAAAGGACAAAAATTAATCAAGAACTTGATATGCCTTAAATGGAAATAAAAATAAGGCATTAAAATAATGTTCTTCACACCATTAAGAATAACATTTAATTTGTGGGGCCAGACAACCCAGGCCTAACATCACCAAAAGGATTTTGGTTTAATAAAAACACAACTGAGACAGGCAACTTCTGACGCTGGCATCTTGGGCCTAATACTGATTGTGCTTTCTTGATCGTGTTCCAGCCTCCACCCATTCCCATCTGGACATGCCTCACGCTACAGCTGACAAGATTATTTCTCATTAGCACACAGAGCTCTGCCATGACCTGCCCTCACCTCCGGGGGGCAGGTACACCACACACCTTACACACCCATTTTTTTCTCATCTCTGGCTTCCCTCATCCTTTGTGGGCTGCCTGATAACCCCAACCGCCATGCTTATGCCTGCCGGTGAAATGGAAAGAGGCGAGTTGCTGTTAGAGTCGACTAGGTTTCAATGCCCCATCTTCCTCTACCAGTTAAAGGATTAGTCCAGTCCTTTAACCTTAATTTCCCCATGTGAAAACTAGAAAATTGGAACCATATTGTCTCTAAGGCTGCTTCTTCATATTCGTACCTTCTCTAAGTGAATCTGTTTCTCCCTTTCAAGATTCCCTGGTCTGTGGTTCTCAAACTGGTTACATATTGAAACCACCTGAGGACTTTTTATGTGATACAAGTACTCAGGGGTAGCATTTCCAAACTGTATCAGGGCAATCATACCCCGCAAGTACGAATAGGTGCACTGCAGAACAAGAGGTATTTAGACAGTGAGCTTGAAAGACATCCTTAAACTAAGTTGAATCACTGTCTTTACTGCGAGACTTCTCAGAGTCATTAATAGGATAATTTGCATGTGACTCTTCAAATTTATTTTGACCCTAGAACTCTTCCTTGGCCTGTCACTACCTGTACTCTCCCAAACACCTATTAACATACTGACATCTGGAAGGACGCTAGTATTCTGCCAAATACTATTTGAGAAACACAGTCCTAGAGAATGCTGAAGCAGCTAAAAGAGCAGGTTCCTGGATCCTAAGGTGCAGCCTCTTTCCTGCCCTCCCTGGAGGCTATATCAATATCAATAAGCTCGGACATCTTGTGAACATCATCAACTCACCCTTGTTCCCTCTGTGCCCTGTTCAGATCCCGCTGACACTGCTAGTGTTTAAAATCAGCTTTCCCGTAACCCAGGCAGAGACCAGAGGTTCCTCCTCCAAGCCTCAGGGAATCTGAATTCATGGATTTATTTTGCTGTTTCACTTCACAGAGTTTTGCAGTGACACTGGCATATCATCTGATGGAGAATATGCACAAAGCCATTCTCTCACATTACCATGTGAGTCCCTTAGGCCCTATCGACTAATGGTAAAGTCCCTGCTGCAACTCTCACTTTAGATAGTGATGAATTAGGCCTTTTAAATAGTCTGTCTTAAGGGAGATGAGATGAGAGACCAAAATTCATTTGAAATTTGAGTTCCAAATTGGAGAAGAAAAAAGTTGACCTTATTTCTTTGAAAATTTCTAGTACCACATTCCATATTAACACCCTTGGTACCATCCTTTGCTAAACTTTTACAGTACAAAATTACTGGATTCAGGCATTCCTTGGCCAGCATTAACCCACCCCAGTCAGTCATGAGGTCTCTATTCAATTGATGCTGTCTGTACAGTGGAAAGATTCCTTTATCCACCATTGACTAGCATCTCATCTCTCCTGGATGTTTTTCATATCAAGATGCCTAGTTTCCCTTGGTTTCTTGATTTCAATTAAAAGAATACTTACAAGGTTTGGGAGCCAGAACAAAAGGCTAGAATGTAAAAAGGGTCAGAGCAAGCATCCCCTTCTAGCTGTGATATTAAAACCCTTGTTAGGTGGCTTTTCAGATCTGGATTGGCATTTCTTCTAAACATAACTCTGTTCTGATGGCTTCTCATGCAGAATTTAAAAGGCCCAGGGGGGCAGCAGTTGAGTTGGCTTAAAGAGGTCACCCAGAAGTCCCCCAGGACATACAATGTTTTAAATCAAAGGCTTCAAAAAAGACCTTTGTCATCTAAATACAGGCACATTTATTTGAGCTAACCTCTGAGCATGCAGGAAGTCATCATTTGTGGAAAAAAAAAAAAATCCATTACTATTGACTGACTATGCAGCAGACTCCACAGCAAAACAAAACAAAACAAAATTCCTGGATAAAATATAATAGAAGTTGCTTTAAATGCATAGCCAGGCTCATGAGAAAATAGGAGACATTTCCAGGGCCCAAATAAAGCAAGATCTGGAAATCAGATGGTCAGCTGACCCTAAAGCAGTGGGTTCCTGCCTGAGGTTTTTTATCTCAGTAACCTAGATGTTTGGCTTAATAGCCTTTCACGGGCCAATAAAAGTTTGGGAGTTGAAATTGAGTCTTCTGGCCGGGCGCGGTGGCTCAAGCCTGTAATCCCAGCACTTTGGGAGGCTGAGGCGGGCAGATCACGAGGTCAGGAGATCGAGACCATCCTGGCTAACATGGTGAAACCCCATCTCTACTAAAAAATACAAAAAACTAGCCAGGCGAGGTGGCAGGCGCCTGTAGTCCCAGCTACTCAGGAGGCTGAAGCAGGAGAATGGCGTAAACCCGGGAGGCAGAGCTTGCAGTGAGCCGAGATTCAGCCACTGCACTCCAGCCTGGGCGACAGAGCGAGACTCCATCTCAAAAAAAAAAAAAGAAATTGAGTCTTCTGCCTAAAGCTGCCTACAGCCTTGAGTGAAAGATGGGCTATGGGTTTGATGTGGATATGTATGTTTGTGTCCCTAAGAATTCATAACCTCTGAGAGGTCTAGAGTTCAAACTTACACTACTTGAGGTTTTGTAAATTGCAAGCTAAGAAAAAGTTTGGAAATGCTTAGGGATCTGCAAGAGGAAACCCGAAACCTCTGGCAGGTTCATCCCTCAACCCAGGCCTCATAGAATTCCCATAGGTAAATGCCTACTACACATGAGCTCACAATCCCAAATTACCAAAAACCCAAGGAATATTATTTATTACTTGGGCCCTTGGGATTTTATGATACACATGGAAAGCACAAAAGACCAGAAAAAGGATGAGGAAGTCAGTCCCTGTCAGCACTATTCCCTTTGCTCTGTCCAAAGTTAACAATAATTGTTAAATAGCAGATACACTGAAAATTCTCTGTGTATCACCACTTCTCCTATAACATGAAGTGTGTTCCTGAATATATGACTTGCATTATTAAATTTTGGCCCATGAAAATAATAGGACTAATGGGGGAAATGGATCCAGAGCAGAACGTTCAAAACTGTGCCATCTTACAAGATAATATATTAGGTTGGCGCAAAAGTAATTGCAGTTTTTGTCATTGAAAGGAATGACAAAACCACAATTACTTTTGCGCCAACCTAATGCTAAAAAAGAATAATCAACTCAATAAAAATGCCACCGTTTTAAACACCTTAAATTCTTAATAAAAGATACTTCAGTAAATATGGCTCTTTACCTTGATTTTTTAAAATAAACAGGTGAAGTTTCTTAGTGGACGTGAGTCTGATGTAGCACTGTGGCTTTGAGCTACAGAGATGAGACGGAAGGAAGGACATTCTTAGGGCGAAGTGTCACAACACAAAGGAGGATGGCTGTGACTCAGTGTCATGTTATTCCTTCTGCACTGGCTTAAAATAGAATTTCAGCTTTTGTTGTGTTGCCAGGTTCCTCTTTTCATTTAAAAAAAAAAAAAAGTGATTTGTGTGGTTTCAAATAAGACCGAAAACCATGAAAGTACTATTCTGCCGCTCTCGGCATTACTGCCTTTTCTTCACTCCATCACACATGCCTCTAATCCCCTCTTAAGCAAATGGTGGCTCCTGTGAGTTCCGTTCTCCTTTCTCTGGTTTTTCAGCATGGTCTCTGAGGAAGCTCATTTGGGTTTCTTTATGCCCATTGCTCTCACAGTATCTCATCTTCTCTTATCTCTTTACAAACATCTCCTGCACAGGCTGAAGGCTTTCCTCCCTCATTCAACCCCTGCATTTTTTGAACCAGGACACACACTCCTATGGACAATGCTATGTAAAAGGTTTTTATGAGGAAAAGTACACGCATTCCAGAACGCCATACATGCTGGCCTTGCACAAGGACACACCTAAGTGAGCAAGCACATGAGGTATGCCTGGTTTCTGCATATTCCTCCCCAGGCCCCTACTGGCGGCTGTGCAGCATTTTCATATTCATCTGATGTTACTCAGTGGCGCCAAATACTGTCACCTCACACTTTTAAATGTCTAGTGGTTAACGTTATGTGAAGTTTACTATGAAGAAAAAAAGACTAAAAATAGACCTTACCTTCCCCTTTACCTTGTGAAAATCAGATTTTGAGCTAGCACAGTTTTGCAGTTTAGTGATTTTATTGCGCGGTTTACCTACCACATATGAACAGTCCCATGTTACATATCTATGTTGGAACAAAACAGACTGTGCATGTAGTTTTCAAATTTTCAGAAAGTCTTCTTAGAAATGAATTTGGGATACAAAACTGGAAAATGGAGTCTGTAATCACATGGCAAATGAATTTACATGGAAGCCTGGGTTAGGGGATGCAAATGGATATAGGTGGTGCCTAATAAGGTGGCATAATTAACCATAAGGCCAATCCATGACTCTGATTAGATTCCCATGATGCAGTGCATCCAAGCTTCACAACCCGCTCTTGGCAGTTGGGACTTTCAGCAGCTTAACTACTGAAGAAACATTTATATGGAGGGTGAAGAGACCAGAATTGAATCTTGTAACACGTATTAAGTGCTTATTTGAGAGGCAAGGAAGTTTATTATAATCAGAAATGCTTCCTTTATCCCTCCCTTTTCAGGAACACACACTCATTTATTCCAGAAATAGTGGCCAAGTAACAAACACTGAACTGTGTGTCAGGAGATAAGTATGCCCATGTCTTCAAGAGCTTAGAGCCCAGTGCAGAAGACAGAGGAACAAACACAGTTCAGTGAGTTTATTGCTAACAGTGCAGACAGAGAGCGATACGATCCATGTCCCTAACTCCCAGGGAGCCATCTGGCTGGGACTGTTTCAGGGCTGGATCCAGAAATCCAGGCCATGCCAGCCTTGTATGCAGATAACCACAAATTCACATCAGTGGAAGCCAAGGAGTACCTGCATGCAGAGCTGAAAATTTACTCCAGAAATAATTCTATGTCTTCCCCCACACAGGACAGGGGAGGCAATGGAGAGCCCAGAGTTCCTGACAATGGAGCAGGGACACCATAATTTTTGGAATGAAACAGCTTCGATGCTGGTATTTCCAATCAGTTATAAGCAAGTGTCAACAGAGCACTCATGGGAATGTCTAACTTGAAGCTAAACATAGCCCCTGCGTATCTAATAGAGGTATAGGGCTCCTAGAAATAAGCTAATTCATCGTTCTCAAAGTGCAGTCCCTAGACCAGCAGGTACCCTGTCAGAAACACTGGTGCCCCTCCCCATACCCACTAATGAGGAACTCAGGGGTGTACCCCAGAAAGCTGTGTTTTAAGAAGCCCTCCAGGTGATTCTGATACTCAATAAAGTTTGAAACCACTGAGCTAATTAAAATTAGAGGACAAGGGCTTCATTTTGTTAATAAAGGTATTATCTGAAGCTGCTCTCTTGGACTTTGTCTAGACAGCAGAGATGTCTATGTGTCAAGGAAGTGGCTCCTTTGCAGCAAGAGACCAGCCTTTCAGCACAGAGGACTTGCAGGAAGTGCCCTGCATTCAGCTCATGCAAAAAGAACACTGAGACACAAAATACAACTTAAGAAGAAAAGGATCAAAAACCAGTCCCCTGTTTTGTTCCACTTCTCATCCATGACATGAGCATTTGTCGACAATAAGCCTGTCTGTACAACTTACCCTATTAACCAGTCCCTGTCACAGTGTGAGTAGACAAGAAAGATGAGGAGGAGAGGTGTGAAGCTGTGGTGGAGGATTTCTCAACAAGGTGACAGAGACAAAATAGGGGGCCACGAGGAATCACTAGGCCTGGCATCCTTTTGCTGCTAGAGCAGCATGTGGGCCTGATTTGCGGCTTCAAATGGAATGTCTAGTGAGCCAGCACAGCCATCATCTGGGAGGTAGGAAAGGTGCCCATGTTGAAAACTGGAATGATAGCATCCTGTGTTCCACTGCACAAGACTGTAACAGTAGAGTTAGCAAGTGGCAAACACAGCGGCAAGGATCAAAGCCTACACACTAGGAATCAAACTTCAATACTTCTAGAGAAAAAAGAAAAGCAATATAAACTCATCAGGTGCTTTATTTCACCTTAACAATTTATAAAAGCAATTTACAAAACCATTTATAAAAATAAAATGAATTGTTAGAGAGAACTTTATAGAGACCCAAATGGTTGAACTTAATTCATAAAACCAAAATAGTTCAACTTCCCAGGCGTCAAACAGGCCCTGGGCACACGTGATCTTTCTACCATATTCGTACTATGCTGACTGCATCTCCACATCTTCCATCATTACCATTTCCAACAGCCAAACTCAGGGGTGCACATAAGAACTGGAATTTATTTGATTCAATGAGAAGCTGTCAATAACATTTCAATTTGATCAGATTCTACCTGGTCTTTTCTGACTTTCCTTTATCTATGCAATGATCATCATCAAATCTGGCCCTACCTCGTATCAGCCTGAACAGAGATGGATAAAGTCAGAATTAATGTCACTGGTAAGAGAGGAGAGGAGATGCATCTCCCAACACACAGCAGTTTCAAGAAATTCTCAGATATCAGAGAAACACCAATAGAATTCAGGCGTTTCATATTCCATCTCATTTTTCCCATCCCCTTTATCTCACCCATCCAACTCTTAGTGCAAAAGGGACTCTAGGGCAGCTATCCCAAGGAGGCAAATGGTCACTTTCTGCTTCTCTAAAATACCCAGTCTAAAGGTGGTAGTAAGTGGGGAAGTGGTGCTGACCTGCAGAGTAGAAATATGAAAAGTGTTCTCAGATTTATTCCCATACTACCAGTTCTTCCATGTTATGCTTATGTTAATTGGAGAATTTTTGTTTAAAATATTTTATTAATGATCTTTCAACCTTATCCATCTTCTTTGTCCCTCTTAACGAGGAAGGTGCAAAAGAGCCCACCCAAAACCAAGAGGATGCCCACATAACCTGAAAAAAGGAGAGTGGGCCAAACCGAGCCTGAGCTTAGAAGCTGATTCTAGCTTGCATTCTAGTTGGAAATAGAGGCTTTCTAGTTGTGCTGGTTGGAAACAATTATGCAATTTGCCTTTCAATTATGATTCAAAGTGCTACAGAAAACAAACATGGCGGGAGCCCACAAAGAGGACCTTGTCCTTTCTGTGAGATTCCCAGGAGAGGTGCATTTACTGGAGATCTGTTTGATAAGTAGGTGTTCACTGGGGAATGTGCAGGGCTGTGGATTGAGGGTGGAGGAAGTAGTGAGCATTTGGGCAGAAGATACTGCACTTGAGAAGTAGCAGAGCATGTGGAAGGAACGGAAAGGTGCCCAGGAGACTGGAGTACAGAAAGTGAAGGAGAGAGATGCAGTGGGAGAGAAGTGAGGCCACATCATGTGGGCCTTGTGGGACATGGGAACAGTTTGCATTTTATCCTATAAGCCATGGGAAGCCATTAGCAGGGGTGCACTGGTTTTAAGTACTGAAGCAACCATAGAGATGTCTATTTTTAAGGCGACTCTGTGTGTGGCCGTGTTGCCCTGGTGCTGCAGGCGACAGAGCAATGCAGGCTTTTGCCCAAGCTACTCCTCCAGGCAACACAGACTCTGGCCCTGAGGGGAATGGGGTGGTCTGAGAGAATTGACATGTCCCTGTGCTCAGAGCACTCCTTTGGGTGGCCCATGTGCTGGTTTTGGCACAAGGATTTGGCCCACTCACAGACAGCCTATCCAACTTCACTGCTTGGAATTCTCATCCCTGACTCCAAGCTTAGCCTATCTAGATCATACTTTAAAAAGCTGTCCTGCCATCCTGTGGTGAGCTGCACCCTGCTCCCCAGGGGCAAGCTGCTGGTGCATGGGCTTGAAGCAATGAGAAGACTTCCTGCCCATTCCTGCTGAACATAACCAGATGCCCAGCCAATGAGACCAGGTTGGAGGTACTTAATTCCTGTTTACCTGAACAGAGTGGCATTTTTTTCCAGAAGCTCAGGTGGCCAACTTATAGAGTGTCAATGTGAAATCTGGATCATAAACCAGCCCCTCTTTATCAATATTTAATAAGTCATGTATTTTAGCATTGTGTTTTGGGTTCCTTAGGGTCTGGCACATTGCAGGATATAGAATAGATATTCAATTAATACTTAATACATTAAATTAAACAGCAACCATATTGATGGGTTGGTCTGAGTGTTGAGCCACCTGGAACCGCATTCCCTGGCCAGTGTCATAACTGACACACGTGTGGCCAGGCATACTGCTACTGACTCCCCCAAAACCCTTGGCCACTGTCAGAACACCAGCCTCCTATCTCACTCAGTTCATGAAGTGCTGGCCCCTTGGCATGTCTGGAAGCCACTATGCAAAGGCGTTTAGTATATGCATCGGGGAGGGGTATGAAAGATGTCATCGAGGTAAGAGACACAGACAACAAGAAAGGGAAAGGAGAGTACTAATAGCATGCAGCATCTACTGAGCAGCTACTCGCTACCAGATGCTTAACACACATGATCACTCAGACAGTGGAGCTCAGGCAGGTTAAGGGACTCGTCAAATCCTGACAGTCAGGAGAAAGCAGGTCTGGGATTCACAGATAACATCTATGCGGTGCTTAGCTCATAGCACCGTGTAGACAAAAGCCCTCTACTCAGCACCAAACCTCTTCACACCCAGGGGCCTTGCCACTTATGCTGCCCTCTCAACATCTGTCTCTTCCCAAACATCCTGTTCCCCCTCTCACTCCCCTCCCTACCCCTGCCCCAGGAGAACAGATGCATTCCAGATCTTGGTCCCCAGATCCTCACCCCTCCCTCCAGTTTCCAGACATTTCCTGCTGTAAAGTAATTTACTGCTTCTGGGATGATGGGAAATCAGTCCTGGGCAGTAGTGATCCTCCCCAGAGATTTCCTTAAGGAACTCTGAGCCAGGGTTGAGTGGGTGAGCACAATCATGGCTTTGCATTTTCCAGAGACCTTCACTAGGCGTCTCACAGCAGCCAGGAAGTGGAGGCAGATGAAATGAGAGTTTGAAACCCCTGGAGGCCTTCACTTCTGCCTCTTCAATTAATTGAATACCGTACTTTCAGAGGACTGGAGTCTTGGGACACCGGCTAAGGTTAACAGAACATGCAGTGGGAAGCCTACCTCCTCATGCAGAGATGATGTTACAGATAATGGTAGGGTGGGTAACAACATGGGGATTGGAGCCCTAACAAGGTCCCAGAATAATCATCAAACCAGAGGAGACATGTTCTGAGTAGGGAGAGGTAAAGACGTGCTTGCTGCCAGCTGAGCATCCTGTCCTGCAGTCAGAGGCTGGCTCCCCAACTGGAAGAAGAAAGAATGGGTCCTGTGGGCACTGCCCGAACACCCATCTACAAAGTCAGCGCCTGGTGTTAAGGCATCAAGAGATAGGGAATGAGCTTCACATTTTCCAGAAGTCCTCTAAGTAAAAGGACTGAGTAGAGGACCCATACTTCTGATAATAAGTTTGGGGTGAGAGTAGGAAGCCCTCCAAGGGACAGAGTGGAATTATAGTAGATAATTGCCAAATGCCATGTAAGAGACTCTAAATCCATTTAACGGTAAGGGCTTTCCTTTTATGACAGAGGGGTACAAGTTGGGGTCAAGAGGGAGGAGGGGCTGCTCACTGGCCCCAGCTGTCCCTGCCCTATCCTTATCCCATGTGTCATCATTCTCTCATGGGTTAGACGGTCTCCCAATTACTTGCCCATCCAGAGTTTCCACATGTCTCTCTTCAGCCCCAAAGATGGGACAGTCAGAATCTTATAACATTGTTAGTTAAAGCTTTGTGCCCTGTGCCCTAAGTGTCAGTGCCCTAAAAGAAATCCCTGGACACTCCTTTGCTGCCTCTGTTGGGAATCGGTCTGCCTGAGCAGCACATCCACCCTGCAGAGGCACCCATGAGGACCAGTGACAGCCAAAGGACTGCCAGCAGCCTGAGTGGGGTCCACGCTTGATGCATCCCTAAAGCACCGTCTTAACTTCCATCATGTGACAATTCTTTGTTAAATGTGTAGATGGTTGGATAGATGGATGAATAATCTGATAGGTGAATGACTAGGTGAATAAATGAGTGAATAAGTTTGCATGATAGCTATCTGGGGTAGGAAATGAAACTGTTACCTGCGGAACATTTATTTCTCTATATAAAAACACAAAAGACGCAATTTTGACTGGAACCCTCAGCCTGAGTCATATGCTAACTAGCAGAGCTACTCTGTCCAGAAAGACACCTCATGGCACTGATTAAGTTCGACTTGCTGGGGCCATTGCCATGGTAATTATGGCAGCACCACCACAATACCTCCTGACCACAGGTCTCTTAGAAGGAAGGTAGCCAGCGATTTTTCACTGACCTGTTCTCTGTTTTCTTTTCAGATTATCAAGGAGGTCCCTCCACCCCCTGCTGAGGAGAGTGAGGTAAGTGACCACAGCAGGATGGCGGCAGGTGGGCCGGGTGGCAGAGTGGGGTGGAGAGCTGGCTGGGCAGCTGGACACTTAGCCCCCTACGGAGCAGAGCTAAGTCAGGCCCAAAGAATTTAATATACCTGCCTGTGAAGCAGAAGGGAGGAAAGTCTCTGGCCTTTCCTAACCAGGGATGAACAAGAAACTGAACTAAATTGCCAGAAAAGACAATGGATTTTGGAGGTTTTCCTCCCTGCAGAGATAAAATTTGAGACGTAAACAAATGTTTTTATCAATACAGTTATTTGCAGCTTTGAGACACTGACTTTTCCTCTCAAACAAACCCTAAGATTCTCTTCTCCCTACAGAGACTTAATGCTTTATGTGTGTAGATCAGGCACAATTTGCTGCATTCTCCAATCATTGGCTCTAGGAATAGCCTGATGCCAAATACTTCATTTTTCTTTAATTTAAAAACAATATTATCTAAAGATTTGCCAGGCAGTAATGAAAATATGCTGGAGAGGGATATGTTAATATCCTGGCCTTCCTCTCAAATCCTCATCATCTAAAGAAAAAAATTCTTGGACTCTACCACTGAATTGGCCAGTAAGCAGTTCTGATGCAAGGGTGGCCTGGGGTAGATTACAGTGGAGGCATTAAAGGCTAAAGAGTGTCTATCAAGTGGCTTAGCTAATCTGATCACTCTCAGTACAGCTGGAGTCTCTAGAAGTAACACCCACCAATTCAGAAGCCAGGGTTACATATCTAAACACTCAATGAGACCAAAAGATATGTTGATAAGGTTTCAAGTTATTGTCCTCAATCCCTAAGGTCTGTTGTGTGCAAATCAAGTGCCAGTTCCTCACCCTTCCCCTTCCAATGCCTCTGTCAAGTTTCCTACATACAGAAAGAGTAATGATTAAATTAAAACTTCCATGTGGCTCTTATATCCTGAACCATATGCATGTAAGCCAAGGGATTTAATAGCTGCAATCAATTAAAGCACATCTTGTTGGAATGCTAACTTTCTGCCCAGAAATCAAGGGAGGAAATTACATTGCTGTGCAAAGAAGGAGAAAAAAACCTTTTTTACATACATAAAAACCTTTCCTTAATCCTTCAAGAGAAAGTACCGTGGCTAGTTCCACGACTGCAGTTGGCTTTGTTTCTGTTGTGTGCAGCCATCTCTTAGACTTCCAGAACATAAAAAATAAAATAGAGCAAGGAGCTCCCTTATTAGGACCGCTTTGTTTGCCCGGAGACAAAGAACGTTCCCTCCCTTGTTGTGTTCAGTTAGAGGGGTTGTGGCTCTTTCTTTCGGCTCCTGCTCTGCGTTTGCCTTTAGAAGGTGACGTGGCAGCCGTAGTGGCCAAAGTGCACCTGGGGATGTAGGTGTAAGATTGGGCTCTGACTTACCCCAGATCCAACATCTAGCCTAGGGTTTCACACGCAGTACAAGCTCAGCGGGGACTTTTAGGATGAAGGACCCAGCAACACAATTTCGGAGCCAAATGAAAAAGCCCAAAGTAGAAAACCATCTAGGAAGAATAGCTAAAAGCAAGGAAGAGAAGTAGTTGAGTTTTTTCAGTTTCGTAAAAGTTGTAGAAAGCTGACTTTATTTCCCAAACAGAATGACAACCTCAGAATGCTTGAATCTAAAGGGTTATGTTAGGCTTAAAAGAGTTTTTGGGCTGAAGCTTCCTCACCTGTCCCCTGTCACTCTAACAAAGGGATAACTCACGTGAACACCTGCAGTTCATTATACTTGGCCAGACCTGGACTGGACAGATGACTAGTACATTTCATTTGCTGATGAGAAACAAAACATTCCCTTCCTGGAGCCTAGACCCTCTCCCCTCCTTCATTTACCTTTGAAACACTCTGACGTAATCATTCAATATGATGTCAGAAGTAAATCAAGAAACTACCCAAACTGGAGACCTAGGCAATAAAAATTTAAACATTGTACTTTTTAGCATCAGGCACTTTTAGCACGTGTACTGGCCCTGTGAGTTAGTCTGCCTAATCTCCTTCCTGATGTATTTTGGCAGAAAAATAAAATAAAAGAACAACAAGAAGAAAGAAAGAAATCCCACAGAAACAGATAACCTAACATAGCCCGTGCAAAGTATTTTATACAATGCTCTGAAAATCATAGTCTCAATCTAGACAGTCTTTTCCTCTAGTACCCTGTATTCAAATTCCAGTGTCTAACACTCAATAGATAACTATATGACATCAAACACTCTCTGCCATATATATGAAGACGTTCAGTATTATTTATGCAAACTTTCATCAGTTCTATAAGTATCATATTCTGAGCATGTCTACTATTTAAATAGCTAAACTTAGAGAATGAAGATAACTTTATAATAAGCTCTCAGTGACCTTTTTTTTTATTTTTTATTTTTACTATACTTTAAGTTCTAGGGTACATATGCATAACGTGCAGGTTTGTTATATATGTATACTTGTGCCATGTTGGTGTGCTGCACCCATCAACTCGTCAGCACCCCTCAATTCATCATTTATATCAGGTATAATTCCCAATGCAATCCCTCCCCCCTCCCCCCTCCCCATGATAGGCCCCGGTGTGTGATGTTCCCCTTCCCGAGTCCAAGTGATCTCATTGTTCAGTTCCCACCTATGAGTGAGAACATGCGGTGTTTGGTTTTCTGTTCTTGTGATAGTTTGCT
>NW_016815814.1:1215261-1250878 GCF_001698545.2 Rhinopithecus bieti | reverse complement strand
GATTGCAGACTGCTGTGCTAGCAATGAGGGAGGCTCCGTGGCCGTGGGACCCTCCTGGCCAGGTGTGGGTATAATCTCCTGGTGTGCCCGTTTGCTTAAAGCACAGTATTGGGGTGGGAATTACCCGATTTTCCAGGTGTTGTGTGTCTCAGTTCCCCTGGCTAAGAAAAGGGATTCCCTTCCCCCTTGCGCTTCCCAGGTGAGGCAATGCCTCGCCCTGCTTCAGCTCTTGCTGGTTGGGCTGCAGCAGCTGACCAGCACCAATTGTCTGGCACTCCCCAGTGAGATGACCCCAGTACCTCAGTTGAAAATGCAGAAATCACCGGTCTTCTGTGTCGCTCGTGCCGGGAGTTGGAGACTGGAGCTGTTCCTATTCGGCCATCTTGCTCCACCCCCCCTCTCAGTGACCTTTTTAATAGAAAATACAAAAATTTATAATAGAAAAAGGAACTACTTTCTGAGATTCTGTGTAACCAACAGTGACACACTTGTATAAAGAGGGTACAAAGAGAAATTACTTGAAACTTGAAGAGCTCAGTAAAAGCAAGGAAGTTCCATTTTAACAACTAAGAGGGACATTTCCTGGGTTAAGGGTCTTCTCAAGTGGCACCAGTGAGGATCCCTCCCTAAGTCTCCAGTTATTCCAAATAATTGGCAGTTCATGGGAGAATGCAGTAATGGAGCACTTCATGTGATGGTTTTGTTCTGCATGTAATCACCTTCCATGGATTTTACGACCATATTTGAGTTTTTATCTGCCTCATTAGCCTGCAAAACACAGAGACCAGTTCAAGCTAGTCCAAGATGAAAGAACTCAGGTAGACTGTGGCTGGGTAAATAACTGAGGCAGCTCCAGACACCACCCTCATGGGCTTTCGATTTCACTGCTAGCAGCTCTACTTCTCTCTGGGAATTTACTCCCTTCTGCCTTCTCTTACTGGCCTCCTCTCTGCCCTCGTAACTCTGGTTCGTAGAGAGCCCTCTCCCCTGACTCTATCTGATATTTTCCATCTTCATTTCACCGTCTGCCCCCAGTGCTTATAGCCTGAGTCTCTCGGTTTCCATCTTCCGGTTCCCAACAGGGGAAAATATTTGGTCCAGCTTATCTTTTCACTCCAGACCATAGATCATCAGTCACAGCTCACAGCCAACCGACAGACTGCTGCCCTTGGGTCACATCTGGCCAAAGAGAAGCTTCCTAGTAGGCCCCGTGGCCCTGGTGAGAATAGCTCCCTCAGAAGGAGGAGTGGACCTGGTGCAGGCCCTGTGGCCTCTCTGAAATAGTATTGTTTCAGAAACAAAACTTCGGTCTCATTAAATACCATCAAAATAAAAGCTACACCCAGGAATCTAGGCCATATTCTCCCAACATCTGCCACTTATACAGGCTCCCAAAGATCCTATCATTCCCAACTTCATGCATATTTGAAAGGCAACAGAGAGCAGGAAGCCCCATGACTGAATGTAAAGTGGGTTATGGCTTAGCCCCAAGCAGCTTCATGTCTCAGACACACACAGACCTACACATGAAGTAAATGTGCTGGAAAGAGAAGATGCTTCCTTTCCCATGTGCTTTCTTACTCTATCAAAGGCATAGCTCCAGAAACATCTGCCATTTTCTTCCTTAATCACACTGCCTTGGCCAGACCTGGGCTGGACAGATGACTAGTACATTTTATTTGCAATGAAAAACAAAACATTCCTTTCTTGGAGTCTAGAGCGCCTCCCCTCCTTCATTTCCCTTTGAAACCCTCTGGCTTAATCAACTAAATATTGTGTTAGAAATAAATCAAGAAACTACCCAAACTGGAGACGCAGGCAATAATAGATAAAACATTGTACTTTTTAGCATCAAGCAAACCAAGGTCTTAGAATCTGACTGGAGGGACATTAGAGAAGTCAAATACGATAGAGGTAAAAGGTATGTAAGTAACCCCAATGTTTTTTGATATTTAAAAATCTTATTTATTCAACAACTCTAGAATGAGTACCTCCTGTGGGCTAATAGCACGTGTGACATTCTCTGCCAGAGTTGCCTTAAGAGAGTGTGTAACTGGGCCAGGCGTAGTGGCTTAGCACTTTGGGAGGCCGAGGTGGGCAGATAGCTTGAGACCAGCCTGGCCAACATGGCAAAACCCTGTCTCTACTAAAAATACAAAAAATTAGCTGGGCGTGGTGGCACATGCCTGTAATCCCAGCTGATCAGGAGGCTGAGGCAAAAGAATTGCTTGAACCTGGGAGGCGGAAGTCGCAGTGAGCCAAGATCACACCACTGCGCTCCAGCCTGGGCGACAGAGCGTGACTCTATCTCAAAAAAAAAAAAGAGCGAGAGAGAGAGTGTGTAACTGGACGTTTATAAAGTTAGTGGCCTAATCAGTCCTACTCAGGAAGAAAGGCAGAGATTCCTGGTGGATATTGCATGTGAATGTATAAAAATTAACAATAATAGTGGTTAATTACTAAAGATGACATTTATTGAGCATTTATGACTATCCAGGCAGTGATGTGAAGCACTTTTTGTGGTATATTTCATTTCATCATTCAGCAGCCCTGAAACAAAAGTGTGCTATTATGAACTCCTGTCTTACAGATGCAAAACTGAGGTATAATGAGACTAAAATACCAGTTGCCCCAAGATTTCAGTTATTAAGTGATGGGACTGGGATTCAAACTTGTACCTGGAAAAGAAGTGTAGAGCAGTCTTTCCTCACCCGTCCCTGAAGACGATGTAGCTCCTGCAACCAAGAGCAAGGCCTCCGCTCCTTGTTGGGAGCATCAGGTGCCCCTTTCTTGAGTGGCAGTGTCACCCCTCTCTGACCCTGTCACTCAGACAGGGCACACAGCCCCTTTTAAGACTGATGTAAAGATGGCTACTTATTTTCTGTGCTCTGTCTGTGGCCCTAGTGTGTAGCTATTCTCTTTAGATCTCATCCCCATGTTTCCCGCCTGTCTTCTCTTTCATGCTCCCACATCACCATGTCTCATCATGAAACTTTAGAATGCATCTGGGAGCTTGGTATGGTGGCTCACTCCTGTAATCCCAGCACCTTGGGAGGCTCAAGCAGGATTGCTTGGGACCAGGAGTTTGAGACCAGCCTGGGCAACATAGGGAGACCCCCGTCTCTACAAAAATAAAAATTAGCTTGGCATGGTGGCTGTCACACATGTGGTCCCAGCTACTTGGGAGAATGAGGCTGGAGGGCCGCTTAAGCCCAGAAGCTGGAAACTGCAATGAGCCATGTTCGTGCCAGTGCACTCTAGCCTGGGCAACAAAGCAAGACCCCAACTCTTCCAAAAAAAGAATGTGTCTTCTTGTTTTAATCATGGGTTAGTATATGTGCACTGGGGGGTGGGTGAGAGTGAGAACGGATGTGAATATGTGGACATCTATAGGTTGGTGTTTTGTATCTGAAGGGAGAGGGGTGCCTATTGAAGGCATTGATGCCCATCCAGTGAACAATAGGCACCTGGCTTTGAAGGATGAGCTTATTTTCAGATTTATTATTATGCTCACTGATCCTAACAATTTCTCTGTGGCAAGAAATGTTTAGATAGGAAAACTGAGCTATGGAAAATTATACAGAGCTAGATAGGTTGAACTCCTAATAGCAACAGGCCTGGCATCCTTCATGTCTACACAGACACCCAGAGTAGCCTCCACCCTGGAGGGATGAAGGGCCAAGCTACTCCCAGGGCATCTTCTTGCCAGTGACCATTAAATATACACACACACATACACACACACTCACACCCACATTCACACACATACACTCCAAACAGAAGTCCTAGAAAAGGCCCAAAATTCAGTATTCTATGTTTTCATACTTTAAATAAAAAAAAAAAGAACATTGCTGCTAGGAAAATAAACACTTTATTCTTTATCGAAGAATACAGGACAATCCTTGTGTTGTCTTTAATCACTTTGTTTACGTAAACAGATATAATGGTGCCATGACATGTGAAATGCGGCTCAGAATGGTGAAATCTTAAATCCTTCGGAATTTGTTCTATTTACAAACAGAAGTATTGCTGGATCTTTCTGACTTGCCAATTCACTCCTAGGAGTTTGCCTCCAAGACTGACATTGAGGGGATCTCCCTGACTTCTCCCCAAAGACCACATGAGACAGTCCTACCAGTTCTACTTTAAGTTCTGCCCTTCGGAGCCTCCCAGACCTGGGAGTTTCTATGGCCTTAGTCCTTTAATTCATGTCATCATTCTCACAAAACTCACTCCTCTATAAATGTAAACAATATTGTCGACAGTTGAGTTCTCTTTATTTTTCTCAAAACACAACACTGTGCTGGCAGGTGATGAGGACTCAATGATAGCTGCTTGAGTTCATGCAAGAACTGACAAAAGGCCCTTGTTGAGCTTATACATTTAAGATGTGCTCCAGGTCAATGACATTTAAAATTAATTTAAAAGCTGATTTAAAGCTACTGCCTTGGGCTTGATTCTCTTTCAGTTAAGTGCTTCTTTTCATTGATAGTTCCTATTGAAACTTGCAGTGAATTGGGAATTGTGAGCCTTCTCGGGTCAAACTGGCCGCGTGGCTCTTCTAGTAAATGGATACCAGAGAAGCAGGAATGTTAAAGAACTTATCAACTTAGTCTGAGAGGGCCACCCTATGCACAACTCCAGGGGGCACTATTCACATCAAGTCTGTGGAGTTGTCCCGTGCACAGTCTACATGCAGGAGTGAGGCAGCCCCAGAATCTGGAAAATTAATTCCTTCTACCCTCTGGTTTGCTTAATAACTAACAGTTAAATGTGTTGCGTGAGTGGAAGGTGGAGTTGTGGAAACATGAGGAGGGAGCATTGCATTCTCTGGGGAACCCGGGAGTTCTTCGCAGAATAGGTTACACTTAAACAACATGAAGGGATGGGTAGAAGAAATGGGAGAAGGGCTTTCCAGGCATGTGGAGCCCTGCATGTTGAAGCGCGGAGCTGCACAAAAGCCTGGCATGATTGGGAAAGATGGGAAAAGTTCAGGGTCTGAGAACAGCACAGGGCTAATCCAATTACAGGCTAACCAAGTGAGTTCAGAGACTTCATCCTCTACAGCTGTTCCTTCCTCAAGCGGGACTGTGCCTGCAGGCACACCCAGGTCTGCCTGAGGACATGCAGGTCAGAAGGGGCCTCTACCATCTGAGGAATGTGCTGCCATTTCTGTTACCCAAGCTCCAGCCAGCTGGACGTCTGGAGCCACCACATCCTTTCAGATTTAAACACAACTTCCCTTGATGGGAAACCAGCCTCCCTCCCCAATCCCTGCGGTTTCTCCCAGGCACCACTGACTCCTACTCCTTGCTTCTTCCGCGTTATCTCATCTCGGTTTGCTAGACACGATCTAGCAGCACTGGCACACATCCAGCTGCGCAGCAAATTTTACTGAAGGTTTAAAAATATAGTGCAGCGCACAACCCCTGACGGAATAGTAAAGGGCCTCTTCTTTACCACCGGCCACTCCCACCACTCGGGGGGATGGGGGATCGTAGCAGTTTGCTGGTAACTCGGCCCCACTCTGTTCTGCTCATCTTCTCATTCCCCACAAACCCCTGATTTCTCATCCAAAGCAATTGGGCTCATCCAGCCCCATCCTCCAATAACCATAGAGGACAGCAAGGTTTTTGTTTTGGTTTGGTTTGGTTTACTAAAGGAAAGCCAGCTCACACTGAGGATTTCTATACTTGGTGTTTCCCGCCCCCCCCCCCCCCCGCACCCCCTACATCTTGATAGGGCAGTGTTAGGAGGACGTTCTCAAGAGCCTTTATGGATATTAGATGAGATGTAAAAATCCACCCTCCGGTGCTGCCGCTTTCTTTAGGTGGCCTTGCTGAGGGGGGCGGGATTCTACCATCCATTTTTGGCCAAAGTGAAAAAAGAACATCAAAGATCCTTCTCTTTCCTGGGAATTGCAAAACCCTCTGTCTCCAGAATGTGTAAACAGACCCATGCGACTTGCAGGGGAACTCTGACTCTCCGTCCGTCCGTCAGGCCCTGGGGCGCCTTAGTGCTGCCTGGGCTGTTGTCTGAGCTTGGCAGGGGCCAGCGCCGGTCAGGGGGATTTAAGCGACGGGCTCGGTGGCGCTGCGTTTCGTATGGAGGATTGCCCGAAGCCCTAGGCTATGTTCCTGTTGCGGGTAAGGCCAGGCCTGCCTGGGGCCTGTAGCACGGGGGCGGGCAGCTCCTTCCCCAAGCCAGGGACAAGAGGGAGGGGCCAGGGATATGTGGGGCCAGGGATAGAGGGAGGCCAGGGGGCTAGAGGGAGGGGCCAGGGACTACAAGGAGGGTTGCCCCGGTGTGCAAGCGTAGCCTGGAAAGCAGTGGAAAACGGCTTTATGCATCTTACTATATCCTGAGCACTCAACGGGGTTGCGAATTAGAGAAAGCCAATTGTAAATCCTTCTTTAAGTTCTTTTCATAAAATATAGGGGGAGAAAAATCCCTGGACAAGGCATCAGAAAACCACACCAGAACTTCACCTTCAGGAATCACTTCTTTTCTCTAGATCTGACTCCTCTTCTGTGCAGTGAAAAGGCTTAATTAGATGAGCTCCTAGATGATTAAGAGGCTCATGAACCTAGTTGAGTCCCCTGTGGAATAAAGCGTCTTTATTCTTGGAGTTTCTTAACGTTCGTGGTGTTGCTGTGTTCAGCTTTAGGGTATAGAATTTCTGTTATCTCCTTTGGAACACTGCCCCAGAGCGGGAATGCCCAGGCTTTCAGAGCCATATTTTGTTTATCTATGTTCACAGACACTTACACAGAAACATACGTCCACCGCCAATGTAAAGTTTAACCACATATAGGATATATAAGATTCCTGCTTTCACATCATAAGGTGAAAGAAACCTCTGAAATTATAAGGTAAAATCATATGAACTATAATATTTATTGTGTTGGGGACTTTATTTTGTCATATTTTGCAGTTGTAAATTATCAAAATTAAGGTCAGGTGCGGTGGCTCACACCTGTAATCCCAGCACATTGGGAGGCTGAGGTGGGAGGATCACTTGAGCCCAGGAGTTTGTGACCCGCCTGGGCAACGTGGCAAAACCCCGTCTCTACAAAAAAAAAAATAGAAAAATTAGCGGGGCACATTGATATGTGTCTGTAATCCTAGCTACTCAGGGAGGCTGAGGTGAGAGAATTGCTTGAGCTGGGTTAGTTGAGGCTGCACTCCAAGCCTGGGTGACAGAGTGAGACCCTGTCTCCAAAAAGAAACCAAAAACAAGTATCGAAATTAGCAGGTACAAGGGGAAGTCAAAAATGAGCGAGTATTTGTTGCCATCAAATGATTGCCATCAAATGCCACAGAAGAACAAAATCCAGACTGGCCAATGCTGAGAAACAAACGAGAATGAGGTTGCATGAGTTCAAATCCAGCTCTGTCACTTAGAAGCTGAGTGACTGAAGTCATTTAACCTCTCTATTCTCATTCTCTAAAATAGGAATAATAACACCATGTACCTCCTTGGATGGTTGCAAGATTAAAGGATTAATAATAATTTAAAGCACTTAGAAGAGTGACTGGCACACAACATGGGAAAGGCTGCATAAATTCAATGGTGTGTTATCATGAATGCAATGTGTGTTTATTGAGTACCTACTTTGCACTTAGAATACAAGGGTCAGCAGAATCTGAGAGAGAGCAACCAAGTAAGAGAGAGAGGGACACCCAAGTGTCAGCTGTCAGAATGTTGTACATCCTATGACCTCTCTGTCCTTCAAGATGTATTAAATTTTTTAAAAATCATTTTAAAGAAGACTGCCCATCCCAAGCACAACATGTAACTCAGGGAGTCTTAATATGCCAACATGTTTCTGCTTGCTTTGTCACCTTTCATCCTGACCTCTCCTGCCTTTGCTTCTTTGTACCTTGCCTCCTGCATGGGTACCCTATCCCACGCAGTGGTACCCTGCATAGAACTTCACCCAAATGCCACCAAAACAAGGCTGTGAGAAGCAGGCTTCGGCATTGTGAGCAATTTCTCCCTCTTTTGTTCATTCCTCTGCTTTATCAACCCCTTTTCCAGCTTTCTTTCTCTACCCAGAAGAGAAATCATGCCACTTCCTTATAATCCATCCATGACTGTAAACGGTGATATTTTTCTCCCCACAACAAGAATAATTACAGTGCCAAGATGAAGAGCAGTCGCTACATCTCCTCCCTTTTTTCCATCCATAAAGTTACAAGTTCCTCTTGTCTTCTTTCTTCATCTTAAAAAATATAAACACTAACTTCTTGTCACTGAGCTAAGTTGCAGACACTAAATTAACTTCTTTATTTGAGTCATCTCATTTAACTTATTTGTAAATTCAACAGATAATTCTTGGGCACCCACCACATACTATGTAGTGCTGTTCTAAAAACTGGGAATACAATTGTAAGCATGACAAAAGCCTCTGTGGAACGTACGTTCTAGTGTGGAGAGACAGATATTAAGTAAATATCAAGCCATGATGAGATGCTTAACTAAAAATAAAACAGATTGATGGGATGGACAGACTGACTACTTTAGAAGAAATTTCCAGGGGAGGCTTCTCTGAGGAGTGATATGAAAATCCATCCATCAGAAGATGGGGTAGGGAAAGTGCTTTCCTGGACAAGGGGACAAGGGGACACTGTGCACAGGCCCCAAGACAGGAATTTGCCCAGAGTATTTGAGAGAGGGCAGGCAGGCTGGAGGGCAGGCAGGCTGGAGCTCAGGAGGAGGGGGGGCGCATGATAAGGAAGAAGGCCAGAAAGGTGAGCAACGGCCAGAACACACAGGGCAGGGCTGGCATTTGCACTTACCCTGCTGCTTTGTGGAGAACAGATCATAGGTGAGTCTAAGGGCAGCAGGAGGCCAGTTGGGAAGCTACCACAGTGTCCAGGAGCAAGTGCCTGGGGGCGTGGGCCCAGGGTGGTGGTTGGGGTGGAGAAGTCAACAGATTTTAGATCTTTAAGTAGTAGCAACAGAACTAGCTGGCAAGTTGGGACAAGTGGGGGAAAGGCAGTAAAGAAGAGAGAGTGACTTCCAGGCAGTGGGGAAGACTACAGGAGGAGCACGTTTAGGGTAGGGAAATCAGGATATCTCTGCGGTGGTATTGTTGAGATCTTTTTTAGTCCCCAAATAATGTGAATGTCAAGTGAGTAGTTGGAGTTCAGAGGCATCAGGGCTGAAGATATAAATTCACAAGTCATCAGCATGTAGGTGGGGTTAGATGCGGTTCCCACAAAGGAGTAGAGCTGTAGAAAAGAACAAGAGAACAGGACTGTACCACAAACTTACCAGGTAGCACTGCTTACATTCCCACTCTATAGATAAGGAAAACAAGCTTAGGTGGTTTCAGTGCTTGGCCCAAGATCCCAGCAAACAGTAGCACTGGGATTGTACTCTAGGCAGTCTGACTCTACAAGCTCTACTCCTAATCACTCAGCCATAGTAGGCAGGTCCACACAGCAGTGCTGTTTTGCTTCCTTCATGTGCCACAATTTCTCTGCAGGAAGAAGATGATGATGGTCTGCCTAAGAAAAAGTGGCCAACGGTAGATGCCTCTTATTATGGCGGGAGAGGCGTTGGAGGCATTAAAAGAATGGAGGTAAGAGGACAGTTTAATATACACTTATCTATGTGCTGACTATTCCCATCCAGGTACCAGCCAGGCCTGACCCTGCTTAGCCTCTAGATATCAGGCATGCTCAGGGCGGTATGGCCGTAGACCACACTGACCGCTCAATGTCAGAAACCCAAAGGAAATTGCTGCAAACCTGCTTGAGGTCTGTTGGGGATATGGACTCTAAGGCAGACAGATGGAGAGATAGGAGGGACAGCCTTTTCACTGTGCGCTCCCATGTCTTGCCCACTGTGAGTCAGAGCAGGGAACACATCAGCTCAAACTTCCTCGTGATTTCTTTTCTCACTGAATTAAAATCCAAAGTTCATAGCTGTACCTGCAAGGTCTGTGCGTGTACTGTCCCCGCTGCCTGGACAATTCCTCCCTAAATATCCATCCATGTGGTTCACACTCTCTGCTCCTTCGATTCTCCCCTTTTCTCTTTTTCCACAGTTTCCCTCCTCCCTGGTCCTCAAAACCCAAAGGAATCCAGGGTTGGGTAGCATTCACATTGCAACTCATGCATGTATTTGTCATTCTCATTCTCAAGGGGCAGCATATTTTGTCATTTTGTTTCATTGTATTTTATTTATTTTAGGTTCGTTGGGGAGAAAAGGGCTCCACAGAAGAAGGTGCTAAGTTGGAAAAGGCAAAGAATGCAAGAGTCAAGATGCCAGAGCAGGAATATGAATTCCCTGAGCCACGAAATCTCAACAACAATATGCGTCGGCCTTCTTCCCCACGCAAGTGGTACTCTCCAATCAAGGTGTGTCTCTCTACTCAAAAATCTATCATCAGTCCTGATAAAACACTTACATAGTGAAGAATCAGAATCTTTCCAAGTAATAAAATCCTAACCTAAAATCCAGCTTATCACAGGGGAACAATTATCTAAAATTATGGACTTGAAGTACAAGTAATTACTATCAATTTCTACATAATCTGGGTTGAAAACTAGGCTTTTTAAAAATCACCATGGTGCTCACTTCTGCAACACATATACTAAAATTGGAACAATATACAGAAGATTAGCATGACCCCTGGGCAAGGATGACATGCAAATTCATGAAGTGTTCCATATTAAAAAAAAAAAAAAATCGCCATGGCAAAGTAGTGGAAAAAGCATGGACTATGAGTCAAGTAACTTGGGTAGTAACCCCAGAGAGTGACTATAAATTTCCATAACATCTCATAACTTCACTTAGTAGACAATCTACTGTCTAAGAAAAATGGCAGCATTCTCCTTGATGCTAATCTCTACTCCTTTTGCCATAACATAAGCCCATTCCCTTTTATTTGAGCCTCCTGCCAGTGTGTCGGGGCCCACCAGCAAATCTCAGTGGCCATGGATCTAGGACTCACTCTTCCTGGTTGTGAACAAATCTTTTTTCTCCACCATCTGTCTTTCCCCCACACCTCCAGAGCTTAAAATCCTCTTTGGTTATTGGGAAGTGTAAGCCATAAGAGGCAGTAAATGCTTCCTAAAGACCTCTTTTTTATTTTATTTTATTTTATTTTATTTTACTTTATTTTATTTATTTTTTGAGACAGGTTCTCACTCTATCACCCAGGCTGTAGTGCAGTTGTGTGATCTCTGCTCACTGCAGCCTCGACCTCCCAGGCTCAAGCCACCCTCCCAGGTAGCTGGGACTACAGGCACACCACCACACCCAGCTAATTGTTTTTTTTTTTTTTTTTTTTTTTTGAGAGACGGGGTTTCGCCATGTTGCCCAGGCCTGTCTTGCACTCCTGAGCTAAAGCAGTCTGTCCACCTTGGCCTCCTGAAATGCTAAGATTACAGGCATGGGCCACCATGCCCAGCCTGAAGGCCTCTTTTCTATTCCTCTTGGTCCAAATGGCTTTGAATTCACATGATTGAATTAACACCTTCACTCTTTAGCCGTGCCCATACACATCTGCAGTATGCCACTTATCAAAGAGCACTGGAAAATTATAGTTGAAAAGATCTGGACATAATCTGTTCCCACTCTCTGATTTTATACTAAGATAGGCAAAGTCCTTGTTCTGCTGAGGTCTGGAACCCAAGGTCCCCAACTCAGGGCTACAGACTCCAGTTTCATGCTGCAAACAGAACTGAGCCAACTCCAAAACCTCAAGTCAAAGACTCAATAGAGCCAGCTCCCATCACCATCCATACACACACACACGCACACACACACGCACACACACACATACACAGCCTTACCCACTTCCAATAGCAACAAAGATTATTTTCATCATTTGCTGAGTTAATTTGCTAATTTTGGAGCAGGACTTCTCCAACAAAATCAAAAGAAGTACCATTGCAGGCAGCGTAGCGAAACGTTATTGATGGTCACCTTTCCTCAGCTGAGCTAGCTCAAGCTCACCTGAATTGCCACGCATTTCTATTTTGTTTTGCCATGTTTAAAGCAGTGAGATTCTTTTTTTAGGACAAGCCTGCCCCCTGGGGTAATGGATTGAACTCTGAAAAGATGTGGGCAAAATGCAGCTCGCTTGACTAACAGCTGTTTGCTTCTAATTATTTTCTAATGAAGAACATGCAGTGGCGTGCATGTGTGTGCAGACAGGAAGGAGCCAAGCAGATTCTCAGCCATGAAGAAGAACGGGGATTTTCTGTTATGCCATTCTCAGGAATCTGTACCTTGTGACTAATGCCACATCTTTGGTTACAGCCAGGTTTTTGTTTCTGTAATCTAGGACACTGAGAGAACATTAATTCTGTTTGAAAACTCCAGTTTCTACTTGAGAGCATATTATTCCTCTATTGACTGGCAGTTTAGGACTGAATTTGATGAGATAAATAAGTATATGGGCCAATACATTTAGAAATCTAAAAACATTCCCAACACCCACTTGGAATTAGTATCAATTCAGTAAGTATTCATTGTGCAGCTACTGTGTACCAGGCACTGTAGGATGTTGAATATACAGAGGCTTTCAAACCCAGCTGAGTGTCAGAATCACCTGAGAGTGCTTTAAAAAACACAGATTTCCAGGCCCAGTGACTCAGAATCTCACAAAAGGCCTCCAAAAGCACACTGGCTCTCAGCACTCGCCCATCTTTTCCCATTAAGTGAAACTCCTTTTGTTCACAATGCCTCCCTTTTCTAATTTCACTTCCAGACTCCCTGAGCGATAGGCCTCTGTTGCCCCAATTGTCACTTCATCGGTCCTGACTCCTGAGCTTCCTCTTAGTCTCTGTAGTCTCTGTAGTAAAGCACTGGCTCTCAAAGGTGGTCCCTGGCATCAGCATCACCCAAGAATTGTTAGATATGGACATTCTTGGGCCCCACCTAAGATCTACTAAATCAAAACCTCTGGAAGTGGGGCTTAGCCATCTGGGTTTTAACAAGCTGAGTTAAGAAGTTGTCACCAGCTGGGCTCAGTGGCTCATGCCTGTAATCTCAGCACTTTGGAAGGCCGAAGAGGCTGGATCACAAGGTCAGGAGTTCAAGACCAGCCCTGGCCAACATGGTGAAACCCCATCTCTACTAAAAATACAAAAATTAGCTGCGTGGTGGCGGATGCCTGTAATCCCAGCTACTCCAGAGGCTGAGGCAGGAGAATCGTTTGAACCCAGGAGGCAGAGGTTGCAGTGAGCTGAGATTGCACCATTGCACTCCAGCCTGGGCAACAGGGTGAGACTCCATCTCAAATAAAAAAAGAAAAAAAAAATGAAGAAGAAGTAGTTGTCACCAAAGGTTCCAGCCAGCATTCCATAGGAAGTTCTTGGAGGGCAGGAACTGTGGTGACTGGATTGTTAAAATAGGCAAAAGAGGCTGTGATTGCACTGCAGTGATTTTTCAGGCATCTCAGCAAGGAGAGCCCCATTGATGTTCACACTGGGTCCATTTTTACCACAAACACAACTGCTGAATTAATGTTAAGTGGTCGGGAATCTGAGTGTCTTAGGAGTCAACTAAAAGGCCAGATGGAAATGACCTAGGATGCCGGTGGACTTGAAGAGCTCCTCGGCTGGACTCCCTCGTTAGGATGTGCACAGCATGAATCCTCCTTTTGCCTGGTGCAACAGCCAATGCCAATGCTTACTCAGCTCCTTCTACTGTAGAGGAAATGCACACACAGCCATTGGTGTGGTTACTCATGTTTATGAGCCTTCTCTCCACCAGATTTGACCCCCTGCACACACCAGCCACGCTTTGAATCCCCAGTAAACAGTGTCGTACCTGGCTCATCCCTTAGTAAAGAGCTGAGGCATGAACAGTAATTATGAAACCACTCCCCAGAGCATCCTGCCAGTCAAACCACACAGACCGTTTTGGCACACTCTGTCCAGAAAGTGACATTCTTCATGCCATCTCTCTGAGGAGAGAAGAGAAAAAGAGGTTGTTTTAGGTGCAACAAGGAAGATAGAAACACAGAAAGAAATTCAAAAGTAATCATGTGTGCTGTCTGTCCAGAAGTAAGGCAGGCTTGCTTCCAGAATGTCAGGGTTCATCCTGCTTTACATGATGTATGATCCGCAGTGAGTCCCATGCTAGCCACAATGCCTAAGGACATTTGCTCAGCCTTGGACAAAACATTTAGCCTTATGTGGTGCCATGAACTCTGTTTCCCTTTCCTGAACTCTCTCCCTGAATTCGCAGTGGTCCTGAAAGGAAACAGAAAGCACACTGAAAAGAGTTGAGCTAACAGAGGTGTGGGCAGAGTGAAGGGAATCCCCAGGCTATGGTGAGGCACCCAGGGGCTGGCAACAACGAGAGCTGTTACACCTGAAGGGCACGTGGGAAAATGGTGTTACTGGGTTCCAGGAAGAGCTGCAGCCGTGCAAAGAGACTACTCAACAGGAACTGTTTCTTTAGTTGACAATCTAAATCCACCCCACCCTACCTGTTTTTATATGATCTGCAAACAAAGAATAGTTTTTACATTTTTAAATGGTTATATAAGTACCTATATAATGTTGCCTCTTGCCCTGCAAATCCTTGGCTCTTTACAGACTAAGACCAAAGGGCAGCTAGGTGATCCAGAGACAGGCTTCCAAGGCATGGCGAAGGCAGGCAGAGAATGGATGGGGCCCGGCAGGTCGGGGAGAGTGACCCGTCCACTTGCTGCCTGCCTTCTACCTCCACTATAAGCAAGGAGAACAGCTCCAACTCACACAAAACTCTCAGCAGGTATTGGAAAGACTCCTGGCTCCCCAGTGTAAGGAGCCAGAATCATATACTTATTGAATTGCATTGCATTAGACTCATTGCTTTCCATGAAATGGAGTTTTTGAGAAGCAGGTGAGCACATTTGCCAAGCAAACCCAGAGAGAACACACAGAGGGAAGAAGTCCACAGTAGGCTCTTCTCCACCCACCATCTCCCCATCTAATTTAAGGCACCAACCACACCGACCACACCTCCCCTCTTCCTCATTCCAGACTCATGATCGGGAAATTTTCCCTGATATTTAGCCTGCATTTTCCTTTGCTTGGTTTTCACCCCCGGATTTACAATACCCCGTGCTTCTCATTAAACTGGGGCTGACCATTTTAGACAAGTGAAGTCATGCCCAGCTATATGGGCAAACTTTTCTTAAAAACCAAAAGAAGAAAATAAAAGTGCAACAAAAATTACCCTGTACATGGCACGCACACACGCATGAGTGTGTGTGTGTCTGTGTGTAGGGAAAGTTTCCGACATTATCCATTAAATCCATTAATTTTTTTCCTTTGAGGGAAAGCGTGGGTCATGCTATTTACCATGTATTTCTGTTATTTTTATTTTTATTTTTTTGAGACGGAGTCTTGCACTGTCGCCCGGGCTGGAGTGCAGTGGCACGATCTCGGCTCACTGCAAGCTCCACCTCCCAGGTTCACGCCATTCTCCTGCCTCAGCCTCCCGAGTAGTTGGGAGTAGAGGCGCCCATCACCACGCCCAGCTAATTTTTTTGTATTTTTAGTAGAGACGGGATTTCACTGTGTTAGCCAGGATGGTCTCAATCTTCTGACCTTGTGATCTGCCCGCCTCAGCCTCCCCAAGTGCTGGGATTACAGGTGTGAGCCACCGTGCCCAGGCTTTTTTTTGTTTGTTTGTTTGTTTTTTGAGACAGAGTCTCACTCTGTCGCCAGGCTGGAGTGCAGTGGCATGATCTCGGCTCACTACAACCCTCATCTCCCAGGTTCAGGTGATTCTCCTGCCTCAGCCTCCCAAGTAGCTAGGTCTACAGGCATGTACCACCACGCCCAGCTAATTTTTGTATTTTTTTAGTGCATACGGGGTTTCACCGTGTTGGCCAGGATGGTCTCAATTTCTTGACCTCTTGATCCAACCACCTTGGCTGCCCATAGTGCTAGGATTACAGGCGTAAGCCATCACACCTGGCCTCCCATGTATTTCAAAGTGTAAAAAGTCAGGTGTCAGTTTATGGTGGCCTTATAAGTTGAACTACTCTCAGAATTCTCAATCTCTGACTATCTTCCAGCTGGCTAAGGCAGACAAACCAGAAGAAAAGATACAACTGCTGCCTGGCAAAAAAAAAAGAAAAGAAAAATAGAGGAAACCCCACCACAGAAGCTGATGACCCAGGATGCTTTGGTTTTTTTGTTTATTTTGAAAACAGGGTCTTGTTCTGTCGCCCAGGCTGTAGTGCAGTGGTGCGATCATGTAGCCCACTGTAGCATCAAACTCCTAGGTTCAAGGGATTCTCCCACCCGAGTCTCCCAAGTAGCTGGGACTATAGATATAAGCCATCACACCCAGCTAATCTTTTTTTAATTTTTTTTGTAAACATTGGGGTCTTACTATGTTGTCCAAGCTGGTCTCAAGTAATTGTCCCACCTCAGCCTCTCAAAAGTGTTGGGATTATAGGCATGCGCCACCATGCCCGGCCCCCTACCTCCAGAGTGCCATGAATGCTGGCTGCATAATCATTCCCAGCACAGTCTTATTGTTTAGAAAGAAACCAAAGCTAGAGTTTACATAGAACTTCCACTTTGCCTGTGTGAATTGAAAGGTATTTTCTGTGGCTAAGATACAGTTTGGGAGCATGGAATTGGTAAATTTCTCATTTTATAGTCAAAATTTGTCAACTTCAAATGAAAGAAAGCTATTTATAAATGTCAGCTAATACAGTCTGCCAGAGGGCTTGAGGCTTGTGGAGAAATCTTTGTCTTAGCTTCGCAGAAGCAGTTGGGCATTTTGCCGGGGAGTGAGGACCAGTGTCTTAAGTACGTGCTATGGAGAGGCTTGTGCATGACAGACATCCAAGTCTGAGACAGATAAAGTGGCAGCAACTCAGAAGCATCCTCTAAGACTTTGGGTGAAGCCCAGAGACTGTTTAGAAAACTCTTCTGTGGCACATCTAGCTCCAAAATGTTGTTATTAACGAGCTCACTACTACCATCTGTAAATGACAGACTTCTGCCTACATTCAGAAAAATCAAGGCTCCAAGAGCCTTTGTCGTGCAGTGCTCGTTGACTTTTGAGAGTTATTTTTTATTCTCATTTTGGTTGTTAACACTGTTTTTTCTAAAGCTTACTTCTTGCTTGCAAATACTGTTTTTCTAAAGCTCCTGCATAAAAGCTACCTGTTGTAGGAGTAGAAAGAGGTTATAGGTTGTGTTGATTGATTGCCTGGATTGTTTTCTATGCTGCAGACTGGAGATTTTAGGTTCATTTGTGGGACAATCAGAACTCAGAATGCTGAGGATACACCTGGAACTAGCTAATCTCACCTTGGCCAGAAGATCCCAATGACAACAACTCACGCGGAACAAGCACACCCTGCAAGTCGGGCAGCACTTTCTATGCGCTAATGCCTTTATTATTTATAACAGCCCTTGAAAGTAGAAACTACTTATCCATTAGTAAATAGATACCCAGATCAGTAGAAACTACAAATGGAAAACCAGAGCACAGAGAGGTTAGGTAACTTGCCCAAATTCACACTGCTAGTAAAATGTTTCGTGGTTCCTTTTATTGACTGCAGTGCATCCATTTGGGCTCGCAATAAATTTCTTTATTAATCAATAGGAGAGAGGACAGGAACCCTGGAGATGAAAGGCCAGTCAGGAAACTTCACAGAATGAGTAACAGATGGTGAGGGCCTGGGCCCAGGCAGGAGCTGTGGAGGTGGTGGGTCAGGGGTGGATGGGAAGAGGCAGCAGCAGAGCTGCTACAGAGAGAACATTCACGAGACACGGTTGATGTTGGACATGAGCAGGTGGCAGAGAGAAGGGAAGTTAGAATGATTCCTGGTACCCAGCATGCCCATCTGGATAGATTGCTGGTGCCATGAATCAAGGCAGGGTGTGCAAAAGGAGGAGCAGGTTTGGGGAGAAGAGTTAGTTCAGTTTGTAATGTTTGAGTTTTCGATACCTGCGATACATCCACATTACAATTAAGATTTAATAGATAAATGGATACCCAGATCTGGAGCTCAAGAGAGGACTGGGCTGAGTATAGAATTTGTGAGTCGCCAGCAGATAGGTGGAAGCTGGACCCATGAGACTAGATGAGAGCACTCAGCTGGGAGATGAGAATAGAGGTGCCAAATGAAGGCCACCATGTCAAGTGCAGGCAGAGAGGTCAGAGGGAGCAGGTAGAAGCTGATGGCACAGAGGCTGAGGGAGAATGTGCAGAGGAGAGGCCCAGCACAGCAGATCTCCCCAAAGAACCAAGTGAAATGAGTGTCAAGGCGTTTGGCAGTGGGGATGCCATGGGTGGCCTTAGCAAGAGCAATTTGGGCAGAGTGAGTGGGGCAGAAGGAATAAAAACCGTGGCTTGGGGGTAAGAGGAAAATAGGCTTGGAGGAGCACAGAATAGAAGATGGACAGATGCCTGCTTACAAAGTTCAAATTATTGGATTCCTACACTCGGTATTACATTCTTTTCCATCTTTCTACAGAGCCTCCCAAATGATCATTTTAATGACTTTACTATGATCATAGGTAACATTTAATGAATACTTTCTATGAGACAAGTACCTAACTTCAATATTTAATTTTAAGTCTTACAGCAAGTCTGTAGAGTAGACGGTGTTATTATCTCCACTTTAAATATGAGAAAAGTAAGGCTTAGGGAGATGAAACTACTCATCTAACCCATAGAGCTGGTGAAAAGGAGACCCACAGTACAAACTGGGGCAGCCTTGCTTCGGTCACTTTGTGCTTAAACACTACACCGTAGGGTGACCTGTTGCCACAAAGAAACATCATTTTCTACTCATTCTGCTGGTATTATACATCTAGGTGGTTTCTGCTCTTTTGCTATGCATGTAACTTTAAATTTCTGCTGAGTTAATTAATGTGTTTCTTCAACAGCCCAGTGTTCTTCTTTCTGCCCAGTCTCATTGCTCGTCTGTCACAGAGTTGAGTGATTAGCACACACAGCTCTGTGGGTGGGCTGATTTACAAAGCCAAATGCTGGGAGCCCTCTCCTTCTGAAAAAAAGGGGAAAGAAAAAAGAGGTATTCATCCAGGAAACCCACCTGGTTATATCCTGAAATATAAATGCTTATTCAAAAGAACCTTACAGGAAAACATTTAGCTGGTGATTGAAACAGCTTAATACAGAAAATCATGCTGCACACAGCAGCATTTCTATCCAGCATTCTAAAATCATTTCAAAATATTTTTCAAGGCTTTTGTAAATTCCTTGCCAAAATAGATGAGAAACACTACAGTTGGCAAGACAAAGTTTAACCCACAAGAACTCAAACAACAGTTTATAAAGATTAAAGAACACAATTTTATATGTGTATATAACCCACCAGAAAATCATTTCAGAACATGAAATCTTTGAGATGATTCTTAACACTGCCCCTATATAAATGCTTTGTGTCCAGGAACTTAAACTCTGTATACTCCTCCAGCCTTCCCAGCACTGTCATTCAAAGACCCCTGCAAGATCAGAATTTTCAATGTTCCTAAGGCTTGGGTAGGAAATACATTTTACATTTTGGCCCAGTTTATGCCCACACATGTGTGCACACACAGTCATACATACACCCATACACATTTAACTGAAACAAATTTTTCACAAAACAATACTTGTCTTCACCATGTGCAATTAATATTTTCTCTTCTATTTCTTAAAAGTTCTGGTCCCATACAAAATTGATTTCATGAGGGCATAAAGGGTTGCAACTCACAGCTCAGAAGCCCTATGTTCTAAAGGATCTAAATTAAAGCTCTCTCACCAAAAGATCTGCGTGAGGAAGAATCTGCAGTTGGTGTAATAGAAAGCATATGTGATTTGGAATTAGACAGACATGGGTTCCAATCTCAACTCTCCGGTTTATAAACCATCTGCCTTTGGGCAAGTTACCTGATCTCTCTTTGACCCTCCATTTCCTCTCCACAGCCCTCTGGGACTGCTGGGACAATCCAATTAGAGGACACTCATGGAAGCACCTACCACTTAGAATCATTCATTCATGCAACAAACATATATTGAGCACCAGATGTTGTCCTAAGGGCTAGGCAGACAGAAGTGAGCAAAACCATCAACACCCCTGCTTTCATGGAGCTGGCATTCCAGGGGGCACAGACAATCAGCAAATTAACATAGAATATGTCAGGGAGTGAGAAGGACTGTATTAGTTTCCTCTTGTCGCCGTGATGAATTACCACAAACTTAAAGGTTTAATCAACACAAATCTATTATCTTACAGTTTCAGATGTCATAAGCCCCAAACGGGTCTCACTAGACTAAAATCAAGGGGTTGGCAGAGCTATTTTCCTTTCGGAGACTCTAGAGGAGAATTTCCTTGTCTTTTATAGATGCTAGAGGCTGCCCACACCTACTGGTTTATGGCCACCCTCCATTTCCACAGTCAGCAACATTGGGTTGAGTCCGTCTCACACCTAATCACTGTGACTCTGCTTCTATCCACACATCTCCTTCTCTGGATTTGAACCTCCTGCCAAAAACCACCGTGGGTCCTCTAGGAAGGACCCATGTAGTTAAACTGAGCCCACCGGATAGTCCAGGATACTCTCCCCATCTCCACATCCTTACCTTAATCACATCTGCAAACTCCTTTCTGCCATGTAAGGTAACATATTCATAGGTTCCAGGGAATATAAATAAGAGTCACCTGGAGGGGTGTTGGTCATCAGTTGTGAAAACCTTGGTGCTGACATACTCACTCTTCTCCGTTTCAGCCAGTTACATACAACCCCAAAGGGACTGTGGTTTTTGTCATCTGTAATGCTTGGTAATTTGTCTCTCGAGCCCAGGCTTCTGAGCAAGTTACAGCTACTGAGTGAGCCTAGCAGACAGCCAGGGATGTGCATTCCAGGGGCCTTTAATTGGTCTTGCCCTGTCCACACTTAACATTTAGTAATTTTCCAGAATTTGTCATTAGTGTCTTTACTAATGAGCTCTGGGCACCAAGTGGGAAGAAAAAAACTTTAGTGAAATTTGGAAAGATTGACTTGTGGTATGAGGATATGCCCAGAAATGTGATAAAGACAAAAGCCCAAAGCTTGAATGAAGTTACGTTTGCAAACTTGGGGCTGCACTCAGACCTCAGGGTGCGTCCTTCACAAGCATCAGAGTCTTCTGTGTGTCTCTTCTCCTCCATTCATGAAGCTCCAGTTTTGAATTAAGGGACTGCAAAGTCACTAATCCCATCATGACCATATTGACAGTGTTGTGTTGTTCACATGACTGAAGAAGCACGGAAAGTTGTGTGTGCCTACGGTGGCTAGCCACAGGTCTGATTTCATATGTAATCTTGGTGCATTTGTTCTATTTCAGGGAAAACTCGATGCCTTGTGGGTCCTACTGAGGAAAGGATATGATCGTGTGTCTGTGATGCGTCCACAGCCAGGAGACACGGTAGGACTCATTAATTCATGAATGGTCTCTCGCTCTCTGTCTCACACACACACACACACACACACACACACACATTCTTTTTCTCTGTCCATCTTTGTAGAGCTAGAATAACTTTGGATTCCAAAACAGAGCTAGAATAACTCCAGATATACAAATCCAGCTATTATTTCATATTGCAACAAATCAGACATCACTTTTCAAAATGTTGGTTATTACAAGATCTTGAGTTTCGATTTGCTTTTCTGTAAAGGATTTGACACTGATCTGTTGGGTTTAACTTCCTAGAATTTGAGCTTCTCAATGTATAGGCACAGTGAGAGAATAAAACAGGACTGGCCCCTACTTGGGGCAGTTTCAGGAGGGAGCTCTGCTGGCCACTGGCCACACAAGCCAGTGGTGTACCACAGAGTACCAGCGCTGCAAGGATGGGGTGAGGGCAAGGAAGGGGCCACGGAAAATGCCTACCATCTTCCCAGCAGGTGTTGGGCCCAGCTGGCCCAGGACCACAGAGGGACCTTTCACCCCAGGTGAGGATTTGTCTTAGCATTGTCAAGGCTAAGCTTGGAATATCTCTAGTCAAGAGCAGTCCTGAAAGGTAGAGCCAGCGGAGACCTTAGAAACCATCCAGCCCATGGCTTCATTTTGTAAATGAAGAAAGAAAAACAAACAAAAACAAAAATCACCTAATTGCATTCTCTGAAAAACAAGAGAAGGTGAATAGCTTGTTCTGTTTCAAATAGTAAGTAACAAGTAACTTACACTGGAAATAACTTCAGTTCTGCCGAAACAACACTATCACTATTTCTTCATGTAAGAGCTAGTCTCTCTTCTGCAAGTTTTACAGATCACAACTCAGGACGAAGTTTTCCCTCAACTACCAGCAACCTGCATCTTCCATCCACTTCTTTGGGAATCAGGCACATTAATCCAAAAGCAAAATAAAAGTATCTCATTTAAGGGCCGGGCGTGGTGGCTCAAGCCTGTAATCCCAGCACTTTGGGAGGCCAAGACGGGTGGATCACGAGGTCAGGAGTTCGAGACCATCCTGGCTAACACAGTGAAACCCCGTCTCTGCTAAAAAATACAAAAGCTAGCCGGGCGAGGTGGCGGGCGCCTGTAGTCCCAGCTACTTGGGAGGCTGAGGCAGGAGAATGGCATAAACCCGGGAGGCGGAGCTTGCAGCGAGCTGAGATCTGGCCACTGCACTCCAGCCTGGGTGACAGAGCGAGACTCCGTCTCAAAAAAAAAAAAAGTATCTCATTTAGAACTCCTTTCAAATCAAGCAGACTTGGGTTTGAACCCCCTTCCTTCCTGGCTAGAAAGCTCCAGGCAAATCACCTGACCTCTTTGAACTTCATCCTTATAAAGTAAATGGCATGGACTTCTTCCTACTGTGGCTGATTGGAGAAGGTAATGTTTGCAAAGCATTGGCTCCCTGTTGAACATATGGAAATACTCAATCGGGATGGGTGTAGTAGCTCACACCTGTAATCCCAGCACTTTGGGAGGCCAAGGCAGGTAGATCACTTGAGGTCAGGAGTTCTAGACCAACCTGGTCAATGTGGTTAAACCCCATCTCTACTAACAATACAAAAATTAGCTAGGTGTGGTGGCACATGCCTGTAATCCCAGCTACTCAGGAGACTGAAGCAGGAGAATTGCTTGAACCCGGTAGTTGGAAGTTGCAGTGAGCTGAGATCACACCATTGCACTCCAGCCTGGGCAACAGAATGAGACTGTGTCTCAAAAAATAAAATTTTTTTGTTAAGAAAGAAATGCTCGGGCTGAGTGTGGTGGCTCACACCGGTAATCCCAGCACTTTGGGAAGCCGAGGCGGATGGATCACAAGATCAAGAGATCAAGACCATCCTGGCCAACATGGTGAAACCCCGTCTCTACTAAAAATACAAAACTTAACTGGGCGTGGTGGTGGGCACTGTAGTCTCAGCTACTCGGGAGGCTGAGGCAGGAGAATCACTTGAACCCGGGAGGCAGAGCTTGCAGTGAGCCGAGATTGCACCCCTGCACTCCAGCCTGGTGACAGAGCAAGACTCCGTCTCAAAAAAAAAAAAAAAAGAAATGCTCAATCGATGACAGATATCCTTATGGTTATTTCCTTTGTGCTGTTCTGCTGTCTGGGGATGGTTGATGCAGAACTTCAAGCCATATTGCAGTTGGTGTGTTTGCTTTCCTGACTGTCCAGCATGGCACAGCTAACACTAGAGCAGAGCCCGATAGACAGCCCCTGCTACCTCCTCCCCTTGCACCTGGTGACAGTGGGTGGTTTGTAGCTGAGGAGATTTGGTCTAAAGTTTCATAGTTTATGTGAGCCACTACCCAATTAGCTGTTCCTGTTGTGACTAGGACGGCATGCAAGTAAAAATGTGAAACCACCTCATATAAATGCTGGGCTGACTTGGCCCTCATTGCATATGGAATTTGAGCTTTTGTCTGTGACAATCAACAAGACCAAATTTCTATACGAAATTTTAAATACAAACTCTTCAGTTAGGAGAAACAAGCACAGGCCATAAAGCTAGTACTCTGGGAGGTGTTTGGTCTTATAAAGTATACATCTGCTTTCTATGGAAAATGAAGAAATTTTTTTAGCATGCATGAGACTCCTCTAACAGATTAAGAAAAAATAATAATAAGATCCCTAAACTGTTTCAGCAGTACTATTTTTTGTGACAGAAGATGCTGATACAGTGTATGACCCCATTTTTTTTTTCAGAGCAGTTGAAAAACATCTCCACTAAAATATGTTAACTTTCCATTTTCCACTGACCAGTTTGGCAGAAGCCAATTCATAAACTGGGTCAACCTAAGAAGTGGGAGGGTTATAGGAAAGAGGCTGGATAGAAAGAAATATTATCATTTATAAGACAGAAGAATCAATGCTGTTTGGGAGCAAAAGGCTAGTTATGTAAATCCAAGAACAATGGAATGAAAATAAATGGAACTTTCTCTAATGAATCACACCTAAATTGAATCTCTTATTTACCAATTCCGAATGAAAGTTTGTATTAACACCTGAAGATGTTCCATATGTTTTTGAGAGACATAATACCACCTTGAACTTTTATTCTCCAGCCATGCAATGTAATAGATTTAAGATATAAGAAGCTTAAGAATTTGGATACCTTTGAACATACTCTCAACACTGTCACAAATTATGATTGTTTACTTTTAAGTGCCCTTTCTTTATGGAAGTCTTGCTAAAATAAGATACAGGAGAGAAATAGATACAGAAAATTGTGTCCTTGTTGCCATGGCAACAACCACAGGATGTACACATGGAGTTACGCAAGAAAGGTCACAGATGAAGTAAGAACCAGAATTCAGAGCTGCCTATGGCTACTCAAGAAAGAATTCCAGGGGAGGCAGAGGGCAATACTGTAGCTTTGTCTACATGCTGCTTCTGTTTTGTTTTGCATAACCTTAGGAGACTCACTAGAGAGGCATGGTGGTGAGTCTATAAGAATTCTTCAGCACTGATTTATGGAGCTGACCACATTTTCCATAAACTCAAAATGACTCCATCCAGGCATGTGCTCATGAACAAGAGTCACAGGTTCTGAATTTTTTCTTTAAAACAAAACAAAAACAAAAATCACCTAATTGCATTCTCGGTTACGTTCTAAGTTGCTTCAAACACATGTTGACCTCACAGAAACCTGGCACATTTTCCTCCTCAGTTCCTGTCTCCTTCATCCTCCCCCCAGCTACTCCACCCCAGCCCTCCAGATGCAGACACAAGCCCACCAACAGAGCCTCTGAGGCTACTGAAAGGCCTCCAGCTCAGCACAGAGCAGGAGCTCAGGGAGCCAGAGCCCAGAGCCACCGCCCTTCCCTGGGATTGGCACCCACCTCTTCAGAGCCATCCAAGCCCCAGGTCAGGGATGGCAGCAGGGAACACGCATGTTTTCCATCTGCCATCATCCATCTCCTTCTCTTTGCCTATGGTGGGCTCATGGTCCCATTGTTCCTTGGAGCCCACCAGGAAATGCTTGAGCCAACATAAAAGAGAAAGTGCCAAAGGAAACCACCTAAATAGCAAACCAGTAGCACATCTGATTCTAAGATTGTTAAAGTTTACTAAGCACATGGTGTCCCCTGCTCCCAGTAGGTAGCCACCACAGTGCTCCTTGTAAAACCAAACCTCAACACACCATGCCTCCACTTCAGACTTGCAAAAACTGTGGGAAAACCCAGAATCCTTAGCTTGATTTAGAAAGGTATGCCTTTCCATTTCGTACACTACTTACCCCAGATTCCCTCATCACCTCCAAATAGGCTCTGAGCACATGGAATTAATTGCTGGGCACACCCTGAACATGCCAGGACATTTTGTGTCTCCGTACCTTTGCTAGGTTTCTCTGCTTGGAATGCCCTTCCTATCCTCTCTACTGAGTGAACCTAGCTTGGTCATATTGTTCATTGTTCCCGAGGTGTCTTGTAAATACAAAAAGTTGCTGACCACACTAATGCTTGAAAGAGGGCATCGCCAAAGCAGAACACATGTGACAGAGCCTAGGTGAGAAGGTTTGGAAGTTAGAACCTCTGTCCCAGGATGGTCCAGGATGGTCCCCAAGGCTTACTACACAGCTTAGCCACTCTTTGAGTTCAGAAAATTTGCTCATCTTTTCAAGGGCAAATGGTTGAAAGAATTTAGAATGTTCTGGGAAAGAACACTTCAAGGGGTCATGAGAGCTTTTTTAACTTACTTGGTCCCTGATGATATGGTGTGTCATCCCACTTTGTAAGCTGTTTCTTATCACGCCACCATTGTCAAGGAATAATCTTTCCATGTCACTACATATCCTTGAATAATATCATTTTAATGACCATGTCATATTCCATTGCATATCTTCCCTTTTTGGAGATTGATTTTCAAGTATCTATTATTATAAATGAAGCTGCAGTCAGTATCCTTATTGCCAAATCATTGTGCACATTCACAAATGTTTCCTTAGAATAAAAGGTCCAGCTTTCTACTGGATCAAATAGTGTGCACATTTTTAAAGCTTTGATACAAATTGCCAAAGAATTGCCCTTCAAAAGATTGTACAAATTAACCCTCACATTAGCTTCTATGGAACGTCCATCTCCTCAGAGGCTCCCCAATATTATTAACTTACCTATTTGATTGACAGGTGCTCATTTAACTTGTATTTTTTATTATTATTGAGGTAGAACAGTTTTTTAAATGTTTATTTTCTCATTTGTCCATTGGTTTGACTTGGCTCATTTTTCCACTGGATATTTTAGTGTCAGTTTCCTGTGATAATTTTCTTAACCCATCTTCATTCATACATTAATCAAATGTTTTGAAAGCCTACTATGTATCAGGTCCTGTGCTTGCATTAAGTATGTAGTACTTATTAATCCTTATGACATTTAAAATCTAACCGTGTAATATATGTCCAAAGTTTTTTCTAGTTTGCCATTTACCTTTTAACTTTTTAAAAATATATTGAAGTTTTCTACAATTTTACAGTCAAATCTATAAATATTTATAATTCCTGCCTTTGGTTTCAAATTTAGAGCAGCCTCCCCTACTTCAAGAGAACATAAATTCTCACAAAATTTTCTTCTACACTTCTACCCCTCCATCTGTTTTTGGTGGTAATGTGGAATGTGAATTGTCACCTTTTCTGTTTCTTCCTGAGTATTTTAGTGTAGGTTTGGGAAAGGTTCCTTTGGAAGCTATGGGCCATATGTTATATTAAATGAGAAGTCCTAGAAAATTATCTTAAATACCTCGAAGTGGATGTATTAATAGAAAGTGACTTGGATTTACTCTGGGCCATCCCATTGAACAGAGCTAGCCCCACAGGTAGAAACAACAGTGAAATTCATCAGAAAGAATTGAGGGATGCAAGTTTCAACAATGCAACGGGCTGCCCCAGAGACGAATGTTCCAGGTAACTAACACGGATAAGACAAATTAACCACTAGGCCAGGACATAGGGGATCCCTGTAGCAGATCAATGGTTCTCAACCTTGAGCATCAGAATCACCTAGAAGATTTGTTAAAGCACAGCTTGCTGAAACCACGCTGGGAGTTTCTGATTCAGAAGTCCTGGGGTGGAGCCTGGGAATTAGCGTTTCTGACAAACTCCCAGGTGACGCTGATGCTGCTGGTCTGGGGATTACACTTTGAGAAACAGTAAGATAAGGAACTAAACAAACTTCAAAGTACCTCTCACCCTGCGAGTTTGGGGTCCTAAGCAATATTTCTATACTGATTTGACCACCAAGTCACCCCTTTTCTGTATTTCTCCTTAGAGGACCTATTGACACAACTGGGGAATAACTAGTCTACCTTAAATCTAAATACTAAGGCTCAGTGAGTTGTAAAGAAATCCTTCCCACCTTCACACGTTCTGTTCCTAGATTACTAATTTCAAACACAGAAACGCAGGGGAATTCAGAGATCAGAGCATGGACTGCAGCGGTTTTCCATCTGTTCGCACATTGTTATCACCTGGAGAGCTTAAAGGTCCTACCCTAAAGGTGCTGTTTACTTGTTCTGGGATGAGGTCTGGGCACTCACAGAATCACCTGGGAATCATAAACGCTCCCCGGGTGATTCTAATGGGCACCAGGGTTGAGAAGCAGTGAGCTGGTCCAGTTCCCTCTTTTTCACTCAGGGCAGCATCTTCTCTTTCCTTTTTGAAACAATTTCAAGGCAACTCTCCACATTCCTTCAGAAACCCTAAGAGTAAGATAGGCTGATCACACTCTTCACGTGCTTTTCACAGTCCCTTTCCTATCAGGAAGATGGTTAACCTAGACTGAGGCTGCCATATCATTGTTACTGCTTGAGTAAAGAAGATGGAAAAGAGAAAATAGAACTCAGCCTCATATGTCTTCCCTGGATGGAATTCAATCATCTACCGACCAGCCTGACCCATCTCTAGGCACTTTTACTCCAAATTGAACTCCACCCCACTGCACGTGCTCCCGGAGGACCCACTGGGTTTGGATGTCATCTGTTTTCAGATCTGGCATCAGGAGGCTGGTACATTCCATTACTATCTGCAAGAACAAAATACTAAAGCTCACTCAGAGCTTGTTTTGCAAGCCTGGATCTCCTTGTAACCAGAAGAGACCTAGGGAAACACACACATAAATGTACATAAACAATGTTTGAAACTCATCTGAAGTCAAGCCTCAGAGGTTGTGAAAGCCTCCCCAGCTGTTTCCAATAAGGGCATGAGGCTAGTCACATGGGCACCATGTCTCCCCACTGTCGCAGAGGCGAGAATAGCCTGGGCAGGTCATCCCCCGAGAGAGAGGTCATCCTCTGCCCAGTCCTTCTAAAGCAGGTGAGCCTCCTGTAGCATAAACAGGCCTCAGAGAAAGTGTCTGCACTCTTGCATTCTCTCTCCTGTCTTCTCTGTCCTTCACATTTCCTGCATTCCCTCTTTCTTCTAATCCCTTTCCTTTTTTTCTTTTCCCTGTTCACTGCCAATTTCTAAGGCCTGCCATGGCTGCTTTCCCTCAACAAAGACACCAATTGCACTCCCACCAAGAATCCATTTCTGGGCTGGGCACTAGGGATATCCATTAGCAGAGTACTACATTCTGGCTTCCAGGAGTTCATGTATGTATGTGTGCAAAAGAGAGTGTCACACACTGTATGAACTGCAAATGCTTACAGAAGCATAAACCCTCTCATGATAACTTGAGGTAATGATGATCTCCACTTTAAAGAACAGAAATTGATGCTCAGGGAAAATTAAATTTTCCAAGGACATACAGCTGGTAAGGAGGTCTGGGGCTTGAATTCAGGACTTTCAGACTTGAAAGGCAACACTAGGGATTCCTGAACTCCTTCATGCATTCAACAGATACTTGTTAGACGTCTTCTAGGAGCCAATGAGCACTGTATTGGTGCTTGGTATTCAAGATGAATGAATGAGCCCTGTCCCTGCCTTCGAGGAACAGGGACAAACAGGAAGCCCGCAAGCACTGCCTGATGTGAAAGGCTCTGTGATGGAGCTGAGCGCACGAGATGTGGGAGCTATACCCAGGAAGGGTGTCTCACCAGCCTTGGAGTCCAAATGCCTTCTTGAATGGACATTTAAGCTGAGACAAGAAGGGGGAATGGAGTTGGGGGGAGAGAATATTCTAGTGACAGGGAATCTTGCTTACAGATCTGCAGGTGAGACTGTGGCTCCTTCGGGGAGACAGAAGGAGCAGGGTACAGAGGAGGACAGAGTGAGAGGCAGTGAGAAGAGGGACTGTGGTGAAGAGGAACCTGGGTTGCCGGCCATGGGAGCCTGGTCTGCCAGCCTGAGGAGGCTGGACTCCACCCTGAGGACAGTGGAGACTTACTGCAAGAGTTTTAAGCAAAGGCGTGATCAGATGTGCATTTTAGAAAGGTCACACTAGTTGCAATGTGGACACAGTTACAGTGAGAGAGGCTGGCAGCTTGAAGCGCAGAGTGGTGGGCGAGGAAGACAGCCTGGATTCACAAGATGTTGAGCAAATAATCACAGATTTGGTAACTGCCTGGGTATGGAGGAGGAGAGGGTGGACGGTGTGAAGGAGGACCTCCAGGATTTGGCCCAAGCGACATTGCTGACTGTGCTGCCTGCCATTCACCAGGATGAGGAGAGCTTTGGGAGGGAAGATGAGGACGTCGCTTTTTGACTTGTGGAGTTGGCAGTGCCTGTGGGACATCCAAGCAAAAAGGACCTGCAGCAGGTCGAGCCCGGGGGGAAGCATGAAGGCATCTAGAGCAGGAACTCTATGGGTTGCTCACTGTCAGGGTTGTGTGAAAGCAAGGACCTGCAAGTACATGCCTCCTTAAATTTTGTGCCCTCAACACCTCGCATGCCTCACCCTAGTCAGGGGGAAGTTTTGCTCCAGTGAGAGTTCTGGGCTGGAGGCAAAGATTTGAGAGTCACTGGCCATGGCAGTTAAGACCAGTGTGACTAGAGAGGAAACCAGGGGGAGGGGTAGAGAGAAGAGAAATAAGTGAATTACTGAACCCTGAGGGTCACGTCCTTTAAGTCAGGGTGGAGAAAAGAAATAGAGCAAGAAGACAACTAGGAAGGACCAGCCAAGGGAAAGAGAAGTTGCGAGGGGAAAGTCTGGGGTCATGGAAGCCAAGGGAAGATAATACATTATGGAAGAGGGTGGGGTGTCAAATGATGGGAAATTAAGATGCAAACTGAGAGCAGTCATCTAGTAAGACTAGCAATAAGGAGGTTATGGTGCCCTTAGTGACCCGAGCTCTGTGGGATGATGGGGATGGAAGCAAAGCTTAACAGATAATGGGAGGGAGAGCCAAGGCAGTAGCTGGAGGAGATCTAGAGTTGGAAAGAGTTCTTCGTCTTAGTAAGACTTGAGCATGATTAAGTACATATGGCAGAGATCCAGTAGAGGAAGGGGTTGAAGACAAGAACTCACTGTTAGACTGCAGAAACTCTTAGGAGAAGGGGTTGGAGAGCTTAGGAGGAAGTGCCAGTCCTCCTTAGTGACATGGGTTGCAGAGCCCAGGTATGAGTGAGATGGCAGGAAGTGAGGACATCCCTGTGGGAAGTGATGGGCTCTGTTCTCCCTGTGATGCAGCTGGAGGAGTGGAGCAGCTGAAACTGGAGCTCCTGGAAACAGCTACACCTTGGGAACCCCATTGCTCCTGTACTGGCAGCACTTCTCCACATTCCAGAGTGAATGTCTCAGGATTAAATAAAATGATAGGTATATATAATTTGAAAAGATGGGAGTTTATTTTCTTCCCTTCCTTCCCCCTGAAAAAACTGCCATTGATTTCAGAAAATCTTAGTTACCTCTTAACCTGTAGGAAAAGCTTTTTCTCAGAATTATTTTATGTTCAAACCAGCAATGACCAAAAGAACCAAGTTATCTACATATTGAAGTCTTACATGAAAGTCGTTTTTCTTGCACAATAAACAATTACGTTTACATTAGCTCTTTACGTTGAATAAATGGACATCTTCAGAATTCCTATCTGACACCAGGTATAAGGTCCCAACAGTTCTGGAGGGGAAGTCTCCTGACCTTTTATAAATTTTGTAAGAAATAGATCATTTTAAGAAAAGGAAGAAAAAAGAGCAAATTATAGGAAATGTTCCTAGAGGGTGTGATTTATTCTGGCACAGCATCTTCCCTGGATGTTTGAATTCTCTGTAGTATTCATTCACTTCTCACCCTTGGAAGCCTCTCCTTTGCTGTCTCATTGGAGGGGGACATGAGTACTTAGAATTCTTGGCTTAGTTTGCTGAATTTAAGGAAGAAAAAGTTCAAAACACTCTCTGTCCACAGCAAAAACCAACTGTACCCAAGACCTGCAAAGTTAACTTTTTTCAGAGATGTTAAACCCAAAGTTGATGCTGCAAAACATACCATCTTGGGATTTTTTTCGCCAACTTCCTTCTTGCATGGTAGGAAGTGTCTCTGAGTCAATACGTATGAAAGCAATTGCTGTGGTTGAGCTATCTTCCTCTCCCTCTCTCTTTCCCCCTCCCTCTCTGTCTCTTCCAATCCCCACAATCTCATCCCCCTTTTTCCCCAAGCATTACACACTCACATTCACACACATTCCTCCTCCTCCTTATCATCACCGTCGTCATCATCATCATCATTTTGTAGCTTCTTTCAATTTCAACTTGTAGGACTTTCAACTTCAGATTGTCTCATCTCCCAAACAGCTGCAACAACAGAAGGTCAAGTCCTGGAATCAGGTTGCAAATAGCAAACAGAGGAGAAGTAAATGCTAAGGCTGAACAAGACAGGGAAGGGAATAAAGCAACCCTGTTCAAATTCTCTGACCTCATTTTCTCCCTTCCAAACAAAATCAGGATTGAGGGAGGTAGGGCTTAGCTCTAGGGTCAGAATTTTACCCAAGTGTATAATATTTTAGGAGGTTTGCTACTTTTTCTAAGCATGATGATCATGTCTAGCCACTTGGCTTCTGTGGGCCTGCTCCTCCAGCTGATGGCACCGGAAAAGATCATCTCGAGGGACATTCAGCATCTCTGTGATAAGCCTCCATTGAGAATCATCAGAATCCAGGCTGGTGGGAAGTTCTGTTCTGGCCAGAAAGTACTGGGTTAGATTATACATGGCAAAATCTGACCTAGGAGATAGGCTTTTGAACAGTGTGGGGAAGAACCAGCCTGCTATAAAACATCCACACCCACCCATCTTCGTTCAGCATCTCCATGACTACCCCAACTCAACCTGACCCTCAGTCACAGAGTTGGACTGGCAGTTCCTCATAATCCCAGACCCTTTATTTTAGAGGCACCAAAGCTGAGGTCTGGAAAGGTGGTCTGGAGAGATCCCTGAGCCCTCCCAGGTCCATTGTCTCCTCTGTTCCCCATCACCTCCTTACTTTATCCTCTTTTTGATATAGGAAAGATGAGGCTCAGATAAGATCCCTGCTCTTTTCAAGGTCACAAAGAGTGTTGGTGGAAGTGGCAAGACTGGAAACCCGCCAGCTTGACACTGCCTGGCTCTCCGTGAGTCCTCACCCCAGGCCAGGAGAGGAGGATAAGCATCCAGACTGGGCCTTATCTCTTGAGGAGAAGGCAGAGTTAATCCTTGCCACCCAACCCCTTCCCCTCCTGTCCTCCTACCTCTTCCCACCTCCCAGTACCTTTCCATTTTTATATCCTGCCCAAGATGACATACCCACTGATGTCTTCTCACACGGGCCTGCTCTCCTGCACAGGATGCTGTGCTCCCAGATCACCTCATGCTCTCCCTGATTCCACCTCTCGCTGCCTCCCACTTTACCACCAACACTGTGTCTAGGACAGAAACTCCTTTCATCCAGTTAATACATCTTGAGCTCCCGCTCTCCGGCAGGCACCAGGCTAGGCAGTGGGGATTTAGCATAAACAAGGCGAGATCCCTGCCCTTGTGGAGTGTACACTGGAGTGGTCAGAAAAGATCACTAAATTACAGCTCCTTGTGGTAGATGGTATGAGGGGGAGTTCAGAGTTCTCTGGGAGCATAGAGCCAGAAGATTTAACCCAGGCTAGGGCATCAGGGCAGAATTCCAAAGAGAAGTAACTATTTGGCTGAGATCCAAAGGACAAACTCTTCCAGTGCAGGGAGAGAAGGGCCTTCTGGTTGGAGGAACAGCATGTGTAAAAGGCCAGAAGGGAGAGGAACTGAGAGAGTACACACAGACCTGCAACCAGGGAGGGTAGGGAGTGCAGCAACCCCCACCTGCAGGCTCCACCTTCTCCAGTCTTTGTCCACCCAAATCCTTCGGCACTCAGCACTCAGCCAAAGCTCGAGACCTTCTCCCAGTCAAGGCTCATTGTCTGACCCTTCCTTCCTCCTCTGCTTACAGCCACAAAATTTAGCACCAAGTTAATTTTAACTAATACTGACTTTTCACTCCCTAAATAAGTTGTAAGCAATCTGAGGGAAGGAACCATGGCTTTTTTTTTTTTTTTTTTTTTTTTAAACTTTCCCTCACAGCACTGAGGACCTAGCTCAATGTGTTTCCTTGTCCCAGGGAGTATGGTTGTTTCTGCAACCTCCAGGCCACAGCTGTTTGCAAACTTTTATGATGTGTCTTCATAGGAAACTGCATTTGAGTCACAGGAAAAGAGACATCTGAATGAATTGTCCATCTTTTAATAAGGAGAGAGAATTCACACGGTCTTCTAGGGACATGTCCAGATAAAATGAGCCTGATTAAAAATTTAAAACACTTAACTTTTATTATCATTGCTGTTCATACTTTTGTCATTGCCATTTATTAATAACTTTTGTTTCTTTAAGTTTGTTTGAAAATAGAAAATTCATTTTTAAAAAACTCTCCAAGGCTTTACCAGTCTCACTTTATAAATTTGTTCTTATAACATTTGTTTAATATTAGTGTTTTCCCATTTTTTTTTCTTTTTGGCTAATACCAATGAGAGCAATGTCACATTGAGAATCCACAGTGATGACAGAGCTAGCTGTGAGGGTGCTCATTCCATTCCTCTGGCATTCAGCCCCTCTGTCCATTTCTGTGTTTGCCCCCAGCATCTGAATTTGGTTGCTTCACTGAATGGTGTGGCCCCACCAGCTGGCACCCAGGCATTGACTGGCCTCAATTACTGTGACCTACGTTTTAAGGACTCTGTGGCCCTGACTTAAGTACAATCTTTAAATGGGAATAAATCTTATATAATCCTTTCCATTTACTCTCCTGCTTATTAAAGGTGAATTGCAATGGAAAACCCTAAATGTCACAGAGTCTGGAAAATTGGATATAATAATGGGCAGCATTATCCTTAGTGGTATAACTAGTAAAAGTGGGCTAATGGAAAGTCCACTGTGGAATCATCTGTGTTTCTATGCAAGAAAATTATTTTCCTTCTTTCTCTAACAAGGGAAGTAGTTCTGACCAACAAGGTTGGCTGTCTTGGGCGTGGTGGTGGAGAGCAATGGAAAGATGAGTGAACAGTGGGAGCAAGCTTAGTAGAATTCCAGAAGCCATTGCTTTAGTGTCCCACCACATCTGTAGGCCTAGGGGATGCCATGCAGTACAGAGATAGCCAAAGAAGCTGCAGAGCTGAGGCCATCTTCTGTGCTTGTAAACAATAAGCACACCCCCCAAAATCAGGAATAAGCCCATGAGAACTGCCCATATACCATGGTCCCACAGTACCTCATCAGCTGGACTAGTGTGTTCTGCAGTACATCCACTGATGGTGGGCCTCAGGTTGCAAATATATTTAGTAATGGATCGAAATAGAATCTCCTAGCAAAAACCGGACCTTACAAGTAATTTGCAACAAGCCAGAAACCCATATCTATGTCCCACAGCAGGCCACTCTTAAGCAACATGAAGGCTTCCAAAAAGGTTACCCTGCCCGTATGAAAATGCCAATTTTATCCAGCAACATTGCTATGCTTTCAAATTTCTGAAGACGCCAATGCTGTAATGAATGTTCTGACCCTCAGGGTGTCGTCCACAGCCAGGCTTTGTGCCTGTCTTTTGCAAAACTTACCCAATTTCTGTCCAAAAAACAGTCCAAGACTAGCTTGATAATAGATTTATGTGTCAAAGGAGAACACATAGACTTTGGATAACTTTACTCCAAAAGAATTCTCTTGCTCTCTCAAGCCCATTCTGTTAATAACATGTTTAGTTCTATTTCCAAGTTTGATTTTTTTATGGCAACAGTTTGACTATTGAAATTCTTTTTTTTTTTTTTTTTTTTTTTT
>NW_016815814.1:1185410-1215018 GCF_001698545.2 Rhinopithecus bieti | reverse complement strand
TCTTTAGCTTTGTAAACCATGGCACAAACTGTTCCCCCATGAAGAAACACAGCTTTCCATAAGCCTTCCCCAGAAACACCAACATTAGAGTGGGGGGGATGTGATTTGATTTTTTGTGAGTAATCTTCCTAGCACTTCCCAAAGAGAGAGAAAAAGAGAGAGATGCAGTTTCACGTACAGTTTTACATGTTGTAAATCATCTGTGGAGATCAGAGGATAAAAGTATTTCCATGACAGGAACTTAAAATCTCAAGAAAATTTTCTTTTAAGTTCTTCATTGGCCAGTGGAAGAGTTGACTGTGGCTTCTTCCTTCATGTATAGAAAAACACGAGGCAACTTGGTAGTGAAGCAGGATTTTTCTCAGCCAGTTTGCCAACTGGGACCTCTGCTGGCAACACCCCCCACACCCTGCCCTGTGTTATAGCTTGTACCTACATTCAGAATTCCCAAGCTCTTGTCCCACATCCAAGAAGAATGAGGATATGCTGACAATTTGAAGGTGGAGAAGAATTTTACTGAGTGACGTAACAGATTTTAGTGGAGACACAGTCAGGTGGTTTCTCTCTCCCCCAGTGTGGCTGAGTCTGGGGCTTTTTATGGACTCAGAATGGGAAGTGCATGCTGATTGGTTTGTGAGTATGCAAAAATGGTTAAAGCAAAGACATTCAAAGGAAGGCACAACAGTGTAGAAAACCAATTAGAAAAGGGTAGGTATGTGTAAAATAGGTAAAGGGTGGGATCAATCAGAGGAAAATGTGCCAAACAGGAAAACAGTTTCTCAATCCAGTCTGTGGATTTGACTTGTAGCTTGGCTTTCAGGCTTTAAATTCATTTCGGCTTGGAGGTGGGGTTTTGCCAGGGAACCCACCCCTATTTGCCTAGGCATTTGTCTGCCCCCTGCTGCTGTCATTGGGATTACAAATGGACTCACATTTTTAAAAATTGTGGCCTCCCTTCTTACAAGTAGCAAAATATGTTTTTAGATCCTGAACATCTCAAAAGTAAAATCTAGAGTGGACTATCCAAAAAGGCAGTCACTAGTCACATGTGGCTATTAAGCACCTGAATGTGGCTAGTGAGAAATGACATATGCTATAAATGCAAAATACACTCTCGATTTTCAGGGAAGTAATATGAAAAAAAAGAATAGGAAATATTTATTTAATGATTTTTATATTAATTATAAGTTGAAATAGCATTCTACATATATTGGGTTAAATAAGATATATTAGTAAAATTAATTTCACCTGTCTCTTTTTATGTTTTATAAATGTGGTTACTAGAAAACTTAAAAGGCCCATGTGGTTTATATTATGTGTCTGTTGGACACGCTCATCCAGAGGACTAGTCTGGAAGACGCTTGTGAGAAGGGGAAATGACATGATTTCCATACAGGCCCTGAGTTCTTCAACTATTTTGATTTTTATTCACAGTAAGAATTTCAGAAGTTATGGATCTCCACCCTTTCTGGTTTTCTATTAGGTCAGCTGTGACTTTGCCTTTCTGGACCAATTCCTATCCCAAACTTCTTCTTCTTAGGCAGAAGTCTTGCATGCTCTAAGCCAGCATGTTAGGGGTTTGGGATGTTCTCTTTTGAGATGGCATCCCACTCTGTTAACCCAGGCTGGAGTGCAGTGGCACTATTACAGCTCACTGCAGCCCCGACCTTTCAGGCTCCAGTGATCCTCCTGCCTCACCCTCCCAAGTAGCTGAGATTACAGGTGCCTGCCACCACGTTAAGTGTTTTATTAAAGCAAACAAGCATTCAAGGTCTCTCTACTGCTTCTTCCCTGCAATATCATCACAGAGAAGAAAGAACTTGCATCCTTTAAAACCTTGTTCTAAGTATCTGTATATATTTATTGGATTATCTGTTCTACTTTATTTTTGAAAAATTCCTGAGAAGCAAATATTAGCCTCACCTTGCTAAAAGGAACCTGAGTTGACTAGAGCAATAGTGATGGTTCATGTTTGCCGAGAGCCATATAATTTACAATTATTTTCTAATATATTTATTCTGACCCTATGACATAGCGATTCCCATTCCTGTTTTACATACAAGGAAATTATCTTTACAGAGGGTTCAAGTGCCTGGGCCCCACAGCTGATAAACGGAGGAACTAGCATTGATTCTTTCAACCCATATTTATTTGTTGTCCTAAACGCTGGTAAACAAGGATATGGTCCTTTCATGGAGTTTGTATCCTAAGATTCACAGCATCCAAGTGTTAAGTGCTCTACTAAGAATCAAAACAGAGCAATGAGTGGAAAGACAATAGATATCTACCCTGCATGGTGGGAAAAGCCGTCTCTAAAGAGGTGACATTGTTCACTCTGATGGTAGTTTCTTTTGCTGTGCAGAAGCTCTTTAGTTTAATTAGATCCCATTTGTCAATTTTGGCTTTTGCTGCCGTTGCTTTTGGTGTTTTCGACATGAAGTCCTTGCCCATGCCTATGTCCTGAATGGTACTACCTAGATTTTCTTCTAGGGTTTTATGGTATTAGGTCTAACATTTAAGTCTCTAATCCATCTTGAATTAATCTTCGTATAAGGAGTAAGGAAAGGATCCAGTTTCAGCTTTCTACTTATGGCTAGCCAATTTTCCCAGCACCATTTATTAAATAGGGAATCCTTTCCCCATTTCTTGTTTCTCTCAGGTTTGTCAAAGATCAGATGGCTGTAGATGTGTGGTATTATTTCTGAGGACTCTGTTCTGTTCCATTGGTCTATATCTCTGTTTTGGTACCAGTACCATGCTGTTTTGGTTACTGTAGCCTTGTAGTATAGTTTGACAGAATGGGAGGAAAATTTTTGCAATCTACTCATCTGACAAAGGGCTAATATCCAGAATCTACAAAGAACTCAAACAAATATACAAGGAAAAAAACAAACAAACCCCATCCAAAAAAGTGGCAAAGGATATGAACAGACATTTCTCAAAAGAAGACATTCATACAGGCCAACAGACACATGAAAAAATGCTCATCATTCCACTCCGCCATCAGAGAAATGCAAATCAAAACCACAATGAGATACCATTCACACCAGTTAGAACGGCAAATCATTAAAAAAAAAAAAATCAAAAAAAAAAATCAGAAACAACAGGTGTTGAGAGGATGTGCGAGAAATAGGGAACACTTTTACACTGTTGGTGGGATTGTAAACTAGTTCCAACCCATTATGGAAAAACAGTATGGGCAATTCCTCAAGGATCTAGAACAGATGTACCATATGACCAAGCCATCCACTACTGGGTATATTACCCAAAGGATTATAAATTATTCTACTACGAAGACACACGCACACGTATGTTTATTGCGGCACTATTCACAATAAGGCAAAACTTGGAATCAACCCAAATGTCCATCTGCTGGACAGACTGGATAAGAAAATGTGGCACATATACACCATGGAATACTATGCAGCCATAAAAAAGGATGAGTTGCATCCTTTGTAGGGACATGGATGCAGCTGGAAACCCATCATTCTTAGCAAACTATCACAAGAAGAGAAAAACCAAACACCGCATGTCTCTCTCATATGGTGGGGAACTGAACCAATGAGATCACTTGGACTCCGGAAGGGGACTTCCACACACTGGGGCCTATTATGGGGAGGGGGAGGGGAGGCACTGCATTGGGGATTATACATGATAAATGATGACATTGATGGGTGCTGACGATGTTGATGGGTTGCAGCACACCAGACATGGCCACAAGTATACAATGTAACAAACCTGCACGTTATGCACATGTACCCTAGAACATTGAAGTATAATAAAAATAATAAATTAATTAATTAAATTAAATTAAATTAAATAAAAAAAGAGGTGACATTGAAGATGAGATCTGAATGACACAGGGAGGGAGCTGCTACGTTAAGATCGGGGACAGCAGCAGGCACAAGGCCTGTGAGGCTGGAAAGAGCTTGGCATGTTGGAGGAACTCAGAGGCCAGCAGTGATGGATGGGCAGTAAGGTCAGAAATGGCAGGGGACATGGCCACGCAGGCAGGCTTGTAACCTAAGGAAAGACATTTGGATTTTACTCTGGATGTAACATGGAGAGGAGGGCTTAGCAGGAGGGAGATAAGTGCCCTAGCATCCTCCACACTTGGATACTGCCTGCCTCTAATTAACATTCTACAAAGATGACCAGGGATGAAGTGGGAAGAATCAGTTGTACAGAGACCAGAGTGAAGCCTGGAGATCAGTGACAAGGTTGGAGTCCCGGGTGAGAGGCAATGGTGGTAGATGAGTGTGGACCCAATGGAAATGGTGAGAAGTGGATGGAGTCTGAAGCTTTTTAGAGATAAAGCCAATGAGACTGACTGATGGATGGCTTATCCCTCTTTCCACCTGACTGTCCCTTCAGCTCTCCTCACTCCTGCAGTGTCCATCCAAAAACACTCTGCCCAGGGAAATCTAATTTCTGTTCACCCCGTAATAATGCCCAGCAGGCAGAATGAAACACTGACAGATTGTCATTATTTATTACCCCTTTGTTTTGCTTTGTTAATTCATTGCCCTGCCTAGCTGTTAGCCTCTTAATTGTTCATGTTGACCTTTAGAAACACATTCAAGATGAATAAGGAGGCCTCGCTATATTCCAAAATGGCGTCAGTGGGAATAACCAAAATGATTTTATTCTTTCGCTCTCCTTTTGGCTGGCAGGAAGATGAGCTGTTCACATATTCATTTGACACACTACCATTTGAAAACCAAAAAACCAGAAGCATGCAGCGTCATATATGCAGTCATCGGCAAATGTACAAAGCACCCTTCAGCACAGCACGGTTACACACTCCTTAGTAGGGAATAGCGTAGGAAAACTGTATTTAAGAACCAGATGTTGGCTGGGTGTGGTGGCTCACGCCTGTAATCCCAGCACTCTGGGAGGCAGACAGGGGTGGATCACTTGAGGTCAGGAGTTCGAGACCAGCCTGGACAACATGGCGACACCCCGTCTCTAACAAAAATACAAAAATTAGCCAGGTGTGGTGGCACAGGCCTATAGTCCCAGCTACTTGCAGACTGTGGCACAAGAATCACTTGAATGTGGGAGGTGGAGGTTGCAGTGAGCCAAGATCGTGCCACTGCACTCCAGCCTGGGCAACAGAGTGAAACTCCGTCTCAAAAGAGAAAAAAAAAAAAGGAACCAGATGGTATGCCACGAAGTGATCATTTGTTTGCCACTGACAGTAAGATAAAGAAGAGAGAGATCTTGGATGGAGGTGACAAGCCAGAGACAAGGGCTGGTCTGAAAAGACTACAGAGAGGAGGTGTTACCTAAGCTTTTCCTTAGAGAATATGCTCAGGCTCTGGCTAAATAAGGAGAAACAGGGCGGGTATGAGATCAAAACAGGTTGCCAGTCAGCAAAAGTTTACACCTGCATGCATATGTATATGCAACTACTTCTCCAGCCAGTGAAAACATTTTCTTGGCATATACACCAAGCTTCATTAATTCCCAAGGGCAATGGATGCTCTCAGTGCTAAGGAATGCAAACCCACCCCTTTTCACTTAACCAGCACTACGACTCTCTTCCTCAGAACACAGAGGGGGATCAACCGTAGCAGCAGGTGCTGGGCACATCTGTGTAGACTCCACACCCATCTCTCTCTGACATGAGGGAATTTTTACTCCTACACAGCAAAGAACTACACTGCATTAAACACCTTCACTGCTTCCCACTGCCTGCCCACACAAGGTGTATTATGTGGAATAATTATTCTGCAGCTGTTCATAGGTGTCAAATACATTTGGAAATTGTTGCACTTAATGTTAAAGAGGCCTTTTTCTCTGCAGGACTTCAAAGATGCTTTAATAAGCTGACATGCATTGGGAATCTCCAAAGGGGGAACATATGCAGCATTTCCCAAACTTGTAAATCACTGATCTGTTTTCATAGAGCATCGCTTGGGACTAACGTTCTGTGAAAGGCACTTTGGGAAATGCAGGACTGACTAAGAAGGGTTTCCCCTAGTGCCCTCCCTGCACAAGGCAGACTGCCCCCAAGGCACTGTTTCAGTCTGCTCGCCGTGTGTATTCCCACCTGTGGATCTCTGCTCATGCCATCCCCGGCCCAAATTATCCTGCTCCTTCTCTCATTGTAAGTCAACCCAAGTCCTTTCTTCTCTCAAAAGCTTTGCTCCTCCCTCCTGGGACTGGAGATGCCTTGTGCCTCAGACCATCGTAATATTGCTTTATGTCACACTCTTTTAGCTTTTGATAGCTGGTTTCTACCTCTATCTCTAATACCCTGCATATGGTAGAATTAATAAATTCTTTATTAAAGAAGAAGAAAAACAGGAAGGAGGTAAAAGAGGAGAATCACAAAGAAAGAAGTAGGGGAGGGGAGGAGGAGGATGGGAGGAGCAGAGAAAGAGGGGAGAAAACCAGGGAGGTGACAGTGGGAAAGAGAATTTCACAGGATCTTGGACGTGGTATTTCGATTGAGTGTAGGTAAGAGGCAAAGCCCAGGGAGCGCAGCCTTGAGTACTTAGTGGAAAAGAAGATCCATGAGGTTCTGCATAGACGACCATCCAAGGCAGCTCCCAGGAGGTGTTCCTGGCTCCATGCCACACTTAGCTGCAGGGCAGTGCCCATTCATAGGATGTCAGCTCTAACCAGTGAGTGCAGTGCCTAAGAGTAGGCACAGACTGGGACCCTTCAATCTAACCTATGCTTTATAATAAAATAGATACATATTTATATTTGTACTATTCAGAAAACAGCATATGTGTCCATTTCTTGGGGGAGGGGTGAGTTGTAAACAACATAATACAATATCCAGTTAGTACTGAGGTGTTTTTGAGACAAGGTCTTGTTCCATCACTCAGGCTGGAGTGCAGTAGAGTGATCACAGCGCACTCTTGCCTTGACCTCTGGGACTCAAGTGATCCTCCTACCTCTGCCTCCCAAGAGCTGGGATCGCAGATGCATGCCACCAAGCCTAGCTAATTTTTTTTAGGCATGGGGTCTCACTATATTGCCCAGGCCAGAGTGCAGTGGTGATCATAGCTCACTGCAGCCTCAAACTCCTGAGCTCAAGTGACTCTCTCACCCCAGCCTCCTAAGTAGCTAAGACTACATGTACACATCACTTTTTTTTTTTGTAGAGACAGGGTCTCACTATGCTGTCCAGTCTGGTCTCAAACTCCTGGCCTCAAGCAACCCTACTGCCTCAGCTTCTGAGAATGCTGGTATGACAGACATGAGCCACCACCGCACCTGGCTATTACTGTTAAACAAAATTAATAACATACAAAGTGCAAATTATATAACCCTAAAGCAATCGCTGTTAAGAGGCCTACCACTAAAGCCAGTGCCTTCATTTTACAGAGGAGGGGCCTAAAAGTCACAGAGCAGCTTGAGCTGGGGCTAGAACCTCAAATCTGTGGCCTAGTACACTCACTACATAGACCATCTGAAACGCTGCTTCTCATGGCTGGGCAGCCTATAATCTCTTTGTCGGCCAGATGGCCAGTTGCCTGAGATGGAGACACAAGAAACATTCCCACATCTGCTTCCTGCTTTTAACTCACATAAAAATGGCCAGTTTAACAAACCTATTTCCCTAAAGGGACCAGAGCTTCTTTTTATTTTTTCTGTACATTTAAAACATGCCAAACAAAATGACACATGTTGTCAACAAGATGCAACAGATATCTTCCCCAAAAGCCCCTTCTTTGTAAACTGTCAGGCCAGTTCTGTTGACTTAGTTACCTTCTGCAAAGACCAGTGGTCTTGCCAGAGCTCCACCCTGGAAAAGCTCATCCTGTGGAAGCACAGCTTGGTGGGGTCGCCAGACTCCTGTCTCTAACACACTGTTAAATGCCTAGATGTATTTCTTTCATGCTTGTGCAGAAATTCCATTTCAGAGTGTCGGGACAACACCTCAGTCAGTCTCCCACATGTGGGTCATGGAAAGAGCCGGGGCCTGGACGCCAGGAGGCCTGGGTTCCAGTCAACACTCCCTGTGACTTTTACAAGTCGCAAGTGGATGACCATGACCCCAGTGCCAGCAGCCTTGGGATGCTGGTGGGGGCACTGAGCATAATGGGCCAGTGCGGAGCATGGGAGGGGGTCAGCCCAGCTGCTGTGGTCCCTCTGCCAGCCCCCAGGGCAAGCCACAGCCAGGCAGTCTCAGCCAGGGCAGGACGAGGGCCAGGGCCAGAGCAGCGCCTCCACACTGAGTCACAGCCAGCCCTGTAGGAGAAAAAGGGCTGAATGTGGGTGAGAACCTGAACATCCACGAGAGCCTGGTCCAGGAGAGCATTTCTGGGGCCTGTGAAGAGGAAGAAGAGAAAATGATGCTGGAATCCCCCGGTTAAGGAAAACCAAGCCATTCCCTGGCCTGCAAGCTGTATCACTTCCCTTGTGACCAGCTGCCAGGTAACTGTTTCTCCCCTTCTGAGCACTGGTACCTGGTTCGTGGGACAAGAAGACAACTGACATGATCAAAACAAAGCTTTGGTTTGTATTTCCTTCTACTCCTTGTAAAATTTATTCATTGAGAGAGATTTTTCTCCTGCCACCAGATACACCCATGGCAGTCCCCATAACTGTTCAGTGTATTCTCAGGCTATAAGCAGGACCACCCTCAAAAACAAACTCCAAATTCAGTTGTAGAAAGTACAATCCGAGAGATTAATCAAAACCTCCAGCTTGAGCGAGGGTAAACCTTCCTTCCTCCTCCAGCTAGGCCAAACCCCAACCCCACCCTGTGAAAAGGGAGGATGAGGTTGTCTCTCCCCCGTTTCTCCATTTTGCTCTTCTCTTCCTAGTCCCCACCCCAGTCTGTTAGCCAATTTCTTACCCCTCCTAGGTAGGGGCAGGTGAGCAGAGGTAGGAGAAAAAGTAGGTCTTCCTTGAACTGGTCCCATTATAAGCCGTCCTGTGCTCTGTGGGCCCAGCCTGTGTTTAACACTGACTCCTTTTCTTCCCCTGGGGTGCTCCTTGGGGCTTCTTTGGGATCTTCCTTATAGCAGTTTCCTTGACGTGGGCAGATGTTTCTTTATTCCCAGTGTTTGTTTGTGGTGCTTCCACAGCCCCTGGGTCTAGCAGTCACCTCCAGCTTCTTACTGCCGAAGTCCCTCTGTCCTATTACATAGCCTCTTGTACAGCATCCAAGATGACTCTGCTCTGCACTTCCTCTGTACGACCCACATCTGGTCCACGAGAGAGAATTACAGGACGCATGGATGGGCGAAATCGATTACAGCCCCTCCATCCTGCGGCACAGGCTGCCTCCACTTTCTCAGACATGAGAACTCTGTATTTGCCATCTTCAGGGAATGCATTCCAAGTTCCCCAAGTAGCCCCAGGGGGACAGCCTCACTGCACTGGAGGTGAAGCCCAGAGAAGCCTTGATGAAATCTCTAATGGAAGGGTCTCTGGAGACTCACAGCACAGCAACTCTTCTCTCCAAGCAATCCCTTCATACATCCTTCACCCTACCCTGGCCCCTTTTATAGCCTTCATCTGGCTGAAGAGTCCAAGCATCATGAAGTCAGTTTACAGATGTTTCCCTATTAGGCAACTTATTAGAATATCTTACAGCTCAGAGCATAGTCAAAACTTCCATTTTAACATTCATTACAAGCTTATCTCAGATTTTAATTATCCATCCATTTAAAGATATGCCCCATGGGGTATAGACATCATCTGGTTTATTCACTGCCACATCCCAGCTATGATAGGCACTCAGTGAATAATTATTGAATTAACCAATTAATATTTAAGTAAAGTAGCCTCCCCTCCTCAGCCTGCAAGCCATATGAGAGTGGGAACTGAGATTATTTGTACTCAATATTTGCCCCCCAGTAGAATCTAGTAGAATGCTGGCCCATAGTAGGTATTTTTAAAATGCCTTTGAAAAAAATTAATGAACCTGAGCAAAAGGCCACATTTCTCTAGGTAAGATTAATGGAGGCTCCACTGACCCAAAGCCTCACTCCCATTCTTCTTCAAATTCTTCACTTGGCTACACTGCTTAAAACTCTACTAATCAGATATTGTCTCTATCAGTTCCAATATTTTTTAACAACAAAGATATCACCACTGAGAAAATGGAAGCCAGACATTTACACTTAAGAAGACAATTTGATACAACAAACATACAGGAAGACTATCAGGGGCCTGAAGAGTGCTGGGAGACACTTACGAGATAGGAGATGGCAGGCCCAGAGGTGGGAGTTCTTTTAGAGGCTTGCCAGGGAGAACGTGTGTGCCAGGAGGTGAAAAGGAAGTGGCAGATAGAGCCAGTATTTTTTAGAGTTCGCCTTTAGCAAGCTTCCTCCTACACAATTTTTAAGAACCATTAATTTTTAGAGCTAGAAGGAACCTTTGATATCATCAGATTCCATGGTTTCCAAATATTTTTGAGCCAAAAAAACTTCTTCTTTCAATGAAATCTTACCAGAAAGCCAATATGAAAAAGGTAAGCAGAGATAATCTGTTTCTAGAGGGGTGTTTTAGATGGGTTCTAGATGTTTGGGCTGGGAAACCAAACACACACACACACACATACATATATATTAATACATACATACATGCACATACACACATACATATACATATATGCATACATATATAGACATGATGCATGCATATACATGCATATACACATACATATACATATATACATACACATATATTAATACATGCATATACACATATACATACATGCATACATATATACATACATATACATATATACACACATACATATATACATGCATACACATATATACACACATGTACACGCACACACACAATTTTCTCAGAGTAGTCTTCAAACCTCCCCGAGAATCCCTAAGTGCTCCTGAAACACAGTGTGTCCAGACACAATGAAAATCCCACAGTCGTCGTTACCCATCACCATGTCACAGAGAGTGGGCTCCAGAGGTCAAAAGAAAATGGAAGATGCTAGACCCTGCTGCTCCCTCTCCTTGATCAAGGAGAAGACCTTGTCCCCTCCACTTCCCAAACTCTTCATCTATTCTGAAAATGTTTGGCAAATCAAAGAAAGAGCCCTTTCACGGGACCACTGAAGACTTCTCCCATGAGTTTGATACTACCAACAAATATTTACTCAGTTCTTGCTACATTCTTGACCCGTGTTTGGCACTCAGAACAAGTGACCATTGTCGTTGCTAAGGTAACCAGCACTCTTTGGGTGCTGCCTGTTCAACCTTCTCTGAGCCATCTCAATTGCAGTTAAACATCTAACCCACGTCTTTCCATTTTTCCCCTAAATGTGCTTTGAGACACTGTGTGAACTGATCTGCTGAAATGCAGATAAACTACATCTGTCAGCCCCCATCTATGAATCTAGTGAGACTTGCAAAAAAAATGAGGTTTGGCACAATTCACTTTCAGCAAACCTTTGCTCCCAGAGATGACCACTGTTTCCTGTCTTTGGAACTTATAAGCCATCTGTTTAATAATCTGTCCTAGCTTCCTGCCAAAGACTGACATGCTTCTCACCAGTCAGCAGTTCCCACCAAAAGTGCTTAGGGCCTCAGGGCCTCCCATCCCTGCTGCTGGCTAGTGTCCAGCTCACACAAGTGGCCCCCTCATCCCTAATGAGGCTTTACTGGAGAGGATGGGCCACTCGCCTGTTGCAAGAGCACAATGTGAATCTCAGAGAGTTCAATTTTGTGTAATTATTTCTGTATCAACAGCATCAACTCAGGGCTCAAGATCACCTAGGTGAGAGTGTAAGAACAGAGACTTCCAATGAGCAGAGCTAGGTTTGAAAGCTAGCCCTACAACTCCCTGTGTGGTTTTGACTAATGACCCACTCTGAACTTGCAAAATGAGCTCGTGGGAGTTCATGGTTGTGATTACTAAAAGCAATATTGTGCATTTAGTATATGCAATATTGTGCATGAAGTGCTCAGCAGTGGCTGGTACATATCAGCATTGTTATTATTAAAAGAAAATACGCTTATTAGTTAACTACTGCAAGTCAGGGGTGGGGATGGGACAAGGAGCAGGCCTGGGTAGAGGGCCTATGTGTGAGGGGCTATTCATTGGTACCCAGTTCAATTCTTTCTCTACGCACTAGGTGGTATACGGAAAAGATCCTCTTCCCTGTAGAGCTCGAATTTCATGGAGAAGAAATTATGAGAGAATGTCTGTCTCCTTTCAGTCACCTAGCTTGTGAATTTGCTACCCCCAGGTGAAACCAAGGCCCTACTGGACTGGCCCCAGGCTGATTCCTGAAGGAAGCTACTTTTCAGAGGGACACACAGGTTATCTCATGGACAGGTTCTTCAGGGTGGCTTCTAACCCCCAGAGATCTCAGGACAAGGGATTCCTATCATCTCCTTGAGCAACTGTTAGGGAGGCAGAGAGGAGCCGGGTAGAAGATCCTCAAATGAACAAGGTCAACCAAGGAGGCAAAGGTTCTAACAGTTCATTCTCCCAGCCCTTGTGTGAAACTGCAGAAAAGTCACCCCGTGCCTTTGTAGATTAAAATTAAGCTGGAAAGATTCAGCTGTAGTGGGCTTTAGATGATCTGGGTCACTTTCTAAAGCTAATTTCTTTTAAAAGCCCTCGAGCTGAAGACAATAGTACTAAATGACAGCTGGGAATTTTCAGTTTTATTTTCAGTTCCGGAAAAAAAGGCGGGGGATGGGTATCCCTTTATATTTTTATACTGAGGGTAAGTCAGTAGGGAGATTTCATCATGTTGTCGTTGCAAAAGTGATCAACTCAGTGTGCCATAGCCAGGAATTCAAACTGCTTGGGAAATGCAGGGGTAGTTAGCCCTTTTCACTGGACAATACAGTGGAGAGTGACGTGGGTAGGTTAAGAGCAGAGAGCTGCTGGGAAGATCCACAGAAAGGGCAAGGGATTCTGTCTGCCAGATTCCTTCTTCCTAAAGCACTTAGGCCATTTAGGTCAACCTGGGCTGTTCTAGGAAGGGTAGTACTTCCTGCTTTAACATTGACCAACTTGAAAATCACACTGAGAACAAAACCATGACAGCCAGGAACCCAGCTCCAGAAGGTGAAACCCAGCCTAGAGTATCTGGCCACTGTAACTTACAGCATTAATAAAAGGCTTACAGAAAACCAAAGGCCTATTAAATATCCCTGCCCCACCTAGACTCACCACTTAATTGGGGTGGGGATCATCAAGGCAGAAGGAGTATAAATGGTTCCAAAGGCTGGAGCGACTTTGGTCTGAAAGGCCCAGGTCCAATTAAAACAAGCCAGGACCCTTAATAACTGCTCCGTTTTGACATCAGGAAACCCACTCTAAGTTCTGTCAATGGCTATGATGTAGAGATTTTATTATGATTATTATTTCATGGACTTAATGAATGCTTAGAAGAATTAAGCCACGATAAGGCCCAAGATCACAACTTCCTCATCCACCACAGAAGGGCAGCTTGCCCCAGAGCCAACCTCTTCTTGGGAGGCAGTCCCCAGGTCCCTAATCAGGGTTCTGGTGGTCCTACTATTCGGTTTGGGGTTGATTTAGAGCATGCACAGGCAAAATGGGCTGTAGGCCCTTGCTGTGACTATAAAGGCTTCTGTGTGCATAGTTATCTCCTCAACCTGCCAGAAATTCCCCAAAGGGAGAAAGGTTAATCCCTCTAACTTAAGGTATTTCAACCTAGGTAACATCACAGTGTCCACCAGAAGGAGGACACACACACACACCCCCTAGTGATGAAAATTAGGGTATCTATCTCCCTTAACCAAATGGCTATGAGTACATCTTGTTCTTTTATGCATTCACCATTTTTTTGTATTGCTAATAAGCCACAATAAGCAATATTGAGTATTTCTCATTGAGTTGTATTGAGTCCTTCACCATGAGCCAGGCACTATATTATATGCTAAACAAGCTCATTATCTTTGTGTATCACAAGGCTTTCTGATTATAAGCAGTACTTATTAAGTGTTATGTTATCAATGTATATTAAAATGACAAATTCTCTTGGTAATCATGATTCAGTAGATACAGGGTGGAACTTTGTCCTCTGCTTTTAACAAGCAACCCAAAGGATGCTTATGACCAAGTCATTGTCCTAGAAAGCTTCCCAGCTTGCCCAAAACCTCTTGACTGAAGTGCCCGCAGTGCCTCAGCAGATATGATCTCATGCTAGGCAGGATGGAGCAGGCTGGTAACCTGAGGAAGGGGCGCAGACCTCGCAGTGTGGCCTGAGAACCCATTTGCTTTCCTTGGGCAGTCATTTTACGAAGCTGCCCCCTGTTGACCAGATGGTCCGAAACCCCCAGGGATCCTCTTCATGCAGGCTGAAACTGGGCCAGGGGGCCCCCCATGCCAGATCACAGTGCCTCTTTAGTGGATTTTCTTATGTTTTTAATCCTAACGACCATCTTGTCTAATTTAGCCTATTGTTCCAGCTTATCCAGTTCTCGTCAGCATCCTGACTCCATCCTCCCATGCATCAGGCACCCCTCCCAGCCAAGGGTCATCAGCACACATGGTAGAAAGTGCCCATACACCCTGTTGTCCATCTGAGACAGGAGCTTCCCTAGACCACCAGCTTTGAACTTGACCACAGACTCCTCCACCATCAGGAGGGTCCCCTTTCTCACTATGTTAAGCCCTCCCATAAGCATCTCCATCCTTCCTGATTTTTTTTGAACAGGCTTTTAGCAGCTGAAAAGCAAAATAATACCTTCAAAGGAAAGTTTTATTGGAGGGAAACTGTCTCAAACTGCAGACAGTATCTTTTTGCATTTTATTAAACCTGCAGAGTTAGAGCCATAATTTAAAGCAATGGGTGGCCAAGTAACTTGAAGTCTATTTTAGTTACCATTTTTGTTACTGATGGTTCCACCTACTCAAAAAAAAAAAAAAAAAATAGTGAACAGAAATATTCATATAGGAAGCCAGGGCAGTCTCATGGCTGCAAAGAAACACTGGTTCTGTGCCCTGACCTTCCTCTTTGTGGCTCAGATTTTCCACCTAGGGGAGTGTGATTTTTGTTCTCTCCTCTTCATACAGAGCTGCTGAAGGGGTCCTTAAGAGAAGGCTGTTCTAGACTTTGAGTTTCCTGAACAAAATTAAACCATCGCAGTTGTAGTATCTTTCTCTTAAAGTGGGTTTCCTCATTCACCAGACATTACCATTAGAGCCTGGAGTGATGAGAAATGTCTAAATGTAGGTAAATAGACAAAGACTTCCGGAGTTTTCCCATGTATTGTCAATGGGGCAACAAGTCATTGCCCTGAAATCTCTGGGTCTGTGACACTAGTAAGATTACAGCTTGTGTGTAGAACATAAAAGGCCTCTTTCTACTATTGTAAGTTATGATAATCTTTCTTAAAGCAAGTATGTGTATATTGTTATTTATTCTTTAAAACAACTTTTCAAAACATGTATTCTGTGTCTCAGCTTAAGTTGAATGTACTTCTTAGAATGAATTTAGGGGTAGCAAGTCGACTCTGCTCTGTGCAGACAGGGCAGTTGTCTTTTCTCTGAACAGATTGTTGGGGGCCAATCCTAGCTAACTATGAAACTAAAGGATGGAACAGTTGACCCCTGGAAGTCCCTATGCTCCAGTGATCTCTCTCCATGTATCAAATCATCTTGAGATTCTTAAAGAGATTATTATTACCTCAAATATAAAGTGTGATTTTATTTGATATATCCTGGGAATACTACTCATATGCACTATCTTAATAAAATGAAAGCCTATTAAATAAAACATCATTTAAGGAATAGAGGAGATGGAGGGAATGCCACAGAAAAATGTAATGAATATTCATGTATACATTAAGAAGTGGAAACCTATGGGAAGGCATTGTTTGGGGTTTTTATTTTTTGCAACAATATGGGGCTCTTAAATGACACTACACATTTATAACAGCCACTTGTTTACTAAGAGCTGTAAAGGGACTCTCTAATTACAGAGGAGCAGAGCCCAGTGGATGCTGTTCCTCAAAAGAGTCATCTCTCATTGAGATCTATTCAAGAATACTTTTCAAAGAGTATCTTTACAGTTTTATGCACCTAAAATACAGTAAAATCTCACATAAGGAGATATCAGAGTCAGGGGGGCTTATTAGCTCATATACTGACACAAAAGGTTATTTCTTTTCAGTTCTCCAGATTAGGCCCCATCTTGTCCCTATATCATAATTCAACTTTCATTTGAGTGAGAGTAAAAGGGGATCTAAGAATAAAGTAAAAACAAAAAAGACAGTAGCATCTTAGTTCTGATCATAGAACAATCAAAGAGAGACTCTCAGTGAGTCAATTAAATTTTGCCTAAACTTAGTTTTCCCTACTATGAAAAAAAAAAAAAAGATTCCTGTTACATCACCTCAAAATAGGAGATCCATTGAAATGTGAAAATGATGAAATGTGGAAATAAATATATACTTTCCAAATAATAACAACTGACTGTGTTGGGATAGTGAGCCCAAGATTTTCTCTTCTCTTTTTCCATAGAATTTTTTAATGCCTTTAATTGCTTTTATTTAATAAAAGAAACAGTAATTTAAGAGAAGAGAGAAGCAGATGTGAGCTTTAAGGAATAACTTTAGAACCAGATCTGTGATGTCTGAGCTAGACTCCTTGGCAGGTGGAAAAATGTTCCAGCCTATTAATTCAAAGCCTGAGTGAGGAGGTGTGAGTGACTGGTCACACCAGGACATAGTGGTTCTCTGCAGTGGCCACGTCCACTGACATTACATCCAACACCACCTTCACTTCTGTGGCCCAGGTCTCCCAGGACACTCATTTGCGAACCCACCATTGTTCAAAAATCACTCTCCTCTCTTCTTGTCATTCTCCTTGTCTAGTAATCCCCAAGGTTTCTGGACTCAGAGCTTTGGTATAAAATTCAATCTTCAGTTAGTTTACAACTTTTTTCTTCACCCAGTGACAGTGTGATGAGGTAATGTTTTCTAGCAGACTGGCTCAAGATTTGAACCTTTAAAAGTGGAAAACATTGACAGCTTAAAAGGCCAGTGTTCAATATTTCTTCAGTGATTTTAAGTGGACAGTGATGTCTTCCCAGATATTAATTCCAGAGTGACAGAACTATCATTGTCTCCATCTGCCCCCACAGCAAAGTTGTAGTCAGTCATTCTCTGTAACAGTAGTAATGAACTCTCTAGTTACAAGCAAGCAACTCAAGAAAAATTTCGTTTCCCCAGAGACCATTTAGGAGGCTACTATAATATCAGGCAGAATAACAACAGACCAGAAGAGGGCTGGGGGTGACCCTGGAGTCGCTGGATGGTGAAAAAGGAGTGGAGAACGAAAAGATGGTGGAGGAGGAGGCATCCTTATCCAGGTTGCCTCAGACTCCTGCAGGACTCTGCATATCAAGATGAGAAACTCAGAGGACTCTTCTCATTCACAAGGAAATGTTCTGAAGCTGTGAGACTGACATTTGTGGTGTATAAACCACTTTTGCATGGTCCAGAAGCTTCTGTGAGGTTCCATTCTGCATAAATTACAGTTTTGTAATCACTTTTTAAAACTGATGCTTTCTGTGCTCTTTAATGTGCTTTCAGATATGAGGGGAGGTGGCATCCTTTTATTTATTTAAAGAATGCATATCTTTATGACTTGCCTTCAGAAAGAGGCTCTTTACTATTAGCATGTCCCAACTTTTGGGGACCCTGAGGTCCAGTGTGGAGAAGCAAGGAGCTGGCTCTCCTTCAGCCTGGAGTAGCTCTGATCAGCATCAGGTCACCTCTACTCAGAAGGCCCCTGGAGGCCTATGCAGGCTGGAAGATGGTCCAGGACTTGAGATCACTTCAAGGGTACATGCATAGGAAGGAAAGCTGTACAGACTCATGTGACCTATAACTTGGACATTAACAGACCAAAGGAAATGCCATGCCTTACTCAGAGCCAATTTCTCTTCTCTAGAAGAGAAATTCTGAAGAATTAGAGAATTCTAATTCTCCTGTGTCACTCTCCAAATCCCCTGCAGTCTTCCTCCCATTGTCTTTTCTCATTTGTTTGGTAACTTTTCTTTCCTACAAATTTACCAGCCTGAGGAGATGAAAGTCCTGAGCTTTCCTACTTCCTTATTACACAAATGGAGGAGTAAGGAAAGCTGTCGTTGGAAGGATAGCACTCAGTACATGAGCAAAGCAACTCAAGATTGTCTCCTTTAGCTCCAGTAAGGCTGATCCAAACTGGGAGGTCACTGTTGAAGCTTAGATCACACAAGGGCCAGCATCACTGTCATCAACACCATCATCATCATCATCATCATCATCATCATGACCAAAATGATCCATAAATGTTCTAATTTTTGAGGAGGTTTGCTTAAGGTGAAGAAAGTTTTAATATCTTCATTGTGTGCTGGATTCTTTAAATCAGAATAACCAAACTGAGGTGTTAAGAGAAAGAATATCAGAAAATCAGGCAAGACCTTGTTTGCCTAAGGAAATATGAATTGCCTAAGGGAGGAAATGGCTAAAAATTACAGATGATTTGCTTAATCTCGAATGTAGATGTATACCCAATTTCAGTTAACCTTTGGGTATGTAGTGAGCAAAAACCACACCGCCACTCTTCCCTTGGAGTTTTAAACTCTGGCACATAAACTGTGTTCTCATCTCCACCTGGTCCTGCCAGTGACAAGTTGAATGCTGTCTACTATAACTGCATGGCCAGGGCCCCAGAGTAGCATTTAAGATAATAGAAAAAAAACCAGCTACTGTGCCAATAGCCTTTGAGAGATGACCTGTACTGATACAGATACCAGGTTATCTTTGGCATAAGCCAGCCAAAAACACAAATAGGATCGCCTCAGAAGTACTTTCAAGGCTTACAGACTGGGAATTTTCCTTTTGATACCATCCTCATCGATCGTCAGGTTGTGTATGATCATTATTTCAGAGACTCAAATCAGAAGTAATGTTCATGTAACTACCAACCTTCTGGAACAGAAGGTTGAGATCACTGTTGGTTTTTTTGACAGAAGACTGTGGCAACACACTTTGAAAGTGGGCGAAAGGTAATCCAGATGGTAATCAGCTGTAAAAGTGTTCTGTTTATGGGAAGAATGAAGTACCATGTCCTGCTGCTGCTCTTCACTTTAGTTTTATCACCTTTTTTCCTCCCTATTCCCTTCCCCTGCCCTCAAACCTCTACCTCCCTGCAAGTGCCCTACTTCCAAGTTTCGGAAGGTGGGCTTGCATTCCATTCCATCCCTAGGGAAAGAGCCTGCAGGGCCCCACCATTGCTCAGGCACTCTCTTGACCAGAGCATAAAGGATTGGCAGACACCCTGGCGTGATCCTACACAGCAGTCTTCAGATACAGCTGCTCTTCCATCCCCAAACACATAAATCTATGGCTTCTGGCAGCTTGGAAAATGTCATTTTCCTCTGAAAATGACATTAGAGGCAGAAGAGTCTCAACTCCACTCTCTATTACAGAAGTACTCCTCCTAAAATATTAATATTTGTGCTTAGTTCACATTATACCGTGTGACTAACATATGAAGAGAAATCTTCTTGGAGATTAAACAAGTCTCTCTTAGGCTCATTGCACAGTTTGGGGAGGTAAGCCCCAGGTCCGAAGCTGCCTGGAGACATCCTGAGTGTCACCCTCCCTCCATTTTCTGTGGTGCTGCCAGTCTGTGTGAATGAGCTCATGTGCTAATCTCCCAGCCAGCCCCTCCCTTCTCTTCTCTGTAGTGCTCTGCACACTTTGGTCCTTTTGCCTCCCCCCACTCCCTCAAAAGTTGACCTTCCTGTGTCCCTTTATCCCGATCACCACCACTGAAATTTCACAGTCCCAAGCACCCTATCCCTGGCCTCAGAAGAATAGATCCTTATGCTGGCTAACCCACATGTTACTAGATGCCAGTGTCCAGGGAATTTCTCTGCTGGATAACACTCTGGCATTTTAAAAGGAATCTCCATGAGATTCCCACAGGGGATCCCTAATGTTGAAAATATCAGACTGAGCCAGGCACACTGGCATATGCCTGTAGTCCCAGCTACTCGGGAGGCCAAGGTGGAAGGATTGCTTGAGCCCAGGAGGTTGAGGCTGCAGTGAGCCATGATCGTGACACCGCACTCTAGCCTGGGTTACAGAGTGAATTAAAAAATTTATTTTTTATTTTATTAAAAAAAAATACTTTAAAAACATATATATCAGACCAAGTGGTAGTCTGGACCTGTCCGGGGTACAAAGAGTAGGAAGAAGACACCTCAAGGCAGGGAGATTTTGGTGTTCTGCCCAGCTCACTACCAGAGGCACTCATTAACCTCATGGGTAGGGGAGAAGCAAGGGAGATAGGACGCAGGAGACAGGCGAGCTGAGAAAAAGCAACAAGTTTAGAGAAACTGATGATGCAAACCCCCAAACTCCCTCTCCAGCTTCACAATGTAGTTCTTTAGCCTCTTCAGGGAGCTTATTTATTGAACAGTAGCAAATGTTGAATGTTATTCCAGAGCTTCTTTTAGACCAAATAATATGACAAAGTCCCTGCCTTCAAAGAAAGAAGGCTGAAAAGCAGGAAAGGACCAGGTGGGAATTGTGATGGCCAGAAAGAGGACAAGGAGTATTGCTGTTACTATTGGGCTTTTTGTTTATACATAATTTCAACCACTGCACAGCTAAGGCTCCCAGAAAATCAGAGTGAGCTGTTCAGAACTGCAGTGTCCCCCCACACTGCCTCTCAATTGCATTCCTCTGCCTCAGTCCCAGCCACATTTCTCAGCCTCAAGAATCCTGTTCCTCAATGAGGGGATTGGTAGCCATAGCATGAGAAGGGGGATTAGGCCAAACCACCAGCAACCCTACTCATTGCAGGGTCTTTGGAGACCGAACAGAGATTGTTCTTACTAAGCATGAGGTCACCTTTCTTTTCCTGGACTGTCTGGATTCACAGAGTTTATTTGGGTTATCTGGCTGAATTCACTCCAGAGCTGATCTCTGTGAGCTGGCCCTGGGATCTAGCTCAGAGAGGCTCCTCCAGGTCCCAGTCCTCATCCCCTGTGGAGAGGGACCTGGTGAAAGACCAGTCAATTGGGGAAGGACGTGGAGCAGGTGACGAGGCTAGAGGAAGACAAAGTTCAAGCTAGTTCCAAAGGCCTCATCAATCGGTAGGAAATGGGAGAGCCTGGGAGCCAAAATGGTGGTTGACAAGTAAGAAATGCTGTAAGCCAGGAGCAGCAACATAACCAGTGAGAGGAGGCTAAGAAGAATTCTGGAGTCAGAGGCCCATCCAGGCACTTGGGGTGACCTTGTTATCCTGGTAAGGGTTTGTGCAACTAGGAGAAACCATTGAAATGGCAGAAATGAAGCAGAGGTCATACCGTTTGTCATCTCTCCAAGTGGAGCTTTCTGCTGAGTCCACTTTTAATGAACAAATAAAATTCATTGGTAATTAGCAACATTCTTTATTCATAATCCAGATGCTGAAATCCCCCAAACCTTTACCCTGCCTCTTTCCAAAAGATTTAACATGTATTTTTTTTTCCTCTTAAAGATTCCTCTTACAATCTCAGTATGAGTCCAACAACCATTTCTTCCCAGATCATACAGAGCACAAGCTCAGCCCAGCCTGGAGAGAAGTATCACAGACGTTTAGTGCAGGCTGGATACGTGAAGCATTTCGTGCACCATGAAAAATGGGGCATTTTGATACTGGCTCGTGGTCTCATTTCAGATCCAACTTCTACATGGTCTTGCAATTAGGAAGAGTATTGGGGCCCAGTGGAAGCCTGAAAACAGTTTTAAGGTTGGATAACTTAATGCTTTTTTTTACTCCTAAATGAATCCCAGATTGTGAGTGCTGTAAATTTTCTGTTTCTCTGTCTGACATCAGCGGGAATACTTCAGGGTTTTGACTACTGTCTTCCTTCAGTTTCATCTGAAAGGCACTCTGACAGGATCATGGCAGCCCTTACCTGAAAAGCAGATAAGTCCAAGAAACAGTCCAGAGGCTTCTGGGAGCCAGCTGGGCAGGTCTCGCCTCTTAAAAGGTGGGCAGCCAATTCCATGGTCAAAAATTAAGAGGTTGCCCAAAGCCCAGCCTGATCCCAGAAGATCACAAGAGACTACCACAGCACCCCAAATGCCCAGCACTGGGGCCACTCCTTTACAATAAAATACTGTCATCAGAAGGTTCCTTTCTTGAATTATATTATTTAGGTTAGAAGTTCAGCCGACCTACCAAAAGCCCAAAATAATACAAGCTTTAACCATTGAACTTTTTTTTTCCCTCTCACATGTAACTCTCCGGGAATAAACTGTCCAGGGTCAACATGGCGACTCCATGCTGTCAGGGGCCCAGGCTCCTTCCATCTTCTTTCTCCACCACTACAAGAGTGTGGTTCTTGTCGGCATAGTCCAATAATGAAAAGGGCTAGGGTGTGCTCTTTAAGGCACAGCTTAGAATTTGGACATATAATTTCTACTCACATCCAGCTGGCCAAAGCATAGATTACATAGCCACACCCTGATGCAAAGGAGGCCACACCCACCTGCAATTCATGCACCACACTAGGTCAAGCTCAGCATCATTTACTGCCTCTTGAAGCAGCTTTTACAAAGAAGGCTGGGAAATGTAGTCATTGCTGGCTGGTCATGTGGCCAGTGAAACTCAGGGGTTCTACTACTAAAGGAAGAAAGTGAAAATGCATATGGGAGACAGTTATCAATCTCTACGATAGTATATTTTGTGTCTATGGAAAGATAGAGCCTATTAAGAAATAAACCACTATAGTGGACCCAGCTTGTGGATCAGATTAGAGGTTTGTCCCTTAGAAAGCACAGAGGATTATGAGGGGAGAGGCACATAGGACAAGTAAGTTGTGATTGGGAAAAGGGATGGGGATACACAAGGTGCTTCTCCAGGAAGGGTTGCTGTAGGGCACTGAAATCCCAAAGAAGGAAGAAATAGAGACATGGAAAGCTGGAACAGAACAATGGAGGCTGGGTAAGTGTTGGGACCCGTGGCAACTTTTCAAATGGGTAATATTACTGGTGCCCAACTCTTTTCATCACTATGCTTCTTGATTCATTCTGCCCTAGATTCATTCCAATCTAAAAGCACATGTTGCTCAAAAGAAAGAGCACAGAGTCTAAACAGACCTGGATTCATATCTTCACTCAGTCACTTACTTACAGAGATAGCCTGGGAAAATTACGTAGCCTTTCTGAGCCGTTTCTACATTTTTGTGTCAGGATAAAGGGGATATTAACCAACAGTGCTTTTAGAAGAACAAAATGAGTTGATGAATATAAAGCAGCTAGTGCCAAGCCTGGCACAGCGTAAGCACTCAGTGAGTGGCAGATGGGATTAGTATGAAACTTTTCACTCCATAACAACTGGTCCCTCAAAAGAATACATATGAGTAGGGGGCTTGGCCAGTGTGACAATGTCGTGGGATAGGAAAATGGTGCATGTGTGAAGTGCTGAGAACATAGCAGACACCTACCCATTTAGGATGCTTCTCTTAGTGTGCTCAGGCTGCCATAACAAAATACTATGGACTGTGGGGCTTAAACAACAGAAATTTATTTTCTCACAGTACTGGAGACTGGAAGTCTAAGATCAGGGTGCCAGTGTGATCAGATTCTGGTGAGGCCCCTCTTCCAGGTTGTGTGCTCACAAGGCCACTTCTTGGTGCATGTGTGAGTAGAATGAAAGCAAGCCCTGTGGAAACTCTTCTTCTAAGGGGACCAACCCCATCATGAGGGAGGCACCCTTGTGACCTCATCCAACCCTAAGTGTCTGCCAAAGACCCCACCCCCAAATACTATCCCATTGAAGGCTGAGGCTTCAACACATGGATTTGGGGAGACACACGCATTCGGTCCATAACAGTGCCACTCACTGGCAACAATACAGGAAGCACAAAAGCAAACTTGTTCTTTTTTAAGAAAATTAATATTCCATTTTGGGGAAAAGGTGTTGACGGCTACAAGCATAGTAAAAGAACTCATCCTGAAGATGGCATTCCTTGCATTGCTGCAAAAGAAGAAAACAAACCTTCATCTATGAGCTTGTATATATGGAGCAGGATGAGGTTGGTGCTGTGCACCAGATGAATCAGTCATTTCATAATTTTACATTTTCACATCCAAGCTAAATAATGCTCTTGACCAAACAATCTTAGCCGGTTTATCTTCTGGCACCAATATTTAAAGCAAATACCTCAATATAAATAAAATAATAAATCAAAAGACTATACTAATGGTGGTTCTAAGTAGTTAGAGTCATTTAACTGGGGACAGGAAAAATATCCTCAAGATTCTTAACAGGGGAGACAGAAAGGGCAAGAAGGAAGACTCTAAATAATATTAGTTCATCCGGGGTCAGACTTTCACTCACTCAGCATGACTATGCCATGGTGGGTTTTTTTTTTTTTAATCTTAGAAAAGTGCATTAAATCTAAAGCATTAGTGAGACCCATCCAAAATGTTGATTAAAACCAGGCTCTTTGGAGAGGTAATTGCTACACTGCTTGGCAGGACCCAGGAGTGTACATTGGACTTGATGCCATTGATGAAGAGAAGATGGTCAGTACCAATGGCTGGTTTTAAGATGAACAAAGTTAAGAAATAATATTTAGGATGTGCCACACTTGGTCACCACTCAGTATGATTTGCTTCCTCTTATTATTTTCAACTTTCTCTGCCACCTCTAAAGTATTATACCCAGGGTATCTCTGCATAATTCTTTGGCTTGCCACTTTGAAAGGTGTGAATTCTGAGCCAGTCCCTGTTTAGTGACAGCACTTTGGCCACCTGATCACTTTTCCTAAATCTCCTTTCTCCAACACTATTTTGTCTTTACTACTTGAAATTTGTCAGAACTAAACAGGTGCAAACATAACATGCCATGGTTTTATATAGTGATGAGATTTAAAGAAGGGATTTAAGCATCAGACAAGGAGGTTTTATTTCCTTATGTCATCTAGTATATTTTTGCCTTTTTTAGCTATGATGGTTTATTGACCTTCCTCGGAGGCCATCAGAGTGAGTTCTTCACCACTTGGCCTTACAAATTCATTTGTATTGCAAGTAATTAGTTGTACCTTTACGCATAGGGAAGACATGGACAGTTAGCATTTCATATAGCCTTAGGACAGAGTTTGTTCATCCCTATTTTGATGGCAAGACTACTTTATCTTACTGTGTTTCCTCTGTGTCTAAGTATTTATTAGTATTTTTTAAGATTTTCAAGTCAAAATGGCAATTTGAGTATAGGTATTTAGCCTGACTTCAGAATGGGGAGAGACTTTTCAACCTCAAGCTCCCCACTGGCAGCGTGAGAGAAGGTGATAGGATGTCATAACCTTGGCTTACACAAGTAAGCCTGCACAAGTGTGTAAATAGGCAAAAACCCCTTTCCAGATTGCAACCTCTTTCCCAGTCCTGAGTTCAGCCCTTTCTCACCAGCATAACAACCTACATTTCTTTTAACTTTTATTTTAGGTTTGGGGGTACATGTAAAGGTTTGCTACATAGGTAAACATATGTCATGGGGGCTTGTTATACAGATTATTTCATCACCCAAGTATTAAGCCCAGTACCCAATAGTTATCTTTGTTGCTCCTCTCCCTCCTCCTACCCTCCCCACTCAAGTAGACTCCAGTGTCTGTTGTTTCTGTCTTTGTGTTCATAAGTTCTTATCATTTAGCTCCCACTTATAAGTGAGAACATGCAGTATTTGGTTTTCTGTTCCTACTTTAGTTTGCTAAGGATAATGGCCTCCAGCTCCATCCATGTTCCTGCAAAAGACATGACCTCATTCTTTTTTTATGGCTGATAGTATTCCATGGTGTATATGTACCACATTTTCTTTATCCAATCTATAACCTACATTTCAAAATGAACACTGCAGGGTAATATCCAGAAGACAGAAAAGGAAATGTGTGATGGTTACCTTTGGAGTTATATCTTTCTGTCATCCAGTTATCCCATCTTTCTCCTGGGGACCTTGGGTTCTAGTGGCGTAAAGTCCTAGTCCATCAGGCAACGACCAGAGCACAGATCAGGATCCTCCGCAGCACCTTTGGGAGGGGTGCCAAGTTCAGAGTCCCAAAAAAAAGAGGGAAACCTACAACTCATACTCAGCTTCCACACACCATAAGCGACCCCACTAGGCAAAGTGATGAGTTGCTTCTTGTTTCAGTATTGTTCTGTAACAAACCATCCCAAACCTAATGACTTAAACTGCAATTTGCTATTTTTCCCTCTCATTTTATGGGTCGATTGGGCTCAGTTGGATAGTTCTCATTTGGAGTCTCTCATGAAGTTGCAGACAGATGGCGGCTGGGGCTGGAATCACAGGAAGGTTGACTGGATATCCCAGAAGGCTTCTTCACTCCTTTGACCACCTTCATTGTACCTCAGCAGGCCTCCCTGCAGTAGACTAGCCAGGGTTTCTTACATGGAGGCTCATGACACCAAAAACAGGAAGCAGAAACTGTCAGGACTCAGAGGCAGCCTCAAAGCTAGCACAACATCACTTCCATTATATTCAAACGATCACAGCCAACCCAGATTCAAGGGAGTACAGGCATAGACCCCTCCTCGCCACAGCACATGTGTACTACAGCGGGAAAAGATGGTAGCCACCTTTGCAGATAAGCCACCACCACCACAAACAGGAAGCAAGAATTGTTTGGGATTGGAAGATTTTCCCTCTGCCCAGAGAGCCCTGAAAGAGCACCCTCCCTGCTACTCTTGGGTGGCCCAGTGATTAAAGGAGCAAAGTTTGTGCAAATATAATTGTGTAAAACATTGGAGAAAAGTAGTTTAATAAACTGACAACCACCCTTGGATTTCAATAAAGCAAGCAGATGAAAAGTAAATAAAAGATATAGAGGCTTTAATTAAAATCTAATCAAAAAATAATTAATGGATATTTATTTAACAGCACCCTTCAAATAAATAATTCATATTATTTTCTTAACTTGTAAAACTCAGCTATAACTTAGGCCACAAAGAAAACCTGAAAAAAAGAGAACATATAATTTTAGAGTCCACATATACCACCAAAATAAAATAAAATCTAGAATTTAGCAATAAGGGATTAAACTCTTGCTTTAAAAAAAGCACTTAGACACCACTGCACTCCACCCTAGGCAACAGAACAAGACCTTGTCTCAAAAAAAAGCACTTTGACGTTTTAAAGCACTCTCATAAATTACTGTTCAGTCCAAGAGGAAATCAAAACTGCAATTAACTGGGATCCTAGAAAATAATGACAATTGGAACATCTTAGTAAAAACTTGTGGGATTTGGAAACATCATAGCCTTAAATTCTTTCGTTATTAAACAAGAAAAAATGAAAACAAATGAGGTAAGAATTAGTTAAAACTTAGACAATAATATGACACAAATCTACAGACAGCAGAAATACGGCATCTATGAATGAAGAACAAAGTAATGAAAACAAAGCAAAATCAGTAGAGCTGAGAAGTCTTTAAGAAAGTCTTTGGAACTACCAGTATCACTGATGAATCTTTGAAAGACAAATCTAAAAAAGAAGGTCAGAACATGAAAATATGTCATTACTAAGAAAGACAAAAAGGCTATCACAACAAATAAGGAGATTTGTTTACCTGTAAGAATGCCCTGGGTACAAAGTACAAATCTATGCAAATGCTTTTAGAATCTTGATGAATGAATGATTTTCTAAGAAAGGATAAATTACAGAAATTGACTCAAAAAAAGTACAAAACCTGAATCAGTCAATATCTGTGGCAAAAATTTTTAAAGGCATCTAAGAACTATAATTTTAAATAACAGCATGTCTAGAAAATTTTTGAGAGAATTATCTCATTCTTATGTACCTGTTGTAAGAACAAGTAATTCTTGTGCTATTTCAGAAATACAGAACATATAAAAAGATGAAAATCCTCCCAAATTGTTTTGTGAAGTTAACATAAAGTAGCTCACAACAAAAGGAACATGACCAAATTCACCCGTGAATTTGGGTGCAAAAATCCTAAATCAAAGATAATTAATTTCGGAACTTTTCAAAAGTTTATTTCAGAAATGTGCAGATAATTTTTATTAGAAAAAAATTTATAAAAGATATATCAGTAGGTGAAAATATAGGAACAATATAATGATCTTGATATCAAAAGATACTTGATAGAATTTAAAATATTACTTTTGAAACTATCAACTGACTGTGAATAGGAAATTATTTCCTTAACATGAATAAAATATCTATCAATAGGGTTATCTTACTTTATATCAAAAAGTTATTTGATATTTGCTTAAATTTTTTAAACACTTAAACTGGAATTAAAGTGTATTTTTAACAGAAGTAAAGATATCTAAACTACTTTATTTATGAAATACTGAAGGTATTCCCACTAAAGACAAGAATAGGATAAAGGCACCTGACATCACTGCCAATCAATGCAATAAAACAAGAAAAAGTAATAATAGGTAAATATTAGAAATGGAAAATATTAAATTATATCAACAGAAATACTGTAAGAGAATTCAGTAAAATATTTAAATACAAAATAAATATACTAAGAGTAGGATGCTAAAATAGAGAAAAGTTAAACTTTACAATATCAATAATAAAATAAATCTAGGAGTAAATGTTTAAAAGAAGGCTGGAACTTACATTCGAAAATCACAAATTTGGAATGTGCTATTGATGGATGAGAAAACATAAAAATATAAAAGGCCATTTTCTCCAACTTAATTTATGAATTACATTATTCTAAATAATTGTTTGGAAGAACAATCAGATGAGAATAGTGCAGATAACCTTGAAAAATAATAAAGATAGACTTATAAGATCAATATTACAATATGTTGTAAAACTGTAACAGTCAAAACTGCTGCTACAGATATAGACACATCAGAGAAGTGGAACAGAGATCTGAAAAAACAAATGAAAGACCAAGTAAGAATTTGCCTTATGATAAGGCTGGCATTAAATTAATTGGAAAGTGGTAGATTGTTTAACAAATGGTATTTCTAAGTTAGCACAATTGGCTGATTTAGAAAAAGATGAAATAAATTTGAACTTGTACCTCACACCTCATAGCAAAATATATTTCGGATGAAAATAGTTAACATTTACTGAGTAATTTTATATGTCAGGCACTGTTATTTATAGGCTGGGCACGGTGGCTCATGCCTGTAATCCCAGCACTTTGGGAGGCCAAGGCCTCCTGAGGTCAGGAGTTCGAGACCAGCATGACCAACATGGTGAAACCCATCTGTACTAAAAATACAAAGTTCGCCAGGTGGCGCACTCCTGTAATCCCAGCTACTTGGAAGGCTCAGGCAGGAGAATCACTTGAATCTGGGATACAGAGGTTACAGTGAGCTAAGATTGCACCATTGCACTCCAGCCTGGGCAAAAGAGCAAAACTCCATCTCAAAAATTTTAAAAAGTTATTTATTATTTTCATTAATCCTTACAACAATCTCATGAGCTAGGATCAATTATTTAACCCATTTTACAGAAAAGAAAACAGAAGTTAATTAATTTGTCCAAGATAACACAGTAAGTTGCAGAACCAGATCTTGAATACTAGTAGTTTGGCTCTAGAGTACACATTCTATAAACATAGAAAAATGAAACTGTAACTAAAAAAAAAAAAAAAAGAATGATGAAAGCTTTTTTTTTTTTTTTT
>NW_016815814.1:1174889-1185153 GCF_001698545.2 Rhinopithecus bieti | reverse complement strand
TTGGGTTATTTGTTTCTCTCACCAAACATGTACAATTTGGTGTACCTGGGACTGAGGAGTGGCCTGTTGACACTTAAAAAAAATTGTTTTTAGGACAGAATTTCACTCTTGTTGCCCAAGCTGGAGTGCGATGGCGTGATCTCGGCTCACCACAACCTCCACCTCCTGGGTTCAAGAGATTCTCCTGCCTCAGCCTCCCAAGTAGTTGGGATTACAGGCATGTGCCACCACGCCCAGCTAATTTTATATTTTTAGTAGAAACAGGGTTTCTCCATGTTGGTCAGGCTGGTCTCAAACTCCCAACCTCAGGTAATCTGCCCATCTCAGCCTCCCAAAGTGCTGGGATTACAGGCATGAGCCACCATGCCCGGTGATGAAGGCCTTTCTAAGGGGTATGAAAAAATAGACTCTATGGGCCAGGGACAGTGGCTCACGCCTGTAATCCCACCAATTTGGGAGGCTGAGGGTGGTGGACTATCTGAGCTCAGGAGTTTGAGATCAGCCTGGGCAACATAGTGAAAACCCGTCTCTACCAAATATAAAAAACAATTAGCCAGGTGTGGTGGTGCATTCCTGTAGTCCCAGCTACATGGGAGGCTGAGGTGGGAGGATCACTTGAACCTAGGAGGCAGAGTTTGCAGTGAGCTGAGATCACGCCACTGCACTCCAACCTGGGTGACAGGGTGAAACCCCATCTCAAAAAAAAAAAAAAAAAAATAGACTCTATGGATTGATATAATTGGCTACCCACATAAACTTATTTAACTTCTGTACATCAAAAAATACCATCAGTAAAATTTTTTAAAATCACAAACAAAAAAAATAGCTTACATAACCAGTATATTAGTCTGCTCTCATACTGCTATAAAGAACTACCCAAGACTGGGTAATTTATAAAGAAAAGAGGCTTGACTCCCAGTTCTGTATGGCTGGGGAGGCCTAAGGAAATTTACAATCATAGCAGAAGGGGAAGCACATATGTCTTACGCGGCGGCAGGTGAGAAAGTGTGTGAGCGAGTGCAGGGGAACTGCCCTTTATAAAACCATCAGATCTCATGAAACATATTCACTATCATGAGAACAGCATGGGGAAAACTGTCCCCATAATCCAATCACTTCTCTTTCTCCACATGTGGGGATTACAATTCAAGATGAGATTTGGGTGGGGACACAAAACCTAACCATATCAGTTTCATCATTACTCTATAAAGAGCTCTTACAAATCAATAAAAAAGATTAAAAAAAAAGATCAAAACCTCAGTAAAAGTGGGCAAAGTATATGAACAGACAAATCATTAAAGGTGAAATACAAAGGACTAATATATATATATGTAGTATGCGGGGGTGTGTATATATACGTGTGTGTGAGTGTATATATGTATATATATACACACACATATATCTTTACATATACATGTACACACACATTTTAAAAACTTTCATCTCACAAATAATAAAACTGAACATGGAAACAATAATACAATTCCTTCAGATAGTCAAATTGGCAAAAATGTTTAATTCTAAAACTGTAATTGAAAGTGTAGGAAAATAGAAATCTCATAAAATAGTACTGGAACTACGAGTGAATATCACTTTTTCTAGAAGACAGTTTGACAATATCAAAAACTGTTAAAATGTGCATAAACTCTGACCCAGAAATTCTACCTCAAACAATTTGTTCTAAAACAATTGACAGATGTATGAAAATACTTATGAATGGTTTTATCACAGCATTGTTTATAATAGAGACAAATTAGATACACTCTTAATACCCAACAATAAAGAAATTCTTAACTGCATTTGGTGCTTCCATGTGATAGAAGATTCTACAACCACTGAAAATGACAGGGGAGAAATGGTCACAGTAAACTACTCTAAAACTTTTATACAGGATGATCCCATTTTCCTAAATATATCCACCACTGGGTATGTATCTGTGCTCTGTAAAGACGAGCACAAAATATTAATTCTGAATGCTGTAAGTTAACATTCCCTTCTCCCTTCCTCTTCTTTCTTTTTTCATTGTGTATTTTTCAACTAAAGAGATACCATTTTTATTTCTACCCTTTCCTTCATTTTTCTAGTTTCCTTGTGTGACCAAATATTTCCTGTGTGCTTTCATCTTACCCTCAGTTCTGGCATCCAAAGACATTATTATGGAGAACGTGCGAGTTTGTGTGTCAGCAAAATGAATCAAATAACTAAAAGAGTAGACCTTGGATCCCTTTCCATGAACAGCACATAAAAGGCAGGCTATTATGAGATTTATAGGCAGGGCAAGTTTGAGGCAGAGAAAAGGGGAGCCGAGAAGGATCAGAGCATCACCACTCCCAACACACCCTTTTCTTTGCCCATGGCTCCAGCTTTGGGGAAGACGAAGGAGCAAGACACAGTCTCACTCTGTTGCCCAGGCTGGGATGCCCTGCAGCGGTGCCATGATAGCCCACTGCAGCCTCAAACTCTTGGGCATCCTCTGCCTCAGCCTCCCAAGTAGCTAGGGCTAAGGGCACACACGTCAGGCTTTTTTATTTTTGTAGACACAGAGTCTCACTGTGTTGCCAGGCTGGTCTCTAACTCCTGGGCTAAAGTGATTTGCCTGCGTCAGCCTCCTAAAGTACTGAGATTATAGGCATGAGCTGCCTCACCTGGCCAGCAAGATAACTTTGAATGTGTCTGTGTATATATACATTTTTATGTATACAGGTATACATACATTTTATACATACCTCTGTCTACACATATGTAGACATACATATATACGTATGTATATGCACATTTATATATATGTGTGTGTGTGTGCACGCATGTGTATGAATTTTACATGGAAAACCAAAATATCCAAGTGAAAGGGAAAGGCTGAGAGCAGGGAGACTGGTTTACTTGGTGGCCAAGTGTTAGAAGATGAGCAATAATGAGGGCAGGGCAGAATTAATGGGTATGAAGGGTCTTTATGAAACAGAATCAGAGCTTTCTCTGCTTCTCCCTGACTGTGGCAGAAGATGGCTGCTCCCTTATCCCTAGGTTCCCACTTTACATTCCCTGTATTCAAATGATCAGTCCTGACTGACTCACTACCTGTCACTCAGTGGTCATTCCAAATTCACCAAAGAGAGAATCCGATCGCTCTAGCTCAGCATAGTTGTCCACCTCTGGTCCAGTCAACTGTGGCCAAGCTCAGGGTCACAGATCACAAATGTGGTTGCTGGGGTCCATTTGACTACTGTCTGTCTTCACCTCTAGACTATATTCTTCATGAGGACAGGGACCTCAACATTTGCTCAATACTGTCTGCAGCACTTTTGAGGACACAGCCAGCACTCAAACCCATTTGCCAAAAGGATAAATGCAAAAATAAATTAACAAATGAAGAGAATCGTAGAGTAGAAAGCTAACTATTAAGTCATCCTATCCAGCCATCCATTCATTGTTCATGTGTTTAATTCATCAGTAGAGCACCACCTTTGGCAGGATTATGTCAATTGCCTTCAATATGTCGATGAGGTTTTGTGGTCTAGCCTGAGTTTACAAGAATGATTTAAGTTAGAAACTATGCTCATAATTCCAAACAACTGACTTTGGAAACCTAATTCATTAGTAACTTGAGAAATACCTACAGCCCTCCAAACAAGATAATCAATGGGAAAACTAGGCCAGAGAAAAAAGGTATTTGTCAGAGGAAACTTGGCATATATGTTATACTTTTTCAATCTAATTATTTTAGAGTTCTTCCTGTGAAATCCAATCTCCTTAGATGACCTCCGTTCATAGGAAACTATTTGGTTTAATCTGTGGGAGCCATAGCATATTTTTAACCATCTCCAAAGTCCAGCTCCCTCTCCACTGAGCGTGCCTGATGCCCAAACAGATGTCTCTTAACACTCAGCACACATGAGCTCACCACTGGCAACTCTTTTGCACACAATCGGCCCACACCTCTTGTCACATCTCCCTGTCATCCCACAAACCCAAATTCAGAACTTGCAGGCAAGCTCAAACTCTTACCACAATAATAGAAAAGCAGACCTCCAATTTTGAAGTTTCAATTTATTAATATTTTTAAAAATCTAATGACCAACCAGAAAATATGCAATACAAAGCATTAGCCAAACTAATTAGTATAAAGAAATGTGCAAACTGGCTGCCCCAAAAAAATTCAGATTAAATTATCCAAGGAAAAGGTTTCAAAGGAATTCAGATTTTGATGGAGGCCAGGCACGGTGGCTCACAGCTATAATCGCAGCACTTTGGGAGGCCGAGGCCGGCAGATCACCTGAGGTCAGCTGTTCGAGACCAGCCTGGCCAACATGACGAAACCCTGTCTCTACTAAAAATACAAAAAAATTAGCCAGACGTGGTGGCACACACCTGTAATTCCAGCTACTTGGGAGGCTGAGATAGGAGAATCGCTTGAACCTGGGAGGCAGAGGTTGCTTGAGCCATGATCACTCTCACAGAGTGAGACTCCATCTCAAAAAAACAAAAAAATGTTGATGGAATTATAGAATATTAGGGCTGAAAGGCCCTGAACATCATCTAGCTGGTACAACTTTATTGGACAGATGAAGAAATTGAGGCTCATAGAGAGAAAGTGACTTGCCCCAGGTTTCACAATGATTATGTTAGTGGCAGAACTAGAGGTAGAACTCTGCCTCCTGACTGCAACCCACGAAGCAGACCACAGCCCCCACCACCAGTGTCCTGTCTCTGTACTCCTCAGACCATCAATGCCTGGAATTCAAACCCAGGGAAATCCAGAACCTGATCAACAAGATATTTCATCCTGATCATTTCATCATAACCATTTCAGAATATGTCACCTACAATTTAAGCAAAGCTTTTAGTTGATGAACAGTTTCCTTTGATAAAGCAATCAAAGGTAACCCAAAAAGTATTTTTAGAGGTAACATGAACCTTTCAAGTGTGGAAGCCAAGGGAAGTACATAAGATTCTTGCCATCCTTTCTCCAAGAACCTGGATGTCCAAGGAGACCATGGGTAGGTGACTGAGAAGCCCTAAACTTATAGCTGTGTTCATGGATCCTTGACCTTTGGAGAGCCTAAACCTGCAGGGAAAAATCTGAGCATCTTGCTGCACCTCAGAGCTCCAGTGTGTGAGCAGTATTTGTTGAGTGCCAACTTGAACTTGAACGTTGAGCTCTTTAGAGCAACTCTAGGCTCCAGAAGAGAAGCCTTTGCAGCTGCCTCGGAGGTGCTCACCAACCAGTTAAGGAGCAGTGTTTCTACTGGGAAACATTTAGAGAAGAGGGCCACATGGCAAATTATATTCCTCATTGAACAAATATTTGTGGAGGGCATAGGGTGGACCAAGCTGGACATCTTGCAAGAAAAGAGTAAGACATCAATTGAAAGACATAAGCACAGACCAGATCCCAAAGGGCTGTATGCCAGTGGAGGTGTTTGGCTTTTACTTTAAAGGTGATGGGGAATCACTGAAGAATTCTGAGCTGGACAGCGAATTGGCCAGACTTAGGTTCAGGAAGAATCGCTTAGCTGTGTCAAGAGCTGCTGGATTGTGGTCAAGTCCTACACCGTGTGTTGCTATCTACAAGTCTTTCAAGAAATCATTTGCACTTTTAGTCTATATTCAGGAATACAGTATGAAGAGGATGAGTTCCTGAGGGAGAGCTAGGTTTTAATCCCACTCTGCCACTTACTGGCTGTGTAGTCTTGAGAAAGTTATTTAAATAGGTGTGAGACTTTAGTTTTTTTCTGTACAATGAAAATAATGACGCTTAACTGACAGAGTTTTGATGATAAATAAAGACGCTAATGTACCTGGACATTTCAGATGGTCCTCCCACCACCATTAGATACAGCCAAATCAAAATGGCACTTTCAAGCCTAGGAGGAAGGCCAGCTGGCATCGTGCTAAGCCTTCATTTAGCTGGAGATATTGTTGCATTTTCTTCTTAGAATTTAATCTGAGAAATTTTTGCTAATGTGTGAAAATAATTGGCATTCATTCCTGTAAATGAGGACGCTGAGGTAAACTGAGGTCAAAGCCAAATCTTGGATCTGAATCAAACCACACAAAACCAGTACTGTAGAAAATAAAACTGGGTCACAAAGACTAGTGTTATGAAGTGAGAGTTCCAATCATCCTAGCAACCTTTTAACCAAACACTGGTGCAGATTTGCTGGCCTACATGACACTGAGAACATCTGGCCTTTCTATTATCCTCTTGCAAGCAAAAAAACGATGTTGTGTAAACTGATCTTGAGGCCAATTATGTGGTCTAAATGTTACCGTGTTTGTGCTGGCACCTCTGACTCCAGGTTTTAAGAACTTATTGTAACCACACCCCTCTTACAAAGACTGTGGGTCTTACTGTATATTACCCCAGGGATTTATTGATGCCGAGTCTGCACCTTTTTTCAGGAAGATAAGTACGTGTAAATTCATCATCAGTCAAACGTGTGTGCAGTGCACTGTGGGAGGTCCTATAAGAAATAAGTTACAGGGCTTAGTGGCAACAGGAGGAGAGAACAGACATAAGAGAGCAGGCTCTAGGAGCTGCTTTGTTTTCCCTGCATTTTGCTACATTTCTTCCTATTTACCAATTTTATTATAGAAGCCAGGTGTGGAGTATAGAAGCTGTAGTCTGCAGCTCACTCAGAAGGCACTAAACTAGGAGTTGGAACACCTGATTGTGTCTGCGCATCCCCACCTGCAGAGAGACAGCATTAGACTCAACTTCGTTTGCTAAACACAGTGCACCAGGCACTGTTCCAAGGCCTTCGTAACGTTGATTAATGGAGTCCTCCTAATACCTGTAGTGACAGGTGGTATGAATACCCCCACCTCACATGACACTGTGGGGTGTCCCACAGTGGGGGCAAGGCAGAAGCTGGGAGCTTGCCCCCTCCCCTCTGGCTGCTTGATGACAGCTCTGGGCTTTTGTACTCAGCTCTAAAGGACCAGGTGGTGAGGAGTTGGGGAAGGTCTATAATGAACCTCAGCACAATGCTCTGGAGTAGGTGACCCATAGTGTACCCCTAGGGTGTTACTGACCAGAGGAAGGAGGACTCTGCCTCCACCATCACCATTTTACCCCACCCAGAGCATTTTACCACCACTGCTCTGGCCAAGACATCATGGCGGCAGCCGGAAGTGCTGACCTCAGGTCTTCCTTTCCACCTCACTCCCCGCCAGCCCCCACTGCCCTTTTTCATCCCATCTTCAGGGGACAGATGTGAGAGACCATCTTTTAGTCTGTGGATGCTTTCAGACCTTTTTGAAAACCCTTGGGAATCCTAACGTGGATGATAAACAGAGATATTGGGAGAAGAAGGCTGGGAGCTCCTGATTTTGTCTCTGAACAAAACAGCCTCTGGTAAAAACAGTAGAGTGACTTATTTCAATTGAAGAGAATAAGTACCTGAACTTCTGGATTAATTAATTAGCCTCCCCTCTCGCCCAGCCTGGTGGCCAGCTCTGGAAGAGATCTGAAGCCAGATGAGCACTCAACCCCAGGCAGCAGCAGCTCCTTCCCCAGAATGAGGGTTTCCTTTCATCTTTAAAGGATGTGAATCTCTTGAGCCTCTCAGTCTGACTTAGCATGTCTAAGAACGAAGGGCAGAACAGATAGCACAGTAAATCCCAGCTCTAAATTGTCGTCACGGGAATTCACCACAGATGGTAATCATTAGGGCCCTCACATCTTAAAGGAAAGCTTTATCCAGAATCATAAATAAACTGTAACCGAGGCTTAGATTTATAAAGCTATAAAAGAGGGCAGCTTGAACAGCCGGGAATGTACAGTACTGGGTTACAAAATCGGCATCATGCCTGAAAGGCTGAACATAAACCGGGAGCTCTGGGCAGTGCAGCGAGGAGGGGGTAACTTCTTTGTGCAGTGAGTGGAACGCGAATCAGAGCCTCCCCCGCTTGGCACCTGGTTTAATCACATGAAATGCAAGCTCAGAGAAACAGGGGTGCTGACATCTAAACATAGCATTGCAACTCCTAAACCAATTGCAGTCCCATCAAGTTCGGCCCTTCCTCACCAAGATGCCCTCTGACTAATGCTATGTTCTAGGAATTAATTTTCAGCTTATTGCTAAGGTTTCCCACCCCCAACTTTTCCTGAGTGGCTCAGACAACTCCATTTTTTCTAAGAGTCCCTGTACCATGCAGAACACACTGTGAGGCTGTGAGCTGTGGAGCAGCAAAGCACAAAACAAGGCTGCAGCCTTCCAGAAGTTTCTCGTCTGGCCAGGGAGGCAAGGCATTTACAGATGAAATAACCGTAGTATGCAGGCTGCAATGTGTGGTGTAGGCTGTAACTAGAGAACTCAAGGAAGCAAAGGGTAAGTGGAGGCTGGAGTCACTGTGGGGAAAACATGTGGAGGAAAAGGGACATGATTTATGACTTGAAGGACGCACGGGGCTGTGCACAGGGAGGGAAGTTTTGCTCAGCCCCACCGCCTCCCACAAGCATGTGGCTTGTCCCTATTGTGGCCCATCCTGAGCCAAGTCTCTAATAACACACTCATTTTCCTCTTGTCCTAGAGCTAATTTAAGCAGCAATTGTTCCCCAAATTCCACACCTCACCCTCTTCATTCCCGTTCAGGCTTGTCCCTAAAAGGCCTGGAAAGGGAAACTCATTGCTCCCTGGACATATCTCATTCAGGCTGGACACCTGAATAACCACAGGATAACGTCCGTCCTGGAGCATGTGGCCAGGAACAATTCCACACCCCAGCCCCAGGCCCAGCACAGAGGGCAGCCTCAGAGAGGAGCAACCCCACCCCGGCCTCCTTGAGAAATGATTCTGTAGGCATCCAGACATGCCAGAGAGAGAACAATAAGATGCCCCACAGGCATGGGAAGTGAGGGAGGCCAGGAGCCCTCAGGGGGGCGGGTACACACCCAGGCAAGTGACCAAGTGAAAAGAGCTCACACCAGCACAGAATGTGGTGAGCAGGAGGACCCCTGTCTCCCCTGCATTGCAGAGCTGAGTGTTGCACGGAAGCTCCTGAGTGCCAGATGAGACTAGAGGGTATCTAGTCGGGGACAGAGAAAGCACGCCTTTGCCTCTGGAGAGCAGAGCAGACACACTATAGGGGAGACAGGGCTACTTAAGGCTGGCTTTGGACACTGACTTTCAGGAGGCTGCTGTAAGGGGTTCCAGGGTCTTCTCTGCATTGTTCAGTTGAGTACCCAAAAAGGGTAGGGGAAAAGCAGAATTCAGGGTAGATGCCTGCTTGGCAATAGAATGTCCCCAGATTGTATTTCTTAAGGTACACAGGTTGTCAGTTCCTGTGACAATGACAACTAAGGGTACCTGCACAGGTGCAGCCACATGTAGAAGAGGGATTCCCACAGCCAGAACAAGGGCAGGACAAACTGTTTATTATTTACTAGCACATTGCAGAAGGCAAGGCACGGATGGGGAAGCTGTTTTGGTCACATCAGTAGAGATAGCTGCCTCCTTCATTCATTACCTGGAACAAGCGCTGGAGGGGGCACAGGCGAGGTAAATGCATCAGGGGCTCCACGACAACTCCTAATCACAGAGTCTAGCTACATCCTTGAATTACAATATAGGAGAAGCTCGTGGTGTTAACCTTCTGCCGTTTCCAGGCATGTAATTGAAATGAATCAGAATAAATGACTTTTGTTTGTGCAATATGAGGACCCCTTCCAGAAGGCAAAGTAGCAGCAGGAAGGATAATTCTGGAGTCTATTTTGGGTTAGAATCGCCAACCTCCACCTCTTCCTAATTGTGTGGCCTTAAAAAAGTAACCTCGCTTTTCTGAACCTGTTTCCTCATCTGTGCAATGGAACAGTTAATAATACCCAGTTAGCAGGGCTGTTGAGGAGATTCAGTTTGACGACCTCTGTACACAGCACCCAATTAAGGTCAGTCTCCTTCCCTTTCTCCCACTTGAGAGAGTTAGACTCCAGGAAAAGATAAATTTTAACAGTTTTGCAACACAGTCCAGGAAAAGAAAGCGGGGAGCTCACTTGTCCTCAAGTTCTACTATGTGCCACTGGAGAGTTGTCACCAATAGGGGCCTGCTTTCCACATATTCCTTGCAAGCCGCCCACCACAGCACCACAGGCCCTGATGTGAGGCCATCCACTCATGTTTCCTTCTCTCCGATTCTCTTCTAGGGGCGCTGCATCAACTTCACCAGGGTCAAGAACAACCAGCCGGCCAAGTACCCGCTCAACAACGCCTACCACACGTCCTCGCCACCTCCTGCCCCCATCTACACCCCCCCACCTCCTGCACCC
>NW_016815814.1:1166989-1174630 GCF_001698545.2 Rhinopithecus bieti | reverse complement strand
CCATCCCGTCCCCACCTTCCACCCTTCCCCCTCCTCCCCAGGCTCCACCTCCCAACAGGGCACCTCCTCCCTCCCGCCCTCCTCCAAGACCTTCTGTCTAGAGCCCAAAGTTCCTGCTCTGGGCTCTCTCAGAAACTTCAGGAGGTGTTAGAACAAGTCTTTCCAGTTAGAGAAGAGGAGTGGTGATAAAGCCCACTGATCTTCACACATTGCTAAAAATTGGTTGGCAATGCCAGTATACCAACAATCACAATCCGCGGAAAGAAACAGATATTTTAAATTGCCAGAAAACAAATGATGAGGCAACTACAGTCACATTTATAGCCAGCCATCTATCACCTCTAGAAGGTTCCAGAGACAGCGAAACTGCAAAATGCTCTCAACAGGATTATGTCTCATGGAGACCAGTAAGAAAATCATTTATCTGAGGGTGAAACACAGAGTTGGATAAGAAATACATTGCTGAGTTTCTAAAATGCTGCCCTCCTGCCTCTACTCCACCTCCATCCCTGGACTTTGGACCCTTGGCCTAGGAGCCTAAGGACCCTCACCCCTGTGCACCACCCAGGAAAGAGGAAATCTTTGCCTACAACTTTGGAAATAGGGGTCCCTGGTGTGGTAAGAAACTCAACATCAGACGGGTATGCAAAAGGATGTTCTCCTGGGGTTTGCAGGTATATAAAAATATATGCCATCTTTTCCTTGCAAATTCTTCGTTGCCAAGTGAGAAAGGGAGCAGGTGTTTACTGATGGAAAAGGTATGTTGCTATGTTGATGTGTAAGTGAAATCAGTTGTGTGCAATTGACAGGGGCGTATTGATGGGAGCATCAGCCAGTTTCTAAAACCCACAGGCCATCAGCAGCTAGAGGTGGCTGGCTTTGGCCAGACATGGTCCCTAAATCAACAGACAATGGCATTGTCGAAAAGCAACCTGTTAATGATTCATGTGAAAAATCAAGGTTTGACTTCAGTTTAAATCACTTGAGGTATGAAGTTTATCCTGTTTTCCAGAGATAAACATGAGTTGATCTTCCCAAAATACCATCATTAGGACCTATCACACAATATCACTAGTTTCTTTTTTTTTTTTCTTGGTAAAGCTGTGCACCAGAGACTTCTGGGTAGAGCTGAGAGACTATGGTCCTGACATAATAAGGATCTTTGATTAACCCCCATAAGGGATGTGTGTGTATACAAATATATTTCTCTTTGGCTTTTCAACACAGAACATCAGCTGTTAACCAAGGGGAAATACATCAGATCTGCAACACAGAAATGCTCTGCCTGAAATTTCCACCATGCCTGGGACTTGCCCCATTTCTCCAGGTCTTTCTGGATCTGTTTAATCAGTAAGCCCTATAATCACTTGCTAAACACTGGGCTTCATCGCCCAGGGGTAAAAACAGAGCTCCTTGTCATGGGCCTCCTGCATCAGCCTGTTCAAAATTATCTCCCTCCACAAGTCCTAAACTTCCTGTCCCAAGCCCCCCAAATTCTCTAATCTTTTCTGGAACAAAGCAGAATATAAAATAAATATCAATTTAATGGCTTGGGCTATGGTCTCCAAAGATCCTTCAAGAATACATCAAGCCAACTTCATTTGCTCACTTTACTTAAAACAGAGATATAAGGGCCTGGGATGCATTTATCAATACCAATTTTTGTGGCCATGGCAGACATTGCTAATCAATCACAGCACTACTTCCTATTAAGCCCACTGATTTCTTCACAATCCTTCTCAAATTACAACTCCAAAGAGCCGCCACTCAACAGTCAGATGAACCCAACAATAGTCAGATGAGAGAAATGAACCCTACTTGCTATCTGTATCTTAGAAAGCAAAAACAAACAGGAGTTTCCAGGGAGAATGGGAAAGCCAGGGAGCATAAAAGGTACAGTCAGGGGAAAATAGATCTAGGCAGAGTGCCTTAGTCAGGGACCATGGGCGCTGAATCTGCAGTGCCAATGCCAAACTAACACATCTCCAAGTGTACCTCCAACCCTAGCCTTCTCCCACAGCTGCCTACAACAGAGTCTCCCAGCCTTCTCAGAGAGCTAAAACCAGAGATTTCCAGACTCATGAAAGCAACCCCCCAGCCTCTCCCCAACCCTGCCGCATTTTCTATTTTTTTAGAACACTAGGCTTCTTCTTTCATGTAGTTCCTCATAAGCAGGGGCCAGAATATCTCAGCCACCTGCAGTGACATTGCTGGGCCCCTAAAAACCATTCCGCAGGAGAATGGGTTCCCCAGGCTCACAGTGTAGAGATGTTGAGCCCATCACAACTGTTTTGACTGCTGGCAGTCTAAAACAGTCCACCCACCCCATGGCACTGCCGCGTGATTCCCGTGGCCATTCAGAAGTTCAAGCCAAGATGCTGACGTTGCTGAGCAACGAGATGGTGAGCATCAGTGCAAATGCACCATTCAGCACATCAGTCATATGCCCAGTGCAGTTACAAGATGTTGTTTTGGCAAAGCATTTTGATGGAATAGGGAACTGCAAATGTATGATGATTTTGAAAAGGCTCCGCAGGATTTGTTCTTAAAATCGACTCAGTGTGTCATCCCGGGTTATTTAGAGTAACAGTTAAGAAGGAGAAACTTCTATAGACTGTATGAACAAGATGATATCTTCATAGTGGGCTGTTACAGGCAGGAGAATGTTTTAACTGGTTTACAAAATCCATCAATACTTGTGTCATTCCCTGTAAAAGGCAGGAGACATGTGATCATGATCAGGAAACTGCACAAAATTATTGTTTTCAGCCCCCGTGTTATTGTCCTTTTGAACTGTTTTTTTTTTTTAATTAAAGCCAAATTTGTGTTGTATATATTCGTATTCCATGTGTTAGATGGAAGCATTTCCTATCCAGTGTGAATAAAAAGAACAGTTGTAGTAAATTATTATAAAGCCGATGATATTTCATGGCAGGTTATTCTACCAAGCTGTGCTTGTTGGTTTTTCCCATGACTGTATTGCTTTTATAAATGTACAAATAGTTACCGAAATGACGAGACCCTTGTTTGCACAGCATTAATAAGAACCTTGGTAAGAACCATAGTCTGTTGACAGCCAGCTCACAGTTTCTTGCCTGAAGCTTGGTGCACCCTCCAGTGAGACACAAGATCTCTCTTTTACCAAAGTTAAGAACAGAGCTGGTGGATTAATTAATAGTCTTGGATATCTGGCCATGGGTAACCTCATTGTAACTATCATTAGAATGGGCAGAGATGATCTTAAAGTGTCACATACACTAAAGTCCAAACACTATGTCAGATGGGAGTAAAATTCATTAAAGATCTGGAAAAAAATAATTATAAGATGATAAGCAAATGTTTCAGCCCAGTGTCAACTCAGTGAAAAAAATTAATGCTGTGTAAAATGGGTTGAATTAGTTTGCAAACTATATAAAGATATATGCAGTAAAAAGTCTGTTAATGCACATCCTGTGGGAATGGAGTGTTCTAACCAATTGCCTTTTCTTGTTATCTGAGCTCTCCTGTATTATCATACTCAGATAACCAAATTAAAAGAATTAGAATATGATTTTTAATACACTTAACATTAAACTCTTCTAACTCTTTCTTCTTTCTGTGATAATTCAGAAGATAGTTATGGATCTTCAATGCCTCTGAGTCCTTATTATAAAAAATCAGTTATCACTATACCATGCTATAGGAGACTGGGCAAAACCTGTACAATGACAACCCTGGAAGTTGCTTTTTTAAAAAAAATAATAAATTTCTTAAATCAACTCTTTTTTCTGGTTATTTATCTGTTTGTTATAAAAATAAAGTGCAATGTATTCAAGTCCTCAATATCCTGATCATAATACAGTGGTTGCTGTGCTATACATTAAAGTACATTTCTCAAATGATTTCATGCCTTCCACTAATTTCTCTACTGTCTGGATTATTGTCATTTCTTCCTTAGCTGTCAGACATTCAAAATTTTTTTTTTTCTCATAACAAATTTCAAATTAAAAATGTAATCCACGCTAAGAGAAAATAAATAAAAATTGAAAACAGAGAACATACAGGAAAAATATAGTGCCTCAGGATTGTGTTTGGCTAACATAGCAGAAAGGCAACTAGGATTGATTTTACAAGGAGTCCAGAGATTTGCAGCAACCCAAGCACCAGACAGTGTTGTGGACAGTGCTGCAATCAATACCCTTCTATGTACATCTCAAAATCTTTGTATTGCTTCTGCATTTCTGATACAACTCACTTTATCCCTCCTAGCAGTTTTAATTGAGCTCCTCCATTTAAATATTTTGTGGATAGAAGAGCATCTCCTTCTAGTTCCTCAATTTATTTCTTTGTAAGATCTCATTAAGCCTTGACTACATCTTAATTGGAATAAAACCATCCACAAACAGAAAGTCATGCCACAAGTTTTTTCTAAGTTTTCATTAGTATTTGCTTTTTAATAGGTTTGGGCACATACACATGTTAAAATTATATCTTTAATAAGTGTGTTTTGGGGGTTATTTTGAGACAGGATCTTACTCTGTCACCCAGGCTGGGGTGTAGTGACGCAGTCGTGGCTCATTGCAGCCTCAAACTCCTGGGTTCAAGCAATTCTGCCACTTCACCTTCCCAAGCAGCTGGGACTATGGGCATATGCCACCACACCTGGCTAATGTGTGTGTGTGGGGGGGGGGGTCAGGGGTTTGTTTTGTTTTAAAGAGAGAGAGAGAGTCTCACTGTGTTCCCCAAGCTCATCTCAAACTCCTGGCCTCAAGTGATCCTCCTGCTCAAGCTCCCGATAGTAAATGGTTTTGAGATAATGGGTTAGAAATTTGGAAAGAAAAAAGAAAAGCTGGAGCTTCACCTCACTCCTTGCCCCAAAATAAATTCTAACTGAATTTAAGTGTAACAAATAAAACTAGAAACATACTAGAAATGTGAAAAAAGTTTTCTGTACGGTATAAAGAATGTTAAAATCCTACATATTGTCTGTATGATCAATCAACTTTCTCATGAAATTGCTTGAAATACCCTGAGTAATGCTCCAATGCATAAGTTGAACAAAGGAACCATTAATAGCAGGAATTAAGATCATTTATCAGGTGCTAAATGTGAACATGATTTGAGATCCGTCATTGTTCACTAATCTGTCTTCAGATAAATCTGTTTTGTGGAGTATCACTAAGATATAAAACAATCAGAATAATACTTTGTCCATCTAAATACATTATAAACAAGGTATCACTTAACAGTTACTATATATTTGGTATAAGGGTATGGAGTTGGCATATGCCAAACATGATTTTTATTCTCTTTACAATTGTATTGTAATTTTTTTTTTTTTTTTTTTTTTTTTTTTTTTTGAGACGGAGTCTCGCTCTGTCACCCGGGCTGGAGTGCACTGGCCAGATCTCAGCTCACTGCAAGCTCTGCCTCCCGGGTTCACACCATTCTCCTGCTTCAGCCTCCTGAGTAGCTGGGACTACAGGCGCCCGCCACCTCGCCCGGCTAGTTTTTTGTATTTTTTAGTAGAGACGGGGTTTCACCTTGTTAGCCAGGATGGTCTCGATCTCCTGACCTTGTGATCCGCCCGCCTCGGCCTCCCAAAGTGCTGGGATTACAGGCTTGAGCCACCGCGCCCGGCCTGTATTGTAATTTTTATGCTGACTACAATTGTATTGTGTTGTTTGGAATCACCAGACCCCATCCCAGGTTATCATATCTAAACAAATTAGAAGCCTTATGATTCCACTTCTGTAATCTTCTATTCCTTTCTCTTTTTTTCCTCAAAATTCAAGTAGTCACTAAGTTATAGAGATTCTTCCTTCTCTACTTAAGTTGGGACATTTTAGTTTTTGGAGTTTGAAAGTATGCATCTCCTTTACTTGGTTGTACGTGCCATTTCGCAGTGTACTTATAAAGCAATCGCTGAGTTAATACAATTTTCTCTGAGTCACTTGTGAGCTGAAAGCAAGGATCTGTTAAAAGATATTCAGTTAATTGTGCACATTCAGTACTTTAGCCAGCATCTTTAGTTGGGACTTCCTTGTAAACATTAAAATAGAAGCAATGCATAAAATATATTTTCCTTTGGGTAGTTAAGTAGTTTACATTCTTGCAAAGGATTTTTAAAGTACAAAAATTGCTGGTTGTCAGGGCTGGTGTAGAAAACATTTCACTTTCTTCTGAAACAGAAGTTGTAAGACGAGAACTGTCAACCACCTATGATTAGTCCCTTCCAAAATGTGTGCCCCAAGAGTAGCCAGGAAACCCTATAGAGCCCCTAACTTCACATTTTTTTTTAAATACAAGCACTGTGACGTTCGCTTCCCTGTGAATCTCACCCCAACTTTGCAGGATACAGAGCCCACGTCTTTTTGCTTAGTTTTACTCTTAACATTATTTACAACAGGACACCTGTAAATGTAAAAGACTGGTGTGGAATTAATGATAATCTGCATTTCCAGCCAAGCTCCTGTGGAGCTATTCCATGCAAACCCAAAGTGTGGTTCATAAATAAGATGAGCAGAAGCATCCACATTCATCTGACATTGCAGGAAGGGGCTTCTCCAGGCTGGGGTGGACTCTTCAATTCCTCTCCTTCTAATTGTGGCCAAGATGGTAGGTCTCAAACCTCAGGTGAATAAACCTATCCCTAAGGGGAGTAATGTGGGTCTCAGTCATCTCTCCAGGAAGAGAAATTCTTTTTCCTACTTCAAATGGGCATTCTAAGCATTTGCCACAAATAATCCTTTCTGATACCATACACTAGATTGCCTTCCCCTCTCTGGGCAGAATTGGGTGTTATGAGCATTTCTGGCCATTGTCAGTGCCTGTGTTATATCTGACCCCAGTGATGTAATCACTACAAAAAATAAGACTGCAGAGCTCCAGGAGATTTTTATTCCACCTCCTATACTTGTCAGACACTTTCACTTGCCCCATGAAAGCTACCTCAACAAATGCTCACTCTCAGCAGACCCTGGCCACTCTACATGTTACTTCTGTGACTGTTGGTTTTCAGTGCATTCTAATGTTTAAATCAGCGTTTTTATAGGATCCTTCAATATTTGCTTTTATGAGCACCTTAAAAGAGAATTGTCTCTATTTAATCTTGGACCATTAGTAAAAACAAAAAGTGATCCAATCACTATGTCTCAGTGTGATTAATTTTTTTTTATAAATTTAACTTCCTTAGCAATTTAGGAATAGGGAGGAAAAAAGCAACATCATTAACCTGATAAAATGTATCTACCACGAACCTGCAGGAAATGTACTTAACATAAAATATTTTAAAATATTACCTTTAAAATCAAAAAGAAGGCCGGGCATGGTGGCTCACGCCTGTAATCCCAGCACTTTGGGAGGCCGAGGCAGGCAGATCACAAGGTCAGGAGATCGAGACCACAGTGAAACCCCGTCTCTACTAAAAATACAAAAAATTAGCTGGGCACAGTGGCTGGTGCCTGTCTGTAGTCACAGCTACTCAGGAGGCGGAAGCAGGAGAATGGCGTGAACCCGGGAGGCGGAGGTTGCAGTGAGCCGAGATCGCACCACTGCACTCCAGCCTGGGTGACAGAGTGAGACTCGTCTCAAAAAATAAAAAAGAAAATAAAAAAGAAAAAGATGGAGGGGGCGGAGCAAGATGGCCGAATAGGAACAGCT
>NW_016815814.1:1152089-1162375 GCF_001698545.2 Rhinopithecus bieti | reverse complement strand
AAAAAAAAAAAAAAAAAAAAGGCAGTAACTTCTCAGCCACAGCTGATCCCCTTTCAAGAAAAGCCAGAATTCTGTATTTTTATGCAAAATATGCCTGATTTTTTTCATATTGACAACCAATTTAAAAACTAGAAAATTAAAAAAAAAAAAACAGAAAAAGATTCCAACCATCACTATTATTGTCTACCTTTGGTCCTAGACAGCGCAATAAAACAAAATGAAAAAATAATTATAATTATCAGGAAGAAAAAAAATGGATTATTTGAAGTAAATATAATTTACTAACTAAAAATTCCATGGAATCAACTTAAAAATTATTAGAACTAATAAGAGAGTTGGCCAAGTACATGGTAAACACTATCAATGATCAGCTAGGAAACAAGAAAAAGTTATTCATTCATAATAAATTATATGTGTGTATGTGTGTGTATAAATTAACCAGAAATTAACTATAAATAAACCTAACAAAAAAAGTGCCAAACCTTGAAAAAACAACTATAAAACTTCAATGAAATATTCTTAATAAATGGAGAACTATACTACATTCCTGGAATGTAGTATAGTTCATTCTTGGAATGTAGTATAGTTCACTCTTTTCCATTCATGGAAAGAGTTAATATTGAAAAGAAGTCAGTTCTGTCTCAAACTCAACTTGTGTCAATAAAAAAAAAAAAAAAAACTAGGAAGATGTTTACTTTCAAATGCCGATTCTAAGTTTTACTTCGAAAAGAAAATGGACAACTATAGTTAATATATGGTGATGGAACAGTTTTCAGAAACAGACCTGTAAATAAATGGAAGTTTAGTTTATTATGATAATAGCATTTCCAAAACTAATTATTTAATAAACGACTACGTAATTGGGAAAAACAAGATGAAATTCCTATCTCTGCTACATACAAAAATAAATTCCAAATGGATTAAATAAAAGCAAATGCATGCCAAGTTTTCTTGCTTCTAATTAACAGTGACAGTGTCCCTTAGCAACACTGTCTTATGAATAGAAGTTTCTTATAATCTTGCCAATCAGACAGATCTCATCTCCCAGAAAAGAGTGGAGAGAGAAGTGGAAGGGCTGAAAGGAATTGTCTTCTAATTGAGGCAGAAATAAGGAGAAAAAGGAAAAAGGGTCCTTCCACTGCCCACACTCTGAGACTACAGTAGAACGTACATTACTGTAACCTCTCCACTAACAATCTCATGCATAAGGTGCCTCTCACATAGTAATCAGTGAAAAAACTATAAGTAGTTATAAGTAGTTAATGAGTAAATGAACTTACAAATGAAGAATCTCAGTGTTTCCAAATGCTTAAGCAAATCAACAATAGACATGGAAGCTGTGTATGGGACAATGTTTTCTTTCAGAAGCCAAAGGTAATAAACAAATTCCCCTTTTCCTATTGCCTTTGTGGAAATATTCCAAGTGCTGACTCTCACCGCGTGATATTGAATGAATCCCTCTGAAAATTCATTAGCTTTGTCAATTTACTGGATTACTTTTCAACGCATACACATTCTTCTGCAATCTTTGTCTGTTGAGGTTAAGTCCCTTTTGCATTTGGCTTGAAAGGAAAAATAAGAGTCGATGCCAGGAACTTGGGGTAGGTGCCAGAAGAAAAGCAGTGCCAGCCCTGGCAGTCGTCAGAAGACTGAACTCCAGTTTGTCTCATCTGTTTGTCAAGTGTCCTGTCACAGGACCAGATCCCCTGCCATTCTTTGAATGCGTAGAGTAAGACTCAATGGTTGGGTTATGGTTCACTGAGGAAACAGTAAGATTCCAGAATCAAGAGTCAGGCTGTTGTGATACCTATTCATGTGTCCATAAACAAGGCAGCTGTTGATCTGTAGATTTATGTTCTGATATTTCACAACTGCCAGAAAGGGCTTTGTTCAGTCTATGAGAAGGAGCTCTCCTCTCTTCTGCCCACTAAGCATGTAATCTGTTAATTCAGTCACAACTACTGCTGGCATTACTAGTAGACTATAGAAACTGATGCTCACTTTCTTTTTTCTTTTTTTTTTTTTTAATTAATAGACTTTATTCTTTAGAACAGTTTTAGGTTTACAGAAAAATTGACATAAGGCAGGGAGTTCCCTTATATTCCCTCTTCCCTGCACACAGTTTTTCCTATTGCTAACATCTTCCATTGATGTGGTACATTTGTTACAATTGATGAATCAACACTGACACATTATTATATATTTTTTTGACAGGGTCTTGTTCTGTCACCCAGGCTGGAGTGCAGTGGCACAATCATGGCTCACTGTAACCTCAACCTCCTGGACTCAAGCATCCTCCCACCTCAGCCTCCCAAGTAGCTAGGACCACAGGCGCGTAGCACCACACCTGGCTAATTTTTGTATCATTTTTTTTTGTAGAGAAGGGGTTCGCCATGCTACCCAGGCTGATCTTGAACTCCTGGGATCGAGCAATCTGCCCCCCTCAGCCTCCCAAAGTGCTGGGATTACAGGCATGAACCACCACACCCAGCCCACATTATTATTTACTAATGTTCATAGTTTGGTACATTAGAGTTCATTCTTTGTGTTGTACAGTTCTGTGGGTTTTGACATATGCACACACATCCATGTATCATACAGAATACTTCCACTGCCCTAAGTATCCCCTGCACTTCACCTATTCATCCATCCTCCTCCTCGCCCACAAACCCTGTAAACCCCTAATCTTCTTTTTTCAGACAAGGTCTTGCTCTGTCGCCCAGGCTGGAGTGCAGAGGCCCAATCATGGCTCCCTGCAGCCTCAACCTCCTGGGCTTAAGCAATCCTCCCATCTCAGCCTCCCAAGGAGCTTGGGGCCACAGACGCACACCGCCACGCCCAGCTAATTTTTTTTATTTTTATTTTTTATAGAGACAGGGTCTTGCTATGTTGCCCAGACTGATCCCAAACTCCTGAGCTCAAGAGATCCTTTTGTGTCGGCCTCCATGACTTTTTTTTAATGTCTCCATAATTGGCAATTTCCAGAATGCAATATAGCTGGAATCATTCAGTACATACAATTATTGGGTTGGCCTCTTTCACTTAGCAGTACGCATTTAAATTTCCTCCATGCCTTTTCATTGCTCCATATTCCATTTCTTTTTTTAATTACTGAATAATATTTAATTATCTGGATGTATCACAGCTTGTTCACCCACCTACTAAGGAATACTAAAGCTGACTTTCTAACTGCTTTGAACAGCCCATAGAGAGGAATCAGTGGGGAGGTTTGTGTTTTCAATAAAGTATTCTAAGGTTTTTTATTGTGTATAAGATACAGGTGGTGAGGGGCGAGTAACGCACGTCATTCATTTTCCCAGCACCAAAACAAAACCTCTTAAGCATTTTAATTCCCTTCTAGTCATTTTATGTATATTAATTTTAACATTGAAATTATACTCTAAATGCATGTTTCTACCTTGTATTTTTTTACTTAATATTATAAAAATGTATAGGGAGAGTGTAGGTATTTTGCTCTGATCCCCTCTTCAAGGTATTTTCCCCTGCTCCCCACCCCCAGCTGCTGGGAATAGCAGCTACTGGCAGCTCACAGCTGCCTCCCTCACTAGGACTCAGTCTTGGCCTTAGCCAAGGTTATGCCCCTCCCAGGGTGGGCCCATGGCCAGTGACCGGCTAGTGCTTAATACAAAGGCTTGGCGGCCCCCTTTCCCCAAACTGGGGAATACTCAGAAGAGCCATGCCAGCTCCAGAGGTCAGCTGAAGCTTCCATTGTAACTGTATTGCAAATCAGCTTCTCCTTCCACTCAATCTTTCCTTCTTTAATTCTAATCTCTTGAGAGCATTTCCTAATACAGCTCACCAACTGGGTCTGTTCCCAGGGATCGAATACAGTTGTTACCAGAAATAGTCCTTAGAAGCAGACTCTTTCATTGAATTCTAGATCACTTACAGCAATTACTTCGGCAATGGGGACCCCACCACCTGTGGTAGGTGGGGGATGGATAGCCCTTAGAATCCTGTGGTGGTGCAGTTGTTAAAACTTTCACAGGTGGTGAACTGGGATGGGATACCAGTGGAAGGAGATGCACTCGCTGGTGCAATGTATCTGGTATTCAAAAGGTATAAGAGATGGTAAATATAAAGGCTATGGAATTTGAGGGCCATTGCTATGACTTGATTCATTGAAGAAAGATACGACAGACTCAGGGTCATTAATCATCAATTCAAGGCAAAATATGAAAATTAGAAGGTCTCTTGGGAAGCATTTAAGGAAACCCCAACCTCCTACAGGTGGAGGGCAGCAGAGCAGAGATCCAGCTAAGGACTTAATCATAAGAGTAGTGAAGCTTCTGGCCGGACGTGGTGGCTCATGCCTGTAATTCCAGCAGCACTTTGGAAGGCTGAGGCAGGGGATCATTTGAGGTCAGGAGTTTGAGACCAGCCTGGTCAACATAGTGAAACCCCAACTCTAGCCAGGCGTGGGAGCTACTCCGGAGGCTGAGGCAGGAGAATCGCTTGAACCCAAGAGGTGGAGTTTGCAGTGAGCCGAGATCACACCACTGCACTCCAGCCTGGGAAACAGAGACTCCATCTCAAAAAAAAAAAAAAAAAAAAAAGAGTGAAGCTTCAGAGAGGGTTGAGTTCCCAACACCAGCAGATCTCCTGTGTCAAATCTGGGGCCCTACTAAGGAAGCAGTGGGACCCTGATTCCCCTACACTTGTTGGGACTATAAAAGAAGCCCACTCCCATTTGTTAGAAGATACTGCCTCGGAAGTCTTAGCTAGAGCAATCAGACAAGAGGAAAGAAATAAAGGGCATGCAAATTGGAAAGGAAGAAATCAAATTATCCTTGTTGCAGGTGATATGATCTTATGTTTGGAGAAACCTAAAGACTCCACCAAAAAACTACTGGAGCTGGTAAAGAAATTTAGTAAAGTTGCAGGATACAAAATCAACATACAAAAATCCATAGCACTTCTACTTGTCAACAGTGAATAATCTGAAAAAGAAATCAAGAAAGTAATCCCATTTGCACTAGCTACAAATAAAATATCTAAGAATTAACTAAACAAGTGAAAGATCTCTACAATGAAAACTATAAAACATTAATGAAGGAAATTAATGAAAGAAAGATGGCACCAAAAAACGGAGAGATATTCCGTGTTTATGGATTGGAAGAATCAATATTTTTAAAATGTCCATGCTGCCCAATACAATCTACAGATTCAATGCAATCCCCGTCAATATACCAATGATATCTTTCACAACGATAGGAGAAAACAACCCTAACATTTATGGAAGCACAGAAGACCCAGAATACCAAATCTCTCCAGAACAAAAATAACAAACCTGGAGAAATCACATTATCTGACTTCAAACTATACTATAGAACTATAGTAACCAAAACACCATGGTACTGGCATAAAAACAGACACATAGACCAATGAAACAGAACAGAGAACTCAGAAACAAATCCATATATCTACAGTAAACTCATTTTTAACAATGATACCAAGAACATACATTGGGGAAAGGACAGTCTTCTATAAATGGAGCTGGGGAAACTGGATTTCCATATGCAGAACAATGAAACTAGACCTCTATCTCTCACCATATACAAAAATAAAATAAAAATGACTTAAAGAATTTAAGTTGTCAAACTATGAAACTACTAAAGAAAACATTGGGGAAACTCTCCAGAATATTGGACTAGGCAAAGATTTCTTGAACAATATCCTACGAGCACAGGCAACCAAAGCAAAAACAGACAAATGGGAACACATCATGTTAAAAAGCTTCTGCAAGGCAAAGGAAACAATTAGCAAAGTGAAGAGACAATCCACAGAATGGAAGAAAATATTTGCCAACCATCCAGCTGACAAGGGATTAATAATCAGAATATATAAGCAGCTCAAACAACTCTATAGGAAAAAAAATCTAATAATCCAATTAAAAATGAGCAAAACATCTGAATTGACACTTCTCAAAAGAAGACATACAAATGGCAAACAGGCATATGAAAAAGTGCTCAACACCACTGATCATCAGAGAAATGCAAATCAAAACTACAATGAGATGTCATCTCACTCCAGTTAAAATGGCTTTTATCCAAAAAACAGACAACAAATTCTGCCAAGGATGTGGTGGGAATTGACGTTGTTGGTGGGAATGTAAACTAGTACAACCACTATGGAGAACAGTTTGGAGGTTCCCCAAAAAACTGAAAATAGAACTATCATAAGATCCAGCAATCCCACTGCTAGATATCCACCCAAAAGAAAGGAAATTAGTATATCAAAGAAATATGTGCACTCCCATGTTTTTGCAGCACTATTCTCAATAGCCAAGATTTGGAAGCAACCTAAGTGTCCATCAACAAGCAAGTGGATAAGAAAAATGTGGTACATATACACAATTGAAGTACTATTCAGCCATAAAAAAGAAAGAGATTCTGTCCTTTGCAACAACATGCATGGAACTGGAAGTCATTATGTTAAGTGAAATAAGCCAGGCACAAAAAGACAAACTGCATGTTCTCACTTATTTTGGGGAGTTAAAAAGAAAAACAATTGAACTCATAGAGACAGCAGAAAGATTATCAGAGGCTGGGAAGGGTAGTTGGTGGGAGGGAGTAAGTGGGAAGGGTTAATGAGCACAAAAATACAGTTAGAATGAATAATATCTAATATTTGGTAGCACAGCAGGGTGTGTGGTCAATAATTGACTGCACATTTTAAATAAGAGTATAATTGGATTGTATGTAACACAGAGGAATGATAAATGCTTGAGGTGATGGATACCCCATTTACCCTGATGTAATTATTACACATTATATGCCTGTATCAAAATATCTCATGTACTCCATAAATATATATATATATATAACTACTATGTATCCACAAAATTAAAATTTTTTAATTTAAATTTTTTTAAAAAAGATAATGTTTCCTTTTCTGCTTGAAAATCATGCAGAAACCTCAGATGAGGCCATTGCCTTGCAGACAATGCTTGCCCCTCTTGGGATCGACCGCCACCTACCATCATGACACCCATACCAATCACAAGGGTGGAATCCCAACATGGTTCAACTGGCAAAGTGCTGCTAAAGGAAGAAAGAATCGGCACACTAGAGGAGCTATAGGACATGGCTATCATGTTCCAAAAGAAGCCAGGAGCATGTGCCTGGATCTGAACCCCAAGAAACCTGGATCAACGGGGAGTAGGCGAACATAAGGTTGAATGAAGGAGTTTGTCAATGTGGGAACACTTTCCTGAGACAAATGACTTTACACTCTGGCAAGGACCCTGGAAGAAGTTACTAACATGCCAGGATGGATTTTGGAATCTTGGAAATGGTAATGACCTACCCTAAGTGAATTAGAAAAGCCAGAATTTCTATGGCAGATGGAGGAAGAAGGGATCAAAAGGCTTGGGGAAGTAGGCACGGCTTAATGTTATACTAGTAAGAGGAAAACCCACTGACTGACTATGCTCTCTAGTAGGTCCAGAGGTACTCCAGTGACCAGAACAGTAAAAAATGCACTGGTAAGGGAACACCAGCATTGCTGAGAAGCTCAGTGGGGCTGTCCTCTGTCAGCCAGGGTTGATGGTAAGAGAAGCTGCTGTAGAAATAGGATCCCTGATAGCAATGAGAAGTATAGAATCCCAACATGTTAGAGTCTGAATGGAGGTACTTACCCATCAGAAGTAATATGGGTACAATTATCATAAGACCACAGTAACAAGTGGGGGACCCAACCCATAGAAGGTATGGAGATGGTTAACTGGACACAGGGTCCCTAGGGGCAAGATAGATGGGCAGCCAACAAAGGAGTTGTTTAAACAATCAAAGGAACCAAAGATGGATGAGGAAGCTGAGGACAGCCACCCCAATAAACAAAATCACAATCTGTTGCCCAGTTTCTGGATCTAGCAAGTTCTCAGACCAGAAATTCACTGATGAAAGAGAGACCATTTTCTATAAGAATAAGTCTTGCCACACCATGACAACTGTTTCTAGTAATAATTCCTCAGCCTTTCCCCCAAAGACCATCTATTTGGTACTCACAAAATGGGGAAGGAGGATTTTCCAGACTTTTTGAGGACTGTCAGAATTAAGGTATAAATTGACATTGATAATCAGAGACCCAAGGCATCACAGATTATAGACCCTTGTTAGAGAAGGGACATATGGGGACCAGGTTAAGCAAATGGAGTCTTGACCCAGGTTCACACTGGGAAATGAAGAGAAAGAGTACAAAGAGAGAAATTTTATAGCTGGGCCTCCGGGGGTGCCATCACATATTGGTAGGACTGTGATGGTGACGTGAGCCGCAAAACCAGCAAAGATTTTATTAGGGATTTTAGAAGGAGAGGGGATGTAGGAACAGGGAGTAGGTCACAGGATCACATGCTTCAAAGGGCAATAAAAGATCACAAGGCAGAGAGCAGAGCAAGATCACAAAACAAGGATGAAATTATAATTACTGATGAGGGTCCGTGTCCCGCTGGGCATGCATTGTCTTGATAAACATCTTAACAGGAAACAGGGTTCGAGAGCAGACAACCAGTCTGACTAGAATTTACCAGGCTGGAATTTCCCAATCCTAGTAAGCCTGAGGGCACTGCAGGAGACCAGGGCGTATTTCATCCGTTATATCAACCGCACAAGACAGACACTCCCAGAGCGGCCATTCATAGAGCTCCCCCAAGGAATGCATTCCTTCCCCAGGGTTATTCCTTGCTGGGAAAAGAATTCAGTGATTTTTCTCCTAGTCGCTTTCTGCAAGAAGAAAAATATGGCTCTATTCTGTCCGACCCCGCAGGCAGTCAGACCTTATGGCTATCTTTCCTTGTTCCCTCAGGATAGCTGTTATTCTGTTCTTTTTCAGGGTGCACCAATTCCATATTGTTCAAACACACATTTTACAAACAATTTGTACAGTTAAGGCAATCATCACAGGGTCCTGAGATGACATACGTCCTCAGCTTACGAAGATGTCAGGATTAAGAGATTCAAGACAGGCACAGGAAATTATAAAAGTATTAATTTTGGGAACTAATAAATGTTCATGAAATCTTCATAATTTTTGTTCAGAGATTGCAGTAAAGACAGGAGTAAGAAATTACAGAAGTATTAATTTTGGGAACTAATAAATGTCCATGAAATCTTCACAATTTATGTTCTTCTGCCACGGCTTTAGCCGGTCCCTCCATTCGGGGTCCCTGACTTCCCGCAACAGACTTCTGTGTTAAAATATAAGAATAAAACTTCACAACAATAACAAGATTAGAAAGGGGGAGGGTCAGCAAATCATTAAGCATGATAAAGTCTTTGCCTTGGTTAGAGAGACAAGATAAAATACCAAGTAACTTTGAAATATTAAAATAATTTAAACCTATCTTTAAAAATTAAGGTACTCATTAAAAGAATAGCAATATAATTATAGCTTTCAAATTGGCAAAGAAAAAAAAGAAAGAGAATATAGATAATTTTATGAGTCTAATAGAAGAAAGGAAAAAAGGCAGGGAAGTAGTTAAAAAAAAAAAAGATGGACTATTTCTAGCTGGAGATGCTAGCATTTCCTAATCTCCTCTGAGGCTAAGGTTTGCATGCAAGTGAGGTTACACATCGTTTATACCAGTTGAAGAGTGAGAAGATAGAAGACAGAGGCCATGTTCCTGCGAACTCATTGGCTGTCTTCACTAACACAGAGTTGTGGCAATGACAGGCTTGACTTCAGCAGTTTTTCTATGTCTGTTCTCCAGCTTCTTGGGTCCTGAGAGGAAATTGGTACAGCAAGGGTGGCTTCTTGATTTTGGCACAGCCAAGACGGTAGCCTTAAAATATTGGTCTTCTGTTGAGTCAGTTCTATATTCCTCAAGGAATCATTCTCGAAAATGCCTAGAACCAACTCTTTCAGCTAGGCCAACAATCTTAGAGCATCTAATTCCCTATGCTCTAGCTCTTTCTGTTTCAGAGCACCTAGAACAGACCCAGTGTCCTTAACAAAACCCTAAGAGATAAATGTGAGAGGAAGTAGCTTCCAAGAAGATATAAAAACTGTAAGTTTGTAATGTACCTAAATATCATACACTTGAAATATGTACAGCAAAAACAGAGAATTTCAAGGAGAAACTGTCAAATCCAAAATGATCAGAAATTTTAAACTTATTTCTATTAGAAATAGATAAGCAATATGAAAATTATTAGGGTGTAGAAATTTCAAATAACACAAATAACTAAGCCTGGTATAATAGAGCTGCATGGAATCACACAATTAACAAATAGAGAATAAGTGTTTGGTTTTTTTTTTTTTCAAGT
>NW_016815814.1:1127108-1151937 GCF_001698545.2 Rhinopithecus bieti | reverse complement strand
TAGATAAGCAATATGAAAATTATTAGGGTGTAGAAATTTCAAATAACACAAATAACTAAGCCTGGTATAATAGAGCTGCATGGAATCACACAATTAACAAATAGAGAATAAGTGTTTGGTTTTTTTTTTTTTCAAGAATATGTAATATTTTTCTTTTTTTTTTTTTTTTTTTTTTTTTTTTTTTTTTTTTGAGACAGAGCCTCGCTCTGTCACCCAGGCTGGAGTGGCAGTGGCACAGTGTTGACTCACTGCAGCCTCTACCTCCCAGGTTCAAGCAATTCGCCTGCCTCAGCCTCCTGAGTAGCTGAGATTACAGGCACATGCCACCATGCTTGGCTAACTTTTTGTATGTTTAGTAGAGACGGAGTTTCACCGTGTTGGCCAGGGTGGTCTCAATCTCCTGACCTCATGATCTGCCCGCCTCTGCCTCCCAAAGTACTGGGATTACAGGCATAGCCACCATGCCTGGCCAAGGATATGTAGAATATTTATTAAAATCTGCCACATTCTAGATGTCAAAAAAATTCTCAACCAATTTTTTTTTTTTTTTTTTTGAGACGGTGACTCGCTCTGTCGCCCAGGCTGGAGTGCAGTGGCCGGATCTCAGCTCACTGCAAGCTCCACCTCCTGGGTTCACACCATTCTCCTGCCTCAGCCTCCCGAGTAGCTAGGACTACAGGCACTCACCACCTCGCCCGGCTAGTTTTTTGTATTTTTTAGTAGAGACGGGGTTTCACCATGTTCGCCAGGATGGTCTCGATCTCCTGACCTCGTGATCCGCCAATTTCATAACTGACAGTGCAACCTGGCTATAGTGCAATTAAGTCATAAATTAACAATAAAATAATGTTTTTAAAATTTATGCTTGGAAAAATTTAAATAAATTCCTAAATAGTTAAAGGATGAGAGGAGGAAACTACAAAATACTGTATTGAGAAATTATCAAAGAATCACATATCCAAACTTATGAGATGAAGTGAATTTGTAGCATTAAATCCATTTGTTACAAAACATAAATGATTGAAAATGAATGAGTTAAACATTCAAGTCAAGAATCTATGAAAAGAAAAAACAGTAAACTTGTTATGAGTAAACTAATAGTATAAAAAGTATTACTAAACAGTAAAGACCAGAAATAAATAAGTATTGAACTTAAGAAAGTACAGGCCGGGCGTGGTGGTTCATGCCTGTAATCCTAGCACTTTGGGAGGCCGAGGTGGGTGGATCACCTGAAGTCAGGAGTTCAAGACCAGCCTGGCCAACACGGTGAAACCCCGTCTCTACTGAAAATACAAAAAAAAAAAATTAGCCGGGTGCAGTGGTGCCTGCCTATAATCCCAGCTACTCAGGAGGCTGAGGCTGGAGAATTGCTTGAACCCAGGAGGTGGAGGTTGCAGTGAGCCGAGATCGCACCATTGCACTCCAGCCTGGGTGAGAGAGAGAGACTTTGTCTCAAAAAATAAAAAAAATAAAATAATTGAGTAAATCTAAGGAGAGTTTTAGGAAGAAAACAATAAAGATGGGGACAGAAATTGATGAATAAGAAAACAATAAAGTCCATGCACAAAAACCAAAAACTGGTTCTTTAAAAAACTTATTAAAATGGTCAAACATCTAGCAAGAACAAACATGAATAAAGAGAAAATGTATAAATAAAAATATTAGGCTCTAAAAGGAGATATACCTATAGAAACAGCAGAATTATTTTAATTACATAAAACATTTTAAAACCAATGCAAATAAATTTGAATACTTAGGTAAAAGGGAAATTTTCTTATAAAAATATTAACTAGCGAAAATCACTCTGCATAGGAAACCTTTAAAAAGTGATTAAATAAATTAAATATAGGCTGGGTACAGTGGCTCACATCTGTAATCCCAGCACTTAGGGAGGCCAAGGTGGCAGAACACTTGAGGTCAGGAGTTCGAGACCAGCCTGGCCAACATCGTGAAACCTGTCTCTACTAAAAATACAAAAATTAGCCAGGCATGATGGTGGGCACCTATAGTCCCAGCTACTTGGGAGGCTGAGGCACAAGAATCACTTGAATCCCGGAGGCAGAGGCTGCATTGAGCTGAGATCACGCCACTGTACTCTTTCTCTAAAAGAAATTAAATCAGTAATCAAAATATCTTCCCTGCCCCCACAAAAATCAGTCCCTCAACTCCAGTTATCAGGTTTGGAAAAAAAAAAAAAAAAAAAAAACACTGAATAGATTTAAGTTGGAGAACAAAAAAATATGCTTTGTAAGCTCTACATTGCTGAAGACAGAATATTCTAGTACCTTGAAAGTAACAACCCTTCTTCCTCCCCCCTTCTACCTTCCTACCTTTCCCTCTAGATTTTACCATTTATGGACATATCCCTAAGTAATACATTTTTCAATATTGCATTTAATTTGAAATTTCAATGAATGGAATCACACTGTCAGTATTCTTTGCAACTTGCTTCATCCCCTTAACATAGCATTCATAAGAAACAGCCATGTTTTGTTATCACAGAACGAGTATAATATTCATTACTACTAAATTAATATAACATAATTTATTTCTGCATTCTCTTCTCAATGAGCATCTGGGTTATTTCTAATTCAAACAATGCTGTGGTTTGCAATCTTGTACGTATCTCCTGGAATGTCTCTAGAGCAGTACTGTCTGAGAGAAAAACAAGGTGATCCACATGTGAGAGACACATATGCTATTTTAAATTTTATTTCAGCTACTTTAAAAAGTATGAGACAAAATTGATTTTAACACTATATTTTATTTAAAGCAATATATCCAAAATATGATCATTTAAACTTATAATCAATATTTTTAAATGAATTTAAATATTTTTAATTTTTTCATAATCTTGAAAATTCACTAAGTATTTATACTTTCATCACATGTCAGTGCAGTCTAGACATATTTCATGGACTCAATAACCACATGTGGCTAGTGGCTACTGCATTACACAACATAATAGTTGAGTATATGCCAAAAAGTAGGACTGCTGGGTCATAACATATGCACGTTTTCAACATCAATCAATAATGACCTTTTTTTTTTCAGTTATGGTACCAATTTACACTTTGACCAGAAGCCTTTAAAAGTTCCTGTTATTCCATACCCAATACCCATGTCAACATGCCAGACCCATTAATTTTTACCAATCTTTTGGGTACATACTAACAATTCATTGTAGGCTGGGCGCGGTGGCTCAAGCCTGTAATTCCAGCACTTTGGGAGGCCGAGACGGGCGGATCACGAAGTCAGGAGATCGAGACCATCCTGGCTAACCCAGTGAAACCCTGTCTCTACTAAAAAATACAAAAAAAAAAAAACTAGCCGGGCATGGTGGCAGGTGCCTGTAGTCCCAGCTACGCAGGAGGGAACCCAGGAGGTGGAGCTTGCAGTGAGCCAAGATCGTGCCACTGCACTCCAGCCTGGGCGACAGAGCGAGACTCCGTCTCAAAAAAAAACCAATTCATTATAGCTGTAGTTCAAATTTTCATGTCTCTGGTTCCTCATGAGTTGTACAATCTCTTTGAGTGATTACTGGCTCTCTGTGTACCCCTTCTATGCCACCATGCCTGTCAACTGTTCCACCCATTTTCCTATTGGGTTGTTCATCATTTTCATATCAATTTTTAAGGGAGCTTATATATTCTGGATACTAATCTTTTCACTGTTACAAGTGCTGCAAATATTTTCTCCTATTCTGTAATTTCTCTTTCCACTGTCTTTAAGATACTGCTGATAATGAAATCTCTTTATTTTAATGTAATGAAATGTATTAATCTTTTCCCATATGAATTGTGGATTTTCTTTTAAAAAATCATTTTCTTCCCCAAGATTGTAAAGAAATTCTTCTAATATTTTCTCCTAAAGTCTTTCTACGATTCTAGATTGACAGTTATTTTCTCTCATAATATTGAAGATTTTATTCCATTGTCTACTGAATACCATTTTGCTGTGGAAAAGTGAACTGTGGGGATTGTAGTTCCTTTGTATTAATCCAACTTTACTCTCTGGTTATTTTTAGACCTTTCCATGATTTTAGTGTTCTTTGGTTTCACTATGAAGGATGAATTTGTTTGTAGTGTTATAAATTCATCGGACTCCCTGAATCTGAAGTATGCATGAATGTTTCGCCAATTAGGAAAAATTCTCAGTCATTATGAATTCAAAAATTGCTGATCCTCTCCTCTCCTTCTAGAACTCCAATCAGATATATGTTAGACCTTCATGCTCCATCATCCATGTCTCTTAATCTTTCATATTTCTACTCTTTGCCTCTCTGCATGCATTCTGGAAAGTTTATTCAGCTCTATATTCCTATTCATGGATTTATCCCTCTAATTAGCTTTCTCTTTAAGCCATCATGACAGCTCATGTCCCAAAGTGAGACTGTGCTGAGGCAGAGGGAGGAGAAAGACAGCCTGAATTTAAAGGAGGCAGAATCAATGAAGCTGGGGAATGATGTTGTGGACTGAGTGAGCTATGTGAGGGAAAATATCCAATGATGGGGTGCAGGCAGATGCACCCACCAATAGCTGGTGCTCATCAATGTCATCAAAATCACAAAGATATGCCGACTACAAACTATAGATTAACAGAAGCTCTTGGAGAAACAATACCCTGTACAATAGAGTGGCCTGAGCAAGCATAACAGTCCAAGCTGCCCAGTTTCATATATTAACTTCAAGTTGGGAAACGAAAGAGCAAATAAATCAGCTGCAATGTGAATTCATTTGATGTATTAAGATTTGTTAAAATTCTACCAATATGTATTGGTATAAACCCTCTAGAACTGCGCTGTTCAATGCAATAGTCACTAGCCACATGTGGCTACTCTAATGAAATCATATGAAATGTAAAATTTGGTTCCCAGTCACACTAGCCACATTTTGAGTTCTCAGTAGCCACATGTGGCTAATAGCTAATGACTACTGTAGTACACAGCATGGATATAGAACACTTTGATCTTTGCAGGAAATTCTAGAATTCTGCAGAAAAGATTGAACATCACTGCTATAGAAGCTGAAGAGCTCATTATTGATGAAGACTGTTGTAATTTTTTATTTTGTAGTCTTTGACTCATAGAAAAAAATCAGGCAAAACATAAGAAATAGCCTCGTAACATGAGAAATAGCCTCAATAAAACCCAGACATTCCACTTCCTGCTGGGTTCAATACCCAGAGAGTGCCTTGTGCCAAATTGGGAGAGATTCCTCAAAAAACAGGAGTAGAAAGAGCATAGGGATTGTTGCAAACATTGTGGAGAAACTCCTGAAATTCCTCTGTCCTCTGACTTTGACTTCGTGGTTGACCCGCATTTTCCACCACCCTCCACCCCACCTCTGCAGTGTGGAAAATATTGTTCATATTTCATTCATTATACAGAATGGTTTGGCAAGAATAACGCTTGACCAAGACCAACTTTTAATAATAAAGCCTGTAATAATATCCAAGGAAGTGAGCAAATTGACCTAAACATCCAAATAAGGAACTCAAGGAGTTAGAGCTTTGAGTTATAAACTGGAAGGGAATTGGGAGACACTGAGCTTGCAGGGTCTATAATCCCTTCGTGTCGGAGTTGACCAAGGCTGATTGCTCAATGCAAGGTGAAGTTAACACTGTCTGCGATCTCCAATGGATATCCTAAATAAACTCAAGTAGACTCAGAAAAAGTGCAGAGTCTGATACCATTTATGCAACATTTAAAAGCATGCAATGCAGTCTAGACAATTATGTTATTATGCAAAACAATACCAGAGATTGTTTTTTAATACAGTATATTCAATAAAAATAACACTTGCGTGGTAATAAACGTCAGCCTCCAATAATGGTGAGCTTTAAAGAGAGAGAAGGGAAGGCATCAGGAAGGGAGCCAGCTTCAACTGGGTATGTTAATATTTCATCTTCTTTAAAAAAAAAATCAAATGCAGGGATGGCTACATGTTACAATAGTCTTACAGGACTATTGGTAGGTACAGAGGTGTCCGTTACTTTTTTTTTTTTTTTTTTTTTTTTAAAGACAGGGTTTCACTCTATTGCCCAGGCTGGTCTTGAACTCATGGGCTCAAGCAATCCTCCCACCCCACCCTCCTGAGTAGCTGGGACTACAGGCAGACAACACCACGCCCGACTCCAGTTACATTATTCTTTGAATGTTTCTGTTTGTTTAAAAATGTTTCTGACAAAAGAAAAGCTAAATAAAAGAAATTCCACTTCTCCCTGTTAGTATTTGTATGATATTCAGCTTCCTTTTTTTCTTGTTGCAAACAGGTCTAATCTAGTACCTACTAGACGGGCAGTCATGAGAAGTTCAGAAGAGGAACTGTGCCGCACACAGAAGACAGCCACAAACCACTCAATGCACCCTCAGGGAGTCAGCCCACTGGAGGGCGCTCTCTGGTGAGCCCGGGGCACAGGGATATGTGGTGGTGCAGACCAGCCAATGGGACATGTGGTGCGCAGTCGCCACGCTTTGCTCTAAAGTATGAGGCCAGAGGTGGTCCATTTTCCTTGAGACTGGAACAGATTAGAGCAATGAAGCTGGGTCCTGGTGTTCCAGTTAAAACAGACAGAGGGTTTGGATCTGTAAGCCTCTCTGCTTATTTTGGCTGGCCAGGCTTCCTATTTCCACATCTGTTCACAGGTCAGGGGAAGCAAACTATGTGGATGTAAACGTTTGCAGTGGTTCTAACACATCAGCACTTCAGGAAGCCAGATTCCGCCCTGCAGATCTATATGGGCTGACCACCACCTGCAGGGACAGGCAGTCCGCCTGAGCGGACCAGAAATTGCTGAGAGAAGAGAGGTCAGTTAGGAATGGTTCCTGCCTTTTCCTCATCCACCTTCTATGGCACCTTTGGTCACTCAACTCAATCAAGTATCTTCTCTTCACTCCAACACTTCTGAACGCTACCCTCCTTGCCACCCCTTATCTTCTGTTCTCCCTAAAGTCATCATATCTGGGAAGATTCCTGTCTCTATCACTGCCTCACCACTGGCCTCCTCCTCCTGCCCTTCAGGGACCTCTCCCCGAGTCCTCAGTCTCACGTTCCACAGCCCCAGAGGCATTACTGGAATCCTCCCAACTCCTCCCCCACCCACACTCCTCCGCCCCTCCTCAAGGATACCATCAACCAAGTTCTCAGGCACAGCGCTCAAACATTCTCATGCTTTCCAGGACTCTGAGCTTGACTCTTTCCATAACACATATTCTCGTCATATCCATGCCTATGATTTCAATTTTCTTTATGAGCCAGTGACTTCTGAATCTGTACCTCCAACACAGATGTCTTCCCAGCATCCCAGACACATCCTCCCAACAAGTTCTGGACATGACTACCTGGATAGTGTGCAGTCACCTCAGTTGCACCATGCTCAACACTGAGTCATTCTCCTTCTCCTCTCCAAACACGCTCATCTTGCATTCTCAAATTTAGCAAACTACCAGTGGCTCAGCCACCTAATCCTGACCCTAATTTTCTCCTAACTCCTACATTCAGTCAGTGACCATGTTCTGTTGATTTGACCTCTGACACAACTCAATGACCTCTTCCATTGCTGCCCTTTCCACTTCTAAATTCAGGAGCTGTCATCTATTGTTGGTACATAGAATAATCCTTCCCTAACTTGCTCTCTGCACTCCTAACTCTGGTCTAACACTCTCTCAAATGGTGGCTCCAGAGTTATGGCTCTAAAACGAAGCACTGATCATTTTATTCACCTACCTTAAAGCCTGTGTGCAGGAACAAACCCAAACTCCTTACTAAAACACTTAGTATCTTTCCCTAATCACCAAAGAAATGCTAATGAAAACCACCATGAGGTATCATGTCACCCCACTTGAAATGGATTTCATAAAAAAGACAAGGAATAACAGATGCTGGCAAGGATATGGAGAAAGGGGAACCCTCATACACTCTTGGTGAGAATGTAAATTGTAACTCTCTATGGAAAACAGTATGGAGGTTCCTCAAAAAGCTAAAAATAGAACTACCATATGATCCAGAAATCTCACTACTGGGTATATATGCAAAAGAAAGGAAATCAATATATTGAAGAGATACCTGGACTCCCATGTTTATTGCAGCACTACTCACAAAAACCAAAATATTGAACCAACCTAAGTGCTCATCAGGGAATGAATGGATAAAGAAAACGTGTATTATTCGTCCATAAAAATGAACAGGACATGAGATCCTACGTTTGCAGCAACATGGATGGAACTGGAGGTTGTTATGTTAAATGACATAAGCCAGGCACGGAAAGACAAATATCACATGTTTTCACTCGTATTTGGAAGCTAAAAAGGTGAATATCATGAAGATGGAGAGTAGAATAATGGTTACCAGAATCCAAGAATGTAGAGAAGTGGGGAGGGATGAAGAGAGGTTGATTGATATGTACAAAAATATAGTTAGATAGAAGAAATAAGACCTGGTGTGAACACTATTTCAAAACAGAAGAGAATAATTTAAATGTTCCCTGCATAAATAAAACATAAATGTTTAAGATAATGAATATCCCAATTACCCTGATTTGAAAATTAAACATTATATGAATGAATCAAAATATCACATGTCCCCAAATACATGCACCTATTATGTGTCAAAAAATAAAATAAAATAAATAAGACCGTATCGCTTAACCCCTGACTAAAGCAATGAACTCTAAGCCAGACTGCCAGGGATCAAATCCCAGCTCCCTGACTTATTAACTAAGGGACCTTAAGGTCATGTAAGTCTGTGCCTCATTTTCCCCATCTATAAATATAAATAGTGGTTGCACAGGTATGATGTGTTGGCTGCCATTATTAACTTTCCAGTCTCACTTCTCACCGTTCCTCCACAAGTACCCTATGCTCTGTCCCTAAAATCACCAAGTTCTGTCATGACTACACACTGAGGTACTCGCTGGCTCCTTTGCCTGGAATGCTTACCTTCCCCCTGTAAGCCTGGATAACTCTAATTTAAAGCTTAAATATTACTTTCCCTGTGAAACCTTCCCTGATTTCTCCTATTCTGGTATATCTCTATCATACCACTCACAGTAAAATCTTATTAGTTAGTCTCTACCCAACCCCCACCTTCCTGACAGGAAGGAACCATGACTTACTCATCTTTGTTTTTCCAGCACTTTGCACAAAACCATGTACATAGTAGATTCATGGTAGCTAATAGCATGAATAACTTAAAGTAAGGAACCTGGGCCTCAAAAGTACGAATTGACTAGCTAACTCTTCTCAATACTTTTCCAGTCTTCCATATAACAGCAGTGCCACAGCCAGAAAGAATGACAGGACGTAAAAATGCATTGAGCTATATAACTAGAACCCAGAGCTGTCAAGGAACACAACCAAGATCTTTCCACTACACCTGTTGAAACTAACAGAGTTTCTAATTCAAGATAGCACACTGCCTTGCAAGATCACATTAAAATGACAGTAAAAATATCTAAAAGTCCATCACCAGAAAGAAAGTGGGAGTAGTCACCAAGGGACAACCGATTTCAATAAATTTCTGGAAATAAAAAGCAATACTTAAGGAGCTGACAAAAGATGAAACAAGGTAGAAGATGCTGGAGCCTATAAGACTGATGAGTGGGGGTAGGGGGCAGCTACAGAGGAAGACCTCTGTCATGAACAGCCCCGGAGAGACTCCCAACTCAGAAATGCCAGGTGCTAGGGTGGGAGTGGGATGAAGGGCTGAAAACAAAGAGATCAATGAAAGTCTATATGTAGAGCAGTCGTCTTCAGTGCATCTCCTACCTCCACTATGCACAGAATTCCTAGCAGGCTAGTGTACTGTAAAAACCACCTCCCTACTCCAAACAAACAAAGCACAAGGTTCTTCTCTTTGGGAGGTGTAAAACTGGGAAAAGCTACAGCAGCCAGTGTAGGGCATTTGGAGTTTTCTTGCTAAGGTTCAACTTCCTGCCCACTGTCCTTAAAGGAAAGCCTACATGTTGACAAGCTCTGCTTCCACACACAGATTCACAATCACCGTTTCCTATTGCCTCATTCTCAAATATAACCAAACAACTAAAACCTCATTAGACACTTAAGGGAAGCCTATACTGTGAAATAAAAAGACCAATGCGAACAGCCAGAAATGGGTAATTCAAAGGCAGAAGAGAAGGAGATCTCTAACTAATGTACTCAGATTTGAGACAACGTCACATGAAATAATAACAAAAGACTATTAATCTAAGAAACAATCTAAGAAAAGAGAAAAAATCATCAGAATGATTAAAAAATAATGTTTGGACAATTTTCCATCAGGCAGAACAAAAGGAAATCTTAATTTTAAAAAATATATATATAACACAGGGCTGCATGCTGTGGCTCACACCTGTAACCCCAGCACTTTGGGAGGCCAAGGCAGGCAGGGGTTCGAGACCAGCCTGGCCAATATGGTGAAACCTCATCTCTAATAAAAATACAAAAATAAATTAGCTGGGCGTGGTGGTGCGCACCTGTAATCCCAGCTACTCAGGAGACTGAGGCGGGAGAATCGCTTGAACCTGGGAGGTGGAGGTAGCAGTGAGCCAAAATCACACCATTGCACTCCAGCCTGGGCAACAGAGCGAGACTCCATCTAAATATACATATATATGTGTGTGTGTATGTATATATGTATGTAGATATGTGTGTATATATGTGTGTGTGTGTGTATATATATATATCCAGAAATTTTGACTGGTAAAAAGTCCCAAAGGAAAAGGAGAACATACGAAAAAGGAGAATTGTTTTTAAAATAGTACCCCAAATTCCCAAGTTGAAAGACACAAGTCTTTAGACTGAAGAAGCAACCAAGTACACTGCACAAGAGAATGGATAGAGGAAGACTGATAGCTAGACAGACAGACAGACAGACATATTGTGTAATTTGAAGACCCCCCCAAGGATAAAGAGAAAATGCTAAAAGCGTCCAAGAAGGTTTTAAAAAGTTGCCTTCAGGAGAACAAGAACTAGATTGGTATGAGATCTCTCAACAGAAATCTTCGATTCTAAAAAGCAGTGGAACAAAGCCTTCAAACTCCTGAGAAAAAAATCAGTATCAACTTAGAATTCTGTACCGAGCCAAACTATCAATCAAGCATAAAATCAGGACAAAGACATTTTCAGACCTGTAAGCAATGAAAAATTTACTACCTTTTAATGAATATACTTGATGATATAGTCCAGCAAAATAAGACAATTCAAAAAGAAAGGAGGAGACACAGGACCCAGGAAGCAATAGATCCAGTGCAGGGGGTTAAACTTCCAACCTCTACCTCCCAGGCTCAAGGGATCCTCCCACCTCAGCCTTCTGAGTAGCTAGGTGCACACCAGCACACCCAGCAAGTTTATTTTTGTAGTGATTGAGTCTCACTATGTTGCCCAGACTGGTCTCAAACTCCTGGGTTCGAGTGAATTCAAAGGAAACCCTAAGGAATTCAAAAAACTGAAAGGAATGTTTAAAGGCATAAACTCACAAAGAAAAAGAGATGACAGGATATCAAGGGTGGGAGAAAGAAAAAGAAAAAGGTGAAAATATTCCAAAATTGATTGTGGTGGTGGCTGCACAACTCTCTGAATATACTAAAAGCTACTGAGTTGTACACCTTAAATGAATAAATTGTATGGTCTATAAATTATATGTCAACAAATCTGTTTCAAGAAAAGACGAGAATGTGAGATGAGAAAATAGCAACAAAATTTCAGAAATTGAATGGCAGATGGATGAGTGATAAATAACCGGAGACCGCCCCAAAAAAAACCTGAATTCCAAGCTCACCGTAGAGAAAGCCTCAATGAAGCATCATTTACACCTTGGACAGAACAAAAGATTTGGAATCCAGGGACCTTGGGAAATAGGAGTGAGAGAGGGGGAAAGATAGCAGGTTGACAAATTAAGAATCAGTGAAACCCTCGAATGCCCTCCTCCATGCCACACAACTGGACAGTGTGTGTTTTTGTCATCACATTAACATAAACAGAAACACTGTATAAACCAAGATATCTGTAACTCTATGTGAGAAGGATGAGGGATGGGAAGTGCATATTTGGTATGGTGGGGGCCAAGACAGTTAGATGGAAGAAAGGTAAAGCCTCATCTTTTTTTTAATGGGAAGTCAATAGTAAATGCCTAAAACTAAGTAATGAAGAAATAGCATTGCAAACAAATAATTTAGCAATATGGAAGAAAATATCACACTGCTTGAAAGTGACGGCCTTGGCCGGGCACGGTGGCTCAAGCCTGTAATCCCAGCACTTTGGGAGGCCGAGACGGGCGGATCACGAGGTCAGGAGATCGAGACCATCCTGGCTAACACGGTGAAACCCCGTCTCTACTAAAACTACAAAAAACTAGCCGGGCGACGTGGCGGCGCCTGTAGTCCCAGCTACCCGGGAGGCTGAGACAGGAGAATGGCATAAACCCGGGAGGCGGAGCTTGCAGTGAACTGAGATCCGGCCACAGCACTCCAGCCTGGGTGGAGCGAGACTCCGTCTCAAAAAAAAAAAAAGAAAGTGATGGCCTTCAGGAAGTGAGACAGTGGTGGCGGTTGGAAGAGGGGAGGCAGAAGACTGCTTTTTTTTTTTTTCTTTTCTTTTTTTTTTTTTGAGACAGTCTCACTCTGTGCCCAGGTTGGAGTGCAGTGGCGCGATCTCAGCTCATTATAACCTCCATCTCCCGGGTTCAAGTGATTCTCCTGCCTCAGCCTTCCAAGTAGCCAGGATTACAGGCATGCGCCACCACATCCAGCTCATTTTCGTATCTTTAGTAGAGACAGGGTTTCACCATGTTGGCCAGGCTGGTCTCAAACTCCTGACCTCAAGGATCCACCCGCCTTGGCCTCCCAAAGTGCTGGGACTACAGGTGTGAGCCACCATGCCCAGCCTCCCCCTCCTTTTCTAACAGCTTGAGATATAATTTTTTTAGTATGCTGCAGCATATATTTCATGAAAATATGATGTCAGCAAAGTGCAAGAAAGAACATCAACATTTTTGAGTGTATGTCAACACAGACAATATGTAAAGAAACAAGAGTTTTTCTGCATATGTGACTTTGTAGACCAAAGACAGTACTCTGTGTTATTCTAAGAGCGGTGACTATTTGGATAGTAACTATTGTGATCAATAATTAATGCCACATGTCTATCCATTTAGGGATTATGTGTCTTCTCAAAGCCCTCGCAAATTGCTTTATCTGCCTTATAGGACTGAAATCACATCATCACATTTTTCATATTGCTGAAAAACATCCAGCTCTGTATTGAGATATAATTTATGTACTGTGAAGTTCACTCATTTAAAGTGTACAACTCAATGGGTTTTAGTATATTCACAGAGCTGTGTAACCAACACCACAGTCTAATTTTAGATCATTTCATCATCTGATAAGAACTGTGATACTGCTGTTTTAATAACAAGCCTTGTAAGGCATGGTAAAATAAAATAAAAACTAAATTAAAAGAAAGAAACCATTAAGAGTGGTTCCTCTAGGAAGGAGAACATGGGGTGTTTGGTGATGACATGAGAAATGGAGGTTTTCGTTGTTGGCCTTTCTGGAATATTTTATGCTTCTTTAAAAACCATTTATGTGTGCTGTTTTGATTTTATAATTTTCTTTAAAAGTTATAAAAATTCCTTAAACACAAACTTAATGGAAAGTCAGAGATTAAATTAGTGGCAGTGTTTGCCAAAGCCCTTTGGAAGTTGAAAGTGCTCTGCAGAATTGAGGAACTGTTGTCATTCCAGGATCACAGCAGAATTGGGTGGGGAGAGATCACACAAGGTCAGCAACTTGGGAACTGGGACAGGGCCACATAACACCTGCTGGAAGGTGGCCAGCAGCTGGGACGATGGGGCTGTCACCACAACAAAGGCCCCTTTTTGGAGATCCCTGGGACTCAGGGGCCAGTGAGCCTGTCTTTGGGGAAGATAAGGCACAGGGCCAAACTGCAGGACACATGAGTGTGGCATGTCCATGACCAGAGACCAAGGCCAGGTTTGTGACATGAAAAGATATCAATGATCTAAGTATTAATAGAAAGAGAACTGTGGCATCACCTCACCCAGAACCATCTCTCCCCAAATAGCAGGTTCCACTTTTCTTGAGATTAGGTCCATTTTATGTTTTACATTTTCCTTCACTTTTCAGAAAAATGACCCCAAGTGGGACTGCCTTTTTTTAATTCCAAGGAACACCACCGGCCACATCAGCACTGTTCTTGCCTCTGCCTCCAAGCTCTGTTTCTCATCTGGCTGCCGAGAGAATTTGCTGTTGCTCTGCCAGCAAAATGTCTCTGGGAAGAAAGGAATGGAAAATGTGAGGAAATTTCCTTCCAACATCTCAAAGAATCCTCGCTCAGCATAACCAGTGAGAATCAGCTGCGCAATGAACCACACCAGAAAAAAAGGAAAAGGCAATTATAATTCCTCAGTGCCTGGTGCCCATCCAGATTTACAGCAGGACCTCTCTTGTGGATCCCCAAAAGATTACCATGCTGAGGGACGGCTTTCCAAATGGGACCGAAGACTTGAATCTCTTAGGCGAGGACCCTCACTGGGGAGTCCTGATGGAGAGATGGGACCAGGCACCCTGGAACCTGAATAAGGAATTTGAAGACCTGGACTTGGGGCTGGAAATGGTAAGGCTGTTCTCAACCTTCAGACCCTGACATGCCTGCCCGGTCATGACCATCTCTCACTTGTCGCTGGTGACACCCCAGGGAACAGGTGGGGTGAAACCCCACCACCACCTGTTCCCAGGCCATCAGAGGCACAGTCTTGAGAAACCCACCAGGGGTATAACAAATACACCCCAGCAAAGCTTGTCTGTTTTGGTTGCTTTGTTGTCGTGTTTTTGTTTTTTGAGACAGGGTCTCACTCTGTCACCCAGGTTGGAGTGCAGTGGCACAATCAAGGCTTACTGTAGCCTCGACCTCCTGGGCTCAAACAATCCTCCCACTTCAGCCTCCTGAGTAGCTGAATACAGGCATGTACCACCATGCCTAATTTTTTTTTATTTCATTAACAATCATTCATTCTTTTATTTAATTTTTTATTATACTTTAAGTTCTAGGGTACATGTGCACAATGTGCAGGTTTGTTACATATGTATACATGTGCTGTACCCATTAACTCGTCATTTACATTAGGTATTTTTCTCCTAATGCTATCCCTCTCCCCTCCCCGCACTGCACAACAGGTCCCAGTGTGTGATGTTCCCCACCCTGTGTCCAAGTGTTCTCATTGTTCATTTCCCAGCTATGAGTGAGAACATGCAGTGTTTGGTTTTCTGTCCTTGCAATAGTTTGCTCAGAATGATGGTTTCCAGCTTCATCCATGTCACTACAAAGGACATGAACTCATCCTTTTTTATGGCTGTATAGTATTCCATGGTGTATATGTGCCACATTTTCTTAATCTAGTCTATTATTGATGGACATTTGGGTTGGTTCCAAGCCTTTGCTATTGTGAACAGTGCCGCAATAAACATACGTGTGCATATGTGTCTTTATACTAGCATGATTTATACTCCTTTGGGTATATACCCAGTAATGGGATGGCTGGGTCAAATGGTATTTCTAGTTCTAGATCCTTGAGGAATCGCCACACTGTCTTCCACAATGGTTGAACTAGTTTACATCCCACCAACAGTGTAAAAGTGTTCCTATTTCTCCACATCCTCTCCAGCATCTGTTGTTTCCTGACTTTAATGATTGCCATTCTAACTGGTGTGAGATGGTATCTCATTGTGGTTTTGATTTGCATTTCTCTGATGGCCAGTGATGATGAGCATTTTTTTGTGTGCCTATTGGCTGCATAAATGTCTTCTTTTGAGAAGTGTCTGTTCATATCCTTTGCCCACTTTTTGATGGAGTTGATTTTTTCTTGTAAATTTGTTTAAGTTCTTTGTAGATTCTGGGTGTTAGCCCTTTGTTAGATGGGTAGATTGCAAAAATTTTCTCCCATCTGTAAGTTGCCTGTTCACTCTGATGGTAGTTTCTTTTGCTGTGCAGAAGCTCTTTAGTTTAATTGGATCCCATTTGTCTATTTGGGCTTTTGTTGCCATTGCTTTTGGTGTTTTAGTCATGAAGTCCTTGCCCATGCCTAGGTCCTGAATGGTATTGCCTAGGTTTTCATGGTTTTAGGTCTAACATTTAAGTCATGCCTAACTAATTTTTAAATTTTTTGTAGAGACGTGGTCTCACTATGTTACCCAGGCTGGTCTCAAACTCCGGTCTTGAACTCCTGAGCTCAAGCAATCCTCCTACCTCAGCCTCCCAAAGTGTTAGGACTATAGGCATGAGCCACTGCACCTGACCTGCATTATTTTTTTAACCAGGACAACCAAGTAAAAGCTGTTATAAGAATGGGACATACGAGAGGTAGATTTTGACTGGGAGGAAATTAAAACCCAATAAAAGACCTTACAAGGAGGGCAGCCCTGATAAGGAAACGTGGAACCCTGCTTTAGGCAATACTAAGTGGAAGAAATAACTAGAAGGAATGAACTTAAGCAATCCAATGTGGTAAATAACCAATAGAAGAGAAAATGATGCAATGACTGACAGCTCATTTTTTATTTATTTCGTTTCATTCATTCACAGCCATTTTACTTGGAAATAAGAAAATTTATATGCAATATAAATATGCAAGTGAAGTACTGAGGACGATTTTCAGAATCTTGTTTGTAGATAATTACACCCAGGTGAGCCTCTTCTCCTGAATGTCACCTTGAATTATAAATGCCTCCCTCTCTTCTATCCTCTTAGGCAATGAAGATACATGCTGCAGAAGTTTTGAAATCAGCCATATCTGGCTGAAAGTCCTGAATCTGCCACTTAGTGGCTGTGTGACCTTAGGAAAGTCCCTCCACCTCTCTTAAGTTCAGTTTCTCCATCTGATTCATGGTAGCAGTAATGAGAGCTAACACTTTCCTGATCATTTTCTAGGTACCAATGTTGTAAACCATCTACATCGATCAACTCTTTTCAACCTCATGACAAACTCATGTATATTGTTAAGGGTTGAATGGTATTCCCAAACATTTGCATGTTGAAATGCTAACCCCCAGTAGCATAGAATGTGGCCTTATTTGGAAATAGGATCGTTGTGGAAGTAATTAGGTCATTTAAGATGACATTTTACTGGAATAGGATGAGCCCCTAATCCAACATGACAGGTATTCTTACAAAAATGGGAAATTTAGGCTGGGCGCAGTGGCTTCTGCCTGTAATCCCAGCACTTTGGAGGCTAAGGTAGGCAGATTATGAGGTCAGGAGTTTGAGACCAGCCTGGACAATATGGTGAAACCCTGTCTCTACTAAAAACACAAAACTTAGCCAGGTGTGGTGGTGTGCACCTGTGATCCCAGCTACTCAGGAGGCTGAGGCAGGAGAATTTCTTGAACCCGGGAGGCAGAGGTTGCAGTGAGCTGAGATCACGCCACTGCACTCCAGCCCGGGCGACAGAGCAAGACTGTCTCAGAAAAAATAAAATAAAAATTTTTTTTAAAAAAAGGAAATTTGGACACAGAGACACACACACAGGGAGAATGCCACGTAAAGATTGAAACTATTTTGCCACAAGCCAAGAACTCCCAGAAGCTAGGAGAGAGGCAGGAAACAGGTCTTTCCCTGGGGCCTTCAGAGGGAGCACAACCCTGCTGACACTCTGATCTTGGACTTCTAGCCTGCAGAGCTGGGACAATAAATTCCTGTTGGTTAAGCCACTTGGTTTGTGGTACTTTGTTATGGTAGCCCTAGCAAATACATACAGTCATGCATGGTATAACAGCATTTCCATCAGTGCAAATCACATATTCAATGATGGTCCCATAGATAAACAGGACTGTATTTTTACCGTACCTTTTCTATGTTTAGATATGTTTGGATAAATACCTACCATTGTGCTATAACTGCCTACAGGATTCAGCACAGTAACATGTTGTATAGGTTTGTAGCCTAGGCATAATAGACTATACCAAATAGCCTAGGCGTGTAGTGGGCTATAGCCACTAGGTTTGTATAAGTATACTTCTTGATGTGCATGCAATGGCAAAACCGCGTAATGACACATTTCTCAAAATATATCCCCTTTATTAAGCAATCTGTGACTATATATATAGCCAGTCCTCCATTTCCACAGTTCCACATTTGCAGATTTAATTAACCATAAATCAAGCATTCAGAAAAACAAAACAATAAAAAATACAAATTTGAAAAACTATACAGTATAGCAAGTACTTACATAGCATGTACATTGTATTAGGTATAAGTAATCTAGAAATGATTTAAAGTATAAGTGAGGATGTGCATAGGTTCTAAGCAAATACTAAGCCTCTTTTTTTTTAATTTGAGAGAGAACCTCCTCTGTTGCCCAGGCTGGAGTGCAGTGGCACAATCTCAACTCACTGCAACCTCCACCTGCTGGGCTCAAGTGACCCTCCCTGCCTCAGGCTCCCAAGTACCTGGGATTCCAGGTGCTCACCACCACACCTGGCTAATGTTTGTATGTTTAGTAGAGACGAGGTTTTGCCATGTTGCGCAGACTGGTCTTGAACTCCTGGGCTCAATTGATCCAACTGCTTCAGCCTCCCGAAGTGTTGAGATTACAGGCTTGAGCCACTGTGCCTGGCCTAAGCCATTTTATATAAGGGACTTAAGCACGGACAGACTTTTATATCCATGGAAGATCCTGGAACCAATGCCCCCATAGATACTGAGGGAGACTGTATGTATATGTGTGTTATTACATTTCCATTTTACAGATAAGAAAAACAAAACCCAAGAACTTAAGGTCACACAGTAAGTAGGTGAGCTGAGAATTAAACATGATCAAAACCTTTACCTTAACCCTTACATTACATGGTAGTGGTACTTCACTTACTAGGATTGTCATAAAGCCCAAGTGAGATAATTCATGCAAAATGTTTAGCTCTGTGACTGGTACATATTAAGCACTCAACACCTTTAGCTACTATTGTTTGTTGTGTTGGTTCTATATCCAGAATTACACATTTAATATTCATCACAAATTATTCAACTGAGGTTCTATTATTCCTATATTATAGATTTTTAAAAAGTAAGACTCAGAATTAATGACATAACTGGGATTTCAAAGCAAGTTCTTGCTCCAAAGAACTGTCTTGTTCCAAATCCAAACTAAACTACCCCTATTTTCTATTTATTAATCTCCTTCTAACTCTATTCCAGAAAAGAATTTCAATCTTCCCTTGTTGGAAAACTTCCAGCCAAGCTCAGGAGCTAGATTGTGGTGGTTCTTTCGGAGGATTATGATGAGAGACAGGTGAAGAGGGCCCCACCCCTGAGATGAAATGGGTCTGGCAGGCCTTGAAGCTGCTTGGATCTCTGCAGGTCTAAGTACTAGTTTACGTGAATTATAATAGAAGTAGACCTGACTAGAGGACCCCACCAGAGGATATAAACTAAAACCCATTATGCTACTAAAAATAAACTACCAGAATTGAGTCAGAGAAAAATCTCTCCATTAAACAAGGCTTGATGAAATTCTAACAAAAGTTCAACTCAAGACCCAAAAGACACAAGCAATAAGAAAAAGATAAACAAATTTGACTCAAATAGAATTTTTAAAATATTTTTAAGCAGAGGAAACTCTAACTAAGGCATCATAGGCAAATGCAGACTGGGAGTTGGCATTCTCAGTGAGTATGACCGACAAAGAAGTGATATCCAGAAAACGTTTTAAAGCTCTACAAGTCAGTAAAATAAGAAAATGGCTCATCAGGACAAACTGGGCCCAGATGTTCAGGCCTCCACCATAAGATCACAGGAGGGTTTGCATTTCACATCCTGTTTCTCAAGAAATATGGCCTACGCTTCTGTATTAGTCCTTTTTCACACTGCTATAAAGATACTACTCAAGACCGCGTAATTTGTAAAGGAAAGAGGTTTTTAATTGACTCACAGTTCCACTTGGCTGGGGAGGCCTCATGAAACTTATAATCATGGCGAAAAGGGAAGCAAGCGTGTCTTACATGGCAGCAGGGGAGAGAGATAGTGTGAGAGCGCAGGAAAAGCTACTATTTATAAAACCATCAGATCTCATGAAAATTCACTCACTATCACAAGAACAGCATGGAGGAAACCACCCCCATAATCCAATCACTTCCCTCCCTCCACACATGGGGTTTACAATTAGAGATGAGATTTGGGTGGGAGAGCCAAACCTTATCACCATCAACTGAGCAATCTGCTCCTAGGTGTACATACCCTAACCCTCCAGGAGACATGAATCAGAATGTTCCCTGCAGCATTATTTGCAATAGTGAACAATAAAAACACCTAGATGGATAAACAAATGGTGGCATATTCATAAAAATGAACTAGAGATAGTGGTATCTGCATGGATAAATCTCATAAACATTCAATTTAAAAAAGCAAATGGCATTTATTATATCATTTACAGTATATAAAGTTTACAAAGATACAAAACAATGTTATATATTGTTTAGAGCTAACAGGATATGTAATCAATCTATGAATATATACAGAAACATGGTAACACCAACCTCAAACTAGATGGGAGGGCAGGTAATGGGATGAGGAGGGGATACAGGGAGTTTTAAATGCATTGTTTTAAATACCTTAAGCTAGATGGTGGGTGCATCGGTATCCATTAAATTATTCTCTAGGTTGGGGGCAGTGGCTTATGCCTGCAATCCCAGCACTTTGGGAGGCCAAGGCGAGCAGATCACTTGAGGTCAGGAGTTCGAGACCAGCCTGGCAAACATGGTGAAACCCCATCTCAACTAAAAATACAAAAATTAGCCAGGTGTGGTGGCGTGTGCCTGTAATCCCAGCTACTCAGGAGGCTGAGGAAGGAGAATCCCTTGAACCCAGGAGGCAGAGGTTGCAGTGAGCCAAGATTATGCCACTGTACTCCAGTCTGGGCAACAGAGCAAGACTCCATCTCAAAAAAAAAAAAAGGCCAGGGGCAGTGTCTCACGCCTGTAATCCCAACACTTTGGGAGACAGAGGTGGGCGGATCACGAGGTCAGGAGATCAAGACCATCTTGGCTAACACGGTGAAACCCCGTTTCTACTAAAAATACAAAAAAAATAGCCAGGCATCGTGGTGGGCGCCTGTAGTCCCAGCTACTCGAGAGGCTGAGGCAGGAGAATGGTGTGAACCCAGGAGGCGGAACTTGCAGTGAGCCAAGATCACACCACCGCACTTCAGCCTGGGCGACAGAGCAAGACTCTGTCTCAAAAAAAATAAAAATTAAAAAAAAAAAAATTATTCTCCAAACTTTTAGTAAGTCTGAAATTTGTCATAATTTTAAAATGTAAACATTTTTCTAATGAGAATTGTAGGGCCAGAGGCACAGAGGGTTCCTGGGGAAAGAATGTTCAATAAATGGCAAGCAGCACCTTTTTCCTGTGTCAAGTCTATTGGTCCTGCCAGGCGCCAGGAGCTGGAGGGTGATGAAAATGTTCAGACTCATCGCTGCCCTCAGACCGCTTGTGATCTAACTGGATGAGAATAAAATCAGTGGCAATGCCAGTCAAGAGTGACGCAACAAGGCCACAACAATATATGGCAGTTGCTTACCAGTCACCAGCCCACAGGAGCAGAGGCTCCTGGGACCTCTGGCCACAGAGAAGTCAACACAACTGGCCCCTAAGCTGCAAGCTTCTTGAAGATATTTGAGTCCCTGTTCCCTCCCTACCCACATCTCCTTACCTTTAATGGTTGGTTACATTTTTTGTTTTGTTTTGTTTTGTTTTGTTTTAGAGACAGAGTCTCACTATGTTGCCCAGGCTGGTCTCAAACTCCTAGGCTCAAGCAATCCTCTCTCATCAGCCTCCCGAGTAGCCAGGATTACAGGCACATGCCATGCTGTTGGTGAAATTTTAATTTTTTATTTTTAATTACGATATATTTCAAGCATATGAAAAGGCACAGATGTAATGAACACCCAAGGACATCCTAGACAACAGATGTTAACATCATTTGCATTTGTTTCAGATATATTTTGTAATATATCAACATAGATGGAGCAAATCCTCACACCCTGACCCCAAATCTCCCCCTTCCTTCCCACTCCGAAGGGAACCACTGTCCTAACACTATTTATCTCTCCCATGCATACTTTTGGATCTATAAACACAGAATATTGTAAGACAATGTAGTAAAATAATGGATTTCACACTTTTTACCACATTCAATCCCTGAAAAGCATTTTATATGTTGACCCTGTAAACATGCACGCGCACACACACACATGTGTGCATATACGTAGACATATATACCTGTGTATGTGAGCACATATGTAATCTGAAACAAAATTTTCATGAAATAACACTCTTAACTACTTGCAGTACGTTCCGATATTTTTTCTTTTCTTTTTTTTTTTTTTTTTTTGTTTTGGAGACGGAGCCTTACTCTGTAGCCCAAACTGGAGTGCAGTGGTGCAATCTTGGCTCACTGCAACCTCCGCCTTCCAGGCTCAAGTGATTCTCATGCCTCACCCTCCCAAGTAGCTATGACTACAGGCACACACCACCACAACCAGTTAATTTTTTGTATTTTAGCAGAGATGGGGTTTCGCTATGTTGCCCACGGTAAGTGCTGGGATTACAGGCATGAGCCACCGTGCCAGGCACTTTTTTTTTGAGACAGAGTCTCGCTCTGTCATCCAGGCTGGAGTGCGGTGGCATGATCTCAGCTCACTGCAAGCTCCGCCGCCTGGGTTCATGTCATTCTCCTGCCTCAGCCTCTCGAGTAGCTGGGACTATAGGCACCAGCCACCATGCCTGGCTTTTTTTTTAGTAGAGACAGGGTTTCACTTTGTTAGCCAGGATGGTCTCGATCTCCTGACCTCGTGATCCGCCTGCCTCGGTCTCCCAAAGTGCCATCGTGCCCGGCCCTTTTATTATTATTATTGTTTTTTTTTTTTTTTAAGATAGTCTCACTCTGTTGCCTAGGCTAGAGTGCAGTGGCATGATCTCGGCTCACTGCAACCTCCACTTCCTGGGTTCAAGCGATTCTCCTGCCTCAGCCTCCCCAGTAGCTGGGATTACTGGCATACCCCACTACTCCCAGCTAATTTTTGTATTTTTAGTAAAGATGGGGTTTCACCATGTTGTCCAGGCTGGTCTCAAACTCCTGACCTCAAGCAATCCACCTGCCTCAGCCTCCTGAGTAGCTGGGATTACAGGTGTGAGCCACCACACCCAGCCTGATATTTTCTTTCTATTCTAATTTTATTTTATGATGTTGGCAGAAACCCACTAAATTGATTTCATAACCTACAGATAATTAACAATTTTTTTTTTTCTTTGAGACGGAGTCTCACTCTGTCACCCAGGCTGGAACGCAGTGGCACGATCTCAGCTCCCTGCAACCTCTGCCTCCCAGGCTCAAGCGATTCTCCTGCCTCAGCCTCCTGAGCAGCTGGGATGACAGGCAAGTGCCACTATGCCCGGCTAATTTTTTGCATTTTTAGTAGAGGCGGGGTTTCACCATGTTGGCCAGGCTGGTCTCAAACTCCTGACCTCAGGTGATACGCCCGCCTTGCAAAGTGCTGGGGTTACAGGGGTGAGCCACCATGCCTGGTCCATAATTAACAATTTGAATGAAAAAGTTTTCCATTATAATCCTATTTTACAGCTTATTCTTTCACTCCTAATATTTTGAGAAACATCCATTTTGAACATGGAGATCTAGTTCATTCATTTTAGCATATGCATGATACTTGATATTTTATTCTCTTATTTATGGATAATTAGATTATTTATATTTCACATATTTTCACTATTCCAAGATGTCCTACAGTGAATTTTCTTGCACATAAATACAAAAGTTTTTCTAGAATACATACCTGGAGTGAAGTTATTTGAGTTAAAGCTTGTACCTCTTCAACAGTAGTAAATAACTATTAAATTTCCCAAGAAATTTGGGTATGAATTTACATTGCCTTCAGCACTAACAAAAAGTATTTCCCCCATCTTAACCATCACTTAGTACTATTAGACCTTTTTTTTTTTTTGAGACGCAGTCCTGCTCTCTCACCCAGGCTGGAGTGCAGTGGTGCAATCTCAGCTCACTGCAACCTCTGCCTTCTGGGCTCAAGCTATTCTTGTGCCTCAGCCTCCCAAGTAACTATGAGTACAGGCAGGCCCCATCATGCCTGGCTAATTTTTGTTTTGTTTCGTTTTCGAGACAGAGTCTTACTCTGTTGCCCAGGCTAGAGTACAGTGGTGCGATCTCAGCTCACTGCAACCTCCGCCTCCTGGCTTCAAGTGATTCTCCTGCCTCAGCCTCCTGAGTAGCTGAGATTACAGGCGCCCACCACCATGCCTGGCTAATTTTTGTATTTTTAGTAGAGACAGGGTTTCACCATGTTGGCCAGACTAGTCTCAAACCCCTGACCTCAAGCGATCAGCCCACCTTGGCCTCCCAAAGTGCTGGGATCACAGGCATGAACCACCGCGCCCAGCCGTTGCTTTAAATTTTTGTCAGTCTGATAGTGGGAAATGTTTTATTCTTTTATTTTGCATTTCCCTCCTTACTAACAAAGTAAGCTGCTTTTCATATGGCTATCACCCCCTCAATCTTTTATTTGAATTGCCCATTGGATTGCCTGTATCTTTAGCATTAATTTTTAAGAGTTTCAATATATTCTACACATTGATTTGTATTAGCTATATATACAGCAAGTATCTTCCCATTTTCATGAAGTCAAATTTATCAAATTTCTTTTTTGCCTATGCTGTCCAGTTTAAAACATTTTCCAGGCCGGGCGCGGTGGCTCAAGCCTGTAATCCCAGCACTTTGGGAGGCCGAGGCGG
>NW_016815814.1:1114768-1126533 GCF_001698545.2 Rhinopithecus bieti | reverse complement strand
AAAAAAAAAAAAAAAAAAAAAAACATTTTCCATATCCTGAAGTTATAGTCTATATTTTCTTAACATTTTAAAATTTTACATTCTATACTTAGATTTTAATCCAGCTGGAATTGTGTATATATGCATGTACACACGTGTGTATGTATAGTGAGGTGGGAATCCTATTTTTTCTTTTTTCATAGTTTATTGTTCAAGACCAATTTATTAAATATTCTTTCTTCATGCTGCTTTGAATGCTCCTTTTGTCATAAACCAAATTCTTAATATACATAAGTCTTTTTCTACTCTGCAGTCTGTCCCACTGGTAGCTTTTCCTATTTCTATGCCTATATTACACTGTTTAAGTTTCTACAGCTTGTAAAATTTTTTGAAATCTGAAAGGGCATATTTCTCATTACCAGCATTATCATGATTAAGATTTTTGAAATTTATTACTGTTTCCTCTTTTATATGAATTTTGGACCTATTTTGTCAGGTTCTGTGAAAATTCTTGGGCATTTTGTTGGAATTAACTTTGATTTGGACAAAATTGAATTGTATATATCAAGACTTTTTATCTATGAATATATTTTGTCTCCCAACTACCTGGTCTTGTTTTATGTCTTTCAAAAAATTGTTTTCATCTTTTCTTTAAAGGTCTTATCCTCATATTTCTTTCTAGAAGTTCATGGTGTTTTCATTGTATTTTTTATTGATATATAATAGATGTGCATATTCAGTTTTTGTTGTTGCTATTGTTATTTTAAATGTTAGTCATAGGGACTAACAAGAAAGTGGACTCTACAGTCACTATAGCAACACGGGAGTGGAGGAGGCAAAGTTCACTCTGACTCATTATGTTGACGGTAGCTGATCATCAGGCACGTTTAGTACCAAAGTTCTCGAACGTGGATGCTTGAATGTACACCCTGCATGATTTCCCTGTAATGTTCTTTTTCCATCCCATGACTCCACTCAAATTCTCCATTCACTATCTCCCAAGGACCCTACTGGTACAGTATTCTCAGTTCCTTCCATTATCATGTTGTTATAATAGAAATGTTATTTTTGTATCCTAGGTAACCCAATTCGGGGTCTGCATTGTTTTTCCTTCATGATAATCCTAATGCTAGCTGGCGTATTTTATAAGACAATATCAACTGTACTAAGTTCAGTGGGCTGAAATATGCAAGAACAAGATGTAAGCATTCTGTTTCCTCTTTCCAAGGCCTATAGTTTGGAGTTTTTTACTTTGAGTTGCTTTTTTTAGGGGCTGGTGGAGGTGTTGCTGAATTGTTGGTGTTGTGTGTTTGTGTTTTATTTTGGTGACAATCTGTTACCCTCAGTTTTAGTCTAGTTATTTCTAAAATCTGAACATAAACACAAATGTTTTATTGTCAATGTTACTCCCTTTCCTTTTCATAATGTATTATTCTTTCATTGTGACTTTTTTGTTTTTTATTTATTTGTTGATATAGAGTCTTGATCTGTTGCCCAGGCTGGAGTGCAGTGGCACAATCATGGCTCCTTGCAGCCTTGACCTCCTGGGCTCATGCAACCCTCCCATGTCAGCCAACTGAGTAGCTGGGACTACAGGTGTATACCACAACACCAGCTAGTTTTTCATTTTTTATAGTGACAGGGCCTCCATGTCACTCAGACTGGTCTCCAACTTTTGGGCTCAATTGATCCTCCTGCCTCCTGCCTCAATCTCCCAAAGTGCTGGGATTATAGGTGTGAGCCACCACACCCAGCCTTTGTATCTCTTTAATCATTTAAACATCCCTGTCTTTGATGGTCTCTTTCAAAATGTTTTTCTATGATCTAGAGTTTGGGGTTGCTGACCTCCCTACAAGTGTCTGAAAACTCTTGTTTACAGTGGGTCTATCAGATATATTGTAATTTTTTACTGAAATCTCATCTTCAACTGAGGTTGATTTTTCAATGGAAATGTTTTATGACTGTAGTGATTTTCCATCTATGTCAGCATGTATCCTCAGCAGTAATATACACGGGCCCACTCTTCACATGCATCTCTTAATTTCTGATGCTGGTAACTGAGAGACAGTATAAATTCAGTCTTCAAACCTCTCAAAGCATAAGCTTGGGATTTTACTTTCTCACAAAAGGATTTTATTTTTTCACCCAGAACCTAAGCACAAGCAAACTTTCTTGGCATCTTCCCGATTCAATGGGTGGATTCTTTGTCCTAGTCCCTCTTTCCCTAAGAGTTCAGTCCTGCAATTGCTCCAGCTTTTCACTTTCTTGTTTAGGCTCGTGCATGGCACTAGCCCAAGCCTCTGATTCTCATCTCTGCGTGGACCTTACCCCAGCCTAATAACAGCACAGACAGACACATCCACACCCGAGGTCTGCTGTGGTGCTGCTCACCACTTTCAGCTATGTTTTTCCATTCCCTCTTCAGTCCCAGCAATTGGACTAATTTGGTTTCCTTTCATCCCGCATTTCTGTGTGTTTGGAGTAGGAGGGTTCCACATCAGTCTGCTCCTCTCCAGCCCCCTTTTCCTCCACAGAGGACTTGAAAACCAACCAGGCCTTTAAACCTCTGATAGAAACCAGAATCAGATGCCTGTGGGGTCTAGGGTAAACCCTGCCTGCAGAAAGTATCTCCAGAATTTGGCTGAAATCTTTCTGGGAAGAAGAGACTGGGCTTGTTTGATTATTAACTGGACAATTTCTTGCTTAACAACTACCTTTCTGTTCTTGTGCTGGAACAGAACCAGAAAGCTTCTTCCCTGCCAATTTCAGGGATGAGATCATCTTTGCAAAGCCCTTGGAGAGACATTAAGTCAGGGATCTTTTGCAAAAGAAATGCATGTGGCATGTGAGATTTGAAAGAACTATGGGTCCTTTCCTCGACAAACAAACCCAATGGGGTTTTGTTGTTGTTGTTTTGGGTAGGAAGCTTCCCAGTTTTTTGTTTGTCTCTGCTTTTAAATAAAAATAGTGATGAGCCAGGGAGATTGGCCCTTTGTGGAGGGAACACGTACCTACATGGGTGCAGGCTGAAGAGTCACAGCTGAATACTCTGGCAGTATTTGAAATTGTTTCTTTCAAACAGGATTGGTGTACAAAGTCAAGAGGAAAGTCAGCAAGTATCTCAGGAAAGGACAGTCATGGAAAACAGAGCCCAGATTTTAAAGTCCGTGAGGGAGACACACACCTTACAGACGCTTTAAATAATGGCTTTCTTCCACATAGACATGAATGTTTAAAGACCAGTGAACACCACCCCTATGCACTCAGGCCTAAGCTTAATTAACCCAAGGTTAAGTGTGCAGAAATCTTAATAGAATTCCTGGCTTTAGATTTACTGACATCTTCCCTCCATGGTCTTGAGCCAAGGAAAAGTTTGGGTAGTCTGTCATCCACACCTTGGTGTGAATTTAACCCAATGTATTATTTGTCCAAAGATGTTGTCTTTTGAAGATTATAATCTCAGTGAGATAAAGATTTGCCTAAAATTATATAGTGCAGAGCAAGACCCTTCAACTCCAAATCCCAAGTTCTTTCCTTAGGGAAAACGGGATGGGGCCTCTTCACTGGGCTATGAGGTCCAGCCAAGCCTGCAGTCTCATGCTTTCTCAGACTATGGGTATGACTGCTCTGAGCAAGCAGTGATGATAAACATGCCCAGGGTCCATTTCTGCCACCTCAGCCTCTGAATTCACATATCCCACAAGTCACTTCTTTCCTCTAACGGACTTCTACTTCATGATAAAATGTCTGTAGGGAACCATTAGCCAATTCCTTGCTATCCCTTAGGGATCTTTCAGCATCCCGGGGAAACAACCAAAGGAATTTTCCTCAAACAATTTCATTCACATCAGTCCAAATCCCAATGTACTAAACTCTCAGCAGGGTGTTAATCTCATTAAGAGCTTCTGTAAAGTTGCTGGAACCCCGTCCACAATTTCTGCTGACGGGTAGGTCTGTGGGCCCACGTTTGTAACGCATAACCCCACCTCATCCTGAGGTCAGCCAGAGCCAGCAGTCAAACCACATGAGGATTCACATGCTTCATCCCACACCAGATACCAGTTAGGAACAGTGGAGGGCCGACAGAGAGATCCTGGAGGACAAGTAATGACCCCACAAAGGCAAAGACCCTCACAATTACAATGCATTTGGTGTTGACTGCTGCCACAGAAGTGGTTGTGAGGGTAGAGGGAATGAGCAAATGCATGAAGGGTAGCCACATGGTGAGAGCAATTAGGAACCATGTAACATGGTGTCTTTGTTTGGGCTGCTGTAACAAAATACCACAGGCTGGGTAATTTATGAACAACAGAAAATGTATTGCTCACGGTTCTGGAGGCTGAGAGGTCCAAGACTGTGGCACCAGCAGACTCAGTGTCTGGTGAGGGCTCTCCATGTCAAAGACGGCACCTTGTCGCTGCGTCCTCACGTGGTGGAATGGGCGAGGCAGCTCCCTTCAGCCTCTTTTATAATGCCTCTAACCCCACTCATGAGGGCTCTGACCTCATGACCTAATCACTTTCCAAAAGGCCCACCTGTTAATACTATCACATTGGAGATTAGCATCCAATGCATGATTTTTAGGGGCATATCAACATTCAGGTCATAGCACATGGAAAAGGCCGCCTGGCTGTTACCTCACTTTCCATTTTTCTCCAGATACTTCTTTTTTATTTTATTTTTGAAATAGGGTCTCTCATTCTGTCACCTAGGCTGGAGTGCAGTGGTGCCATCACAGCTTATTTGCAACCTTGACCTCCCGGGCTCAGGTGGTCCTCCTACCTCAGCCTCCCAAGTAGCTGAAACTACAGGTGCACACCACCACGCTCAGCTAATTTTTTATATTTTTAGTAGAAATGGGGTTTCACTATGTTGCCCAGGCTGGTCTTGAACTCCTAGACTCAAGCAATCCACCCACCTCGACCTCCTAAACTGCTGGGATTATAGGCATGAACCACCATGCCTGGCCTTCTCCAAATATTCCTGATTTTCTTCCTTATAAGAGCTAATCTTACCACACCTGCCCTTTGCCCCTTCACTCGCAGGTGGAAATCTGCCTCCTCCGTCAGTGAAAAGATGATCACCCAAGAGGAGATCAGCTGGTGCCCTTCCCTGTGCCAGGTCCTTGTTTCATTACTCGCTATCCCTTCCTTCTCATCTGCTATAAAGAAAACATGCCTCCTCCTTTCCAAAGCTGAGTCTTCCATGTCTTGTGTTGACCCTGAGGCTTTGGAACTCTGGGATTCTTCATCCATCATCCACTCTCCCTCTTTTGCATCTTCAATCTCTCCATCTCTGACAGGGCCTTCCTCTCTGCCTGCAAATGTACTCCAGCGTCTCCAATCCCAAATCCCTTTCCTCAGTCCCGGTGTTCACTCTGGCTACTGCCCGGCTTCTCTCATTCTCTTCATAGTCCAACTTTTTGGAGGAGTCACCTAATACTTTCTCAAGCCTCATTCATCTCTCAATTCACTATGCCCATCATATCGGGAATATTTTGAGAATTGCTCTTGGGAAACAGAGCTCTCAACTGCAAAATCGGATGTCCTAGTTCCAATTCATTCTCTTGCAACATCTAGCATTGTCGACCATGTCCTCTCTATCGGTCATTGCCAAACAGAACACAGATGGCACACACAAGCTAGTTGCTTTGCCCAAACCAGCCCATACCTCTATAAACAGTCCCCTCACTAACAAGAAATGGTGCAGTATAGAAGGGCCAGTAACAGGGAAAAGCTACCAGCACCAGAGAGAGGGGGCTATGTTGAGAAGAAACCCTACTCCAACAAGCTGGGGGCTGCATTGGAGGGTAAGGGTCAGGGAAATACATACCCCAACCCACTCGTCTCCTTCCAACACCCTCCTGCAGGGTTCCCCATTGGCTTGAACCCAACCAGAGTCCAGAAGGTGAAAGAGCCATTGCTGACAGCTCTAAAGGTGCTCCCCCCGGGCTGCCAAGCACAGTGAGAAGAGCTGGGAGCGGCAGATCTCGAGGTAAGCAGGAGGAAGCAGCAACCCCACTCTTCCTGCTGATTCTTCTCGCTTGGTTTTTGTCACACTGACTCTTCTGGAAAAATCAGAGTGCCTCAAATGCAACACATCCAAAATAAAACTCATCTCCTCCCCTCACACTTTCGCCCACATTTCCACTCGCCACTAACGGCAGGCACCTGTACTTCTTCACGTCCTTGACAGCCTTGCAGTAGAGACGTCTCCTGGGAGTTTGTTAGAAATGGGGACTCTCAGGCCCTACCCAGATCTACTGGATCAGAATCTGCATTCTAATACCACACCCAGGGGGCTCACGCACACGTTAAAATCTGGAAGTGTTAGTTAAAGTACATTTCACAACCACTCCTCCCTTCCTTTTCACATTGTGTTAGCACGTGCCAAAGTTAGAGGCTTAATATTAAAACAGAAAGAAGTATCAGGCGCAGTGGCTCAAGCCTGTAATCCGAGCACTCTGGGATGCCGAGGCGGGTGGATCACCTGAGGTCGGGGGTTTGAGACCAGCCTGACTAACATGGAGAAACCCCATCTCTACTAAAAATACAAAATTAGCTGGGCATGGTGGCACATGCCTGTTAATTCCAGCTACTCGGGAGGCTGGGGCAGGAGAATCGCTTGAACCCAGGAGGCGGAGGTTGTGGTGAGCCAAGAGCGCACCATTGCACTCCAGCCTGGGCAACAAGAGCAAAACTCCGTCTTAAAAAAAAACAAAAAACAAAAACCAGAAAGAATTCCATTAATGGGGGCCTTGTGGAATCCTCCATAACCCCCATTTATTGCTTTGGACTTTGTCAGAGGATGCTGCTTTAAGGATTGTGTGCTTGTAGACTTGACTTTGCGCCTTCTTATTGTTTTATGAAATCCATACCTATCCCCTCATTCCTTCTTGCCTTTACCCTTGGAGGATCATGAAAGGCACCTAGATTGCCCTTTGTGTGTAAAAAATAAAAGACTATGTTGAATATTCAAAATGAGAAGCCCATCATTTGAAAATGTTTCAGATGACATTTGCCATGTAGAAATATGTCACCCAGTTCAATCGTGTCAGGATTTGTATCTGTCCAAGTGTCAATTTCCTCATCTACAAAATGGGGAAACCACAGTAACTCCTTTATAAGTGTCTATAAGGATTAAATGTGGCAAAATACGTAAAATATGCCCTCCAAATGGACAATGTTCAAATATTCATTGAATAAAAAAAGGAAGGTATTTAACACATCTGAGGTCAGGTGCAGTGGCTCACGCCTGTAATCCCAGCAGTTTAGGAGGCCAAGGCAGGTGGATCACCTGAGGTCAGGCATTCAAGACCAGCCTGGCCAACGTGGTGAAACCTGGTCTCTACTAAAAATAAAAAAATTAGCCAGGAGGTGGAGGTTACAATAAGCAGAGACTGCGCCACTGCACTCTAGCCTGAGAAACAGAGTGAGACTCCGTCTCAAAAAAATAAAATAAAATATCTGAGCTTCAGTTTACTCAAATGTAAAATGAAGACTATAATACCAAGTTCAGCAAATGTTCATTCTTGTACTCTCCCACAGCCCACACACATGCTCACACATGTACATACACACACACTCATGTGTGGACACACACATAGGCATGCACACAGGCGCACACATGAGCACAAGCACGCACATACACATGCATGCACACAATCAAAACCACATGCACATACACCACGCACAGAACAGCAGGAACTCTAGCTGCTTTCCCCTGATGTCTCCTGCCCGGCTACCTGCCCTCTGGAATCACTCTCCTGGATGGCCGCAGAGCCTCCACCCAGCATAGCCACCGCTTTCCAGGTACCTCCCCACCAACTGTCTTTCCACACCAGCCACAGTGATCTTTCTAAAATACAACCCTGACTGTTTCATGCTTGCTTGAAACCCTCATACTGCAGCTGGGCCAAACCCATTCTACACCCCCATACACATTATGTCTCCTGCCTGGTACCCCCTCCTCTGAGCACCCACAGCAGGGGACACAAACCTCTGATGTCACCCTGTCTTTCTCCCTTTAGATGGCAAGCGTTGCTCCAGGGCAAGGACCTGCCACATCTGACTTTGTGGTTTCAGTGTCCACTACCCCAAAGGCCAGAGCACAGCCAGGGCTCCAGAAATGCTGTTGCTAAATGCTGGTTACAGCAGAGCATGAGAGGTGCTGCCCTCCCACCCATCCAATCAAGGCAGCCCCAGGATCCCCAGAGCACACAAGAGACACGAATTCTACCAGAAGGACCTCATCGCCTCCTGTTCCCAATGGCAAACTGAGCACCCGGACATTTTAGGCCTTGTCCTGTGAGTTTGGAACTGCAGCGCCGAGCACAGAATACACGGTGTGGTCCTCTCCAGATGCCGGCTCCTCTGTCTGCAGCAGCCCTTGAATGCCCCACCCAGAACTCCCTTGTTCAACCCTCCAGCCGTGCCTGTGTGGGGAGGCTCCTGAGCGATGCCCAACCCCTCCCTGCTGATCCCACACACATTTTCCTTCTCCTTCCTTCAAAGCAAAAAAACAACTGCCCTTTCCAAAAGTCAGGAATGCAGGGGGAGGGCGGGGGTTGCTTGACTGGAAATAAAGATCTAGACTCCCTTTCCCCAGACTGAGCACGGCCCCATAAGCAGCACCTCCTGGGCACCCCACAGAGAATAGGTCTGACCAAGATGCCCTGTAGGTACCAGCATCACAGTGCCCCATGAGTGAATGGGCAAAGAGGGTGAAATGAGCAGAGGTGGACATGAGTCAAAGCAGACTCTATCATCACTGCTGCCTGCAGGGAGAGGCTACAGCCTGTCCTCTCCATCTGCCTCCTCTATGACAGGTCCCATCAATGCAAATGCTGTAACACCAACATCGAATTTACATTTACCTAGAGAAAGCCTGCAGTGGCCTGACACTGTGCAAAAGAATTGGAAGAGGGATAGAGGGAGGCTCCAAACACGAGGCCTGACCAGGCTTCTGCCCTCAAATATCTGTGAGCTCTACCCAGGACTGTGCAGCAAAGTGAAGCTGAAAGAATTAAACAACAAGGCTTTCCCTGGCGAGTCTTCTGTCTCACCGCAGGCAGGGTATAAGGCCCACACCAGGGCAATGAAGATCCCTATGAGGCAAGATGGAACCAGGAGCCAGACTGCAAGCCACAGACACTGCCTGCTCACGAACTTCAGAGGAGAAAGGGAAGTCAGGCAGGAGGAGCCAGGAAGGTTCATGAAGGGGCACCTGCAAGGATGGATGGGCTGGTAGGATGCGCTTTTCAAATGTCTTTGCACATGCAAAGACACAGAAGTATGATTTGTCATGTGTGTCTGCAGGAAAGACAGACTGTCCCCACGGACATGGATGCTTGCTCATGGCATTGGTTAGGACTTATTTTGACTGATGATTCACTTTGAAATCAGCCCTGCCAGGGCTCCATGTGGCTTAGGAGCCTGGATAGGGTAAGTCATCTTCCTTGCCCAGCCGTGTAAACAAACCACAGAGCAAGGCCAAACCACCAGGGCGAGTCAGAGCAAGGAGAGAGAAGGCAGCCCTAAGAACCACTGCGCTTTTCTTCTTCAGAGGCTAAGGAGAAACCCTGGCCCTTCACACACATGCGCAACTTCACCATCTGTGTCTGAAAATGCTGAAATCAACACAAGTGGGAAAGACAGCTACCGGGAAAGGCAGGGGGAACTGCGCAGACCTGTGTCTGCTTATTTCTCCACCTCCTAACCTCTGATTGATTTGACTGATTGACCAAAGCTCCCTGCAAGACGAAATATCCAAAGCCAAAAGAGAACTCAGTGTCTATTTAGCAAGTGTGCTGGGAAGCTTCTAAAATGACTGCCAGTAACCCCCAGCTCCTGGTATTTGTGCCCTGGTTAGTCTCCTCCCCTTGCATGGGGGCTAGACCTATGGACCTGCCTCCGATTAAGAGAATACAGCAAAATCGTGCTTGGGGTATAAAGACTGACCACCCTCCCACTCACACTCTCTCTGGCCCCTCCAGTGTGCTTGCTCTGGCTGCTACTGTGGGCTGCCCTACAGAGAGGCCCCCATGGCAAGGAACCGAGGTGGCCTCTGGCCAACAGTCAGCGATGAGCTGATTCTCTCCAACACTCAGCAAGTGCACTTGAAGGAGGATCCTGCCCTGGAGAGCCTTGAGATGACTGCAGCCCTGGCTGAGGCTTCGATTGCAGCTTGTGAGACCCTGAGCCAGAGAACCCTGTCAAGTCATTCTGTATTCCTAACCCACAGACACTGTGAGATAATAAACGTTATTTTGAACCACTAAGTTTCACGGGAATTTGTTATGCAGCAAGAGATAACAAATACGTTTGAATCAGGTTTTCGGGTCTAATAAACAAGATCTTGTGTGTGCCTGAGCTAATGGCTTATGGCTGATTGGATCAGAAATGTCCCCAAATCTCAGTCTCTTCCCCATCTTCATTGTTAATTAGCATGTCTCCTAGTGAGTTATATTTTATTTTATTTTATTTGAGACAGGGTCTTGCTCTGTCTCCCAGGCTGAAGTGCAGTAGTGTAATCAGGACTCCCTGCAGCCTTGACTTGACTCCCTGAGCTCAAGTGATCCTCTCACTTCAGCCTCCCGGTAGCTGGGACCACAAGCGCACATTACCATGCCTGGCTAATGTTTACATTTTTTGTAAAGACAGGGTCTCACTATATTGCCCAGGCTGGTCTTGAATTCCTGGCCTCAAGTGATGCTCCAGAGTTGGCCTGTTGAAATGCTGGAATTACAGGCATGAGCCACCTTGCCTGGCCAAGAACTGCTTTACATTTTGTTTGTAGACGTGCCAGGTGAAGCAGAAATTTCTATATGACACCAGACTTTTCCATATGTAGGCAGACACTACAAGTCCCTTTGGAGTAAATCTTTCTCTTCACAGGAATCAGCGGACTCACAGTCCTAGGCTGGGGTCAGAGTCAACAACAGCTGACCAGGAAGGATGCTGGCTCATACGTCCTCCCCCAGGGAAGCTCCTGGTCCTGAGGAAGGGTGTGACAGAACCCTGGGTGCTTGACAAGGCTTTCCCCACCCTGAGACTCCTCGACAGGCAGTGTTCTGGAAAAGGGTAGAGCAGCGTGCCCTTGTCCCAAGGGCAGAGCCCAACCTCTTGTCCCAAATCTGGCAACATGGACAGGATGGTCTTCCCCCAAGATCAAAGCAGGAAAAACACCAAGGACTCTGAAAAGGAACTTAGGAGGGAAAGAGAAAGGAGGTGTTTTGTTTGGTTTTGGAAGGGTGGGGGATGATGATCTGAACTTGATAAGGAAGCGGAGGGTGGTGGAGAAGCCTGGGCCCCCTGGACCTGGGGCTGAGACCAGAACCTTCCAAGACCCTCCTGTTCTAGAGGGACGTGGAGCTCTGGGCACTCCCATCTTGGCAAGGTGTGAGGCTTTGCAGGCCAGTGACAAAGCTTGTGAATGTGACCTCAGAGAGGTAACACGTAGAGCCCAGCATGGGACTTCATGAGTTCAGTTCTAGGCATAGAGCTTAAGGTGACATCCAAGCCAAATGTCCAATGCTTGAACAAACAAGCCTTGTAAGTATGAGGGTTCAAAACTGAAGATAAGGAGTTTTTTATTATGGTAACATACACATAACATAAAATTTACCATTTTAAGTCAGACAGGGTGGCAGATAGTTCCAATTACTCAGGAGGCTGAGGTGGGAAGATTGCTTAAGCCCAGGAGTTCGAGACTAGCCTGGGCAATATAGTGAGATTCCAGAGACCCTGTCTCAAAAAAAAAATACCATTTGAACCACTTTTTTTTTT
>NW_016815814.1:1083283-1112769 GCF_001698545.2 Rhinopithecus bieti | reverse complement strand
GGAGTGCAGTGGCCGGATCTCAACTCACTGCAAGCTCCGCCTCCCGGGTTCACGCCATTCTCCTGCCTCAGCCTCCCGAGTAGCTGGGACTACAGGCGCCGCCACCTCACCCGGCTAGCTTTTTGTATTTTTAGTAGAGATGGGGTTTCACCGTGTTAGCCAGGATGGTCTTGATCTCCTGACCTCGTGATCCGCCCGTCTCGGCCTCCCAAAGTGCTGGGATTACAGGCTTGAGCCACCGCGCCCGGCCTTGAACCACTTTTAAGTGTGTAGTTCAGTAGTGTTAGTATATTCACATTATTGTGCAACCGTCCCTACCATCCACCTCCAGAACTCTTCATCTTGCAAAACTGAAAGTCTGTCTGTACTCATTAAACAATAACTCCCCATTCCCCCCTCTCTCCAGCCCCTGGTAACCTCTCTTCTACCTTCTACTTTATTCTCTATGAATTTGCCTGTTCTAGATACCTTGTATAAGTGAAATCATATGATATTTTTCCTTGACAGATACAATATCTGTCTGCCTTGTTTCATTTAGTATGATGTCTTCAAGGATCATCCATGTCGTACCATGTGTCAGAACTTCGTTGCTTTTTCAGGCTGGGTGCAATGGCTCACACCTGTAATCCCAGCACTTTGGGAGGTCGAGGTGGGAGGATCACCTGAGGTCAGGAGTTCGAGACCAGCCTGGCCAACATGGTGAAACCTCATCTCTACTAAAAATACAAAAATTAGCCAGGTATGGTGGCGGTCACCTGTAGTCCCAGCTACACGGAGGCTGAGGCAGGTGAATTGCTTGAACCCAGAAGGCGGAGGTTGCAGTGAGCCAAGATGGTGCCATTGCACTCCAGCCTGGGCCACAGAGCCAAAACTCCGTCTCAAAAGACACAAACAAACAAAAAACACTTCTATTCCATTGCATGCATACACACCTTTTGTTTATCCATCCATCTGTTAATGGACATTTGGGTGGTTTCCACTTTCTGGCTATTATGAATAATGCTTCTATGAACATGGGTGCACAAATGTTTATTCAAGTCCCTGCTGTCAATTCCTTGGGGTATATACCTAGAAGTGGAATTGCCAGATCCTATGGCAATTCTATGTTTAATTTTGGGTGAATTGCCAGACTGCTTTTCATACACACTGCACCATTTTACATTCCCACCAGCAATGCACAAGAATTCCAAATTCTCCACATCTGTACAACACTTGTTTTGAGTTTACTTAAAAGAATGGCCATCTCAAGGAGTGTGAAGTGGTTTTTATTTGCATTTCCCTAGTGATTAGTGACGTTTAGCATTGTTTAATGTGCTTATTGGCCATTTGTATAAAAGATATGGATTTTTTTGAGTTGTCAGCAGATAGATGCCAATTAAAGTCATGGGTGGCACCCATGGCTGCTTTCCCATCCACTTATTACCTTCTCCTTCTTTCTTATTAACATCACGACCCCTGATTTTGTTTTGGTCTGCACTGTGCCCAGCTAAATGACTCATTTCCTATGACACTCTTGTACCTAGGGCAGGCCACAGGACCTGGTTGTGAAACGGTGGTGGAAGGCACCAGGAGGCCTCCTGAGATAACCTTTACAAAATGTAACAGACTCAGTCGGCACCCTACCTTTGCCTCCTGCCCTTTTCCCTTTTCCTTCCTCCTGCCTGGAATGCAGATGTGATGCCTGAGGATGTGGCAGCCATCTTGCACCACAGGGAAAATAGCCACACATGAAAGATGGCAAAGCAGAATACAGAAGGGGCCTAATGAGCTCTGGACTTGGCTAGCCTGGAGACTCCCCACTCCATTAGAAATTAACCCCCTATTTGTACTGGCCACTATTTGCTGGGTTTCTGTTACATGCAGCTAAACACAATCCTAACTGGTTTACCCTAGAAGTGGATCTGCTCAGAATAAGCACATGGAGTGGAAGGAGAAAATAACATGAGATTGCTCTGGGAAATGCTGAGAGATAATAGAAGGCAGAAAAGGGCCCAGTGTGGTGGCTCACACCTGTAACCCCAGCACTTTGGAAGGCTGAGGTGGGCAGATCACCTGAGGTCAGGAGTTCGAGACCAGCCTGGCCAATATAGTGAAACCCCATCTGTACTAAAAAATACAAAAAAAAAAAAAAAAAAAAAAATTAGCCAGGCTAATTACAGGTGGGTGCCTGTAATCCCAGCTACTCAGGAGGCTGAGGCAGGAGAATTGCTTGAACCCAGGAGGCGGAGGTTGCAGTGAGCTGAGATCATGGCATTGCACTCCAGCCTATGCAACAAGAGCAAAACTCCATCTCAAAAAAATAAATAAAGGAAGGAAGGAAGAAGAAAGCAGAAAATGAGTCATTCATAGCAGGAGCTGACTATGAGCGACTATAATTAATGTGGAAAACATTGCAGGCTATAAAAGCAAATAAATGAAGGACACAGAGTATCCCAGGAAAGAGTGTCAACATTGATGGGGGCCAGCCCCTCCACACCTGTGGGTGTTTCTCGTCAGGTGCAACAAGAGACTGAGAAAAGAAAGAGACACAGAGACAACGTATAGAGAAAGAAAAGTGGGCCCAGTGGGCTGGTGCTCAGCATACGGAGGACCCACACTGGCACCGGAGGACCCACGCCAGCACCGTCTCTGAGTTCCCTCAGTATTTATTGATCATCATCTCTACCATCTCAGAGAGGGGGATGTGGCAGGACAATAGAGTAATAGTGGGGAGAGGGTCAGCAGGAGAACATGTGAACAAATGTCTCTGTGTCATAAACAAGGTTAAGAAAAGGTGCTGTGCTTTGATGTGCACACACATAAACATCTTGGTACATTAAAGAGCAGTACTAGTCTCATCTGCAGCCTTAAGGTGGTTTTCTCCTATCTCAGTAAATAGAACATACACCGAGACATTCCATTGCCCAGGGACGAGCAGGAGACAGATGCCTTCCTCTATCTCAGCTGCAAGGAGGCCTTCCTCTTTTACTAATCCTCCTCAGCACAGACCCTTTACGGGTGCCGGGCTGGGAGATGGTCAGGTCTTTCCCTTCCCACGAGGCCATATTTCAGACTATCACATGGGGAGAAACCTTGGACAATACCTGGCTTTCCTAGGCAGAGGTCCCTGCAGCCTTCTGCAGTGTATTGTGTCCCTGGGTACTTGAGATTAGAGAGTGGTGATGACTTTTAACAAGCATACTGCCTTCAAGCACTTGTTTAACAATGCACATCCTGCATAGCCCTAAATCCATTAAACCTTGAGTCAACACAGCACATGTCTCTGTGAGCACAGGGTTGGGGCTAAGGTTACAGATTAACAGCATCTCAAGGCAGAAGAATTTTTCTTAATACAGAACAAAATAGAGTCTCTTATGTCTACTTCTTTCTACATAGACACAGTAACAGTCTGATCTCTCTTTCTTTTCACCACAAACCTGCTGGAAGCTATAGAGACAGTCAGTAGGGGAGGCTCTGAAGAGAATGAATTCAACCAAAGGAGACCACTAGTCTCAGAAGAGTGTCAGGAAAGATCTGTACTGCCTAGGGTTGAGGGGTGAATGGGAGTGAGGAAAAAGGAAAAAGAGTTTAAGGAAGAGGAAAGGCAGGTGCTAACAAGGAGTGTGCAGCATGTACAGTCAAAGGAGGTGTTTTATTTAATGAGAAGCCCATGACATGCTGATGGATAGAATCCAGAAGAGAGGCGGAGGCTGACAATTTAGAAGACAACACAGAACTGTCTCCTTCCACAACAATAGAATCCCCTGGCTTTTAAGTGGGCATTTAGTTAACCAACTGGAATCTACATTACCCAACCTGCCATACAGCTAGGTTGCTCATGTGACTTATTTTGAGCCAATGATATCTCAGCAAAAGTTAGGTGTGTAATTTCAAAACTATTTCCTTGAAGACATCTGCTATGGATACATCCTCTCCCTTCCTGTTGGCTGGGAAATTGCAGCAACTGCTTTTGATCTTCAGATTTTAAGCAGACAAATTGTACTCTATGAAAATAATACCTTTTTCATTGAGATGGGGTTTCACTATGTTGCACAGGCTGGTCTCCAACTTCTAGCCTCAAGTGATCCTCCTACTTTGGCCTCCCAAACTGAAAATAATATCTACATAAAAAATAATTAAAATGAAATGGTGATCCTTCATTTATAACAACAATAAGGAAAGAAAAGAGTGGTTGCCATTTTTTAAGATCTATTTTGTAAAATAAAAAGCTGGGAAATTCATATGAATCCCCAGTTTTTTCCAAAATTTTCAGGGCTGAGAAATTAATAAGTCTGAGAACCATTGTATTCATTATCTATAGCTGTGTAACAAATTATTCCCAAATTTTGCAGTTGAAAATAGTAAACATTTATTTTCTCACAATTCCTGTGAGTCAAGACTCTGAACTGGTGTAGCTGGGTCCTTGGGCTCAGGGTCTCTGATAAGATTACGGTCAGCTGGGATGTGGTCTCATCTGAAGGCTCACCTGAGGGAAGAGGGCTCACTTCCAAGCCCTTCATGTGGTTGTTGGCAGAATTCAGTTCTTTACAGGCTATTGAAACAAAGAACTCAGCTCCCTCCCTCATGAGTCTCTCCGCAGGGCAGCTCACAACACAGTAACCAGCTTCCAGCAGAGTGAGCAAGTCAAAGAGCAGGAAAGAGCAAGCAAGATGGAAGCCAGGGTCTTTTTAGTGGCCTACAGAGTCTCCTGCTGCCTGCCTCCTCCTCCCAGATGCAGAAGGGCCAGGTTTGGCAGGGTGGTGAGCCTTCTCCAGTGTGACAGGAGAAAAGGAGAGGCTAGAAGCCACTATGCCTCTTTGTGTAAGTGAGTTAATGGGAAGCTGAGGAATGGTGGACTGCTGGTTTTCATCTTCACCCCAAATTAGGGCAGCCACCCAGAATTGAGGGCAGGCAGTTGGGGAAGGGGGTGGTAGGAGACTTGAGAGGAATGGGGAGCTTTCAAATAGTAGGGTGGAGAACAGGAGACAGATGAGAGGAGAGAAAGCCATGGAAAGTGATGCTCTAGCTTGGACCCATACCTGGAGAATTTTTAAACTCTGCATAAGCTGTACTTCAAGGATCCAGCAGTTTATGTCCATATGAGTTGATGCCTAAATTCATCCCAGAGTCAGATTTGCCCTTTTCTAGGAAAGCCATCTTGAGTGAAGCAAATGCCCACGTTATCCCTGAAGGTAACTGTGAAGCCTCCAGGAAAGTGAACGCAGATGTTCCAGGCAGCCATGAGTGCTGCGTGATCCAAGGGTGGGTGGAGGGAAGGAATGGACTGTGCTCCTGACATCCCCTGTGCCCAGCTGATACCCGAGTGTGCTGATAGCAGCGGTGGCTCTGTGGAGCCTGCAGGGCCCAGCGTGGGGCTGTCGCTGAGGATGGAGCTACCATCCCTCTCCCTGTCCGCAACTGGATGAACCCCACTGTCAAGTGTCCTAGGCACAGACAGACCAAGGCACAGAAATGAGAGGATCTGAGTCCCAGGCTGTAGGAAAAAGGAATTTCCTCTTCTCTTTGGGCTTGGGGACAAAGTAAAGGCTGTCCCAAAGGTGAATGGAAGCCCTCATCCTCTCTCCTGAATATAGAGAGGTAGACAGAGCCCTCTCTCTGGGGGGGAGACGATGGCAGCCTGTGAGAGTCCTCATCTCCCCAAAGATGATCCTATGGCCCTAGCAGACACCATGCTGGGAGGTGGTTTGCACCTCACTGCCCTGTGCTTGTCCAAGCCTCCAGGATGGTCCTGCTAAATATTTCAGCCTGATCTCAGCTGTGTTACAGGACCTTGGAGAAAAGCCTACTCATCCCCTTGCCCAGAATACCAGAAGGGACAGCAGTGTCCCTCTTCCAGCCCAGGGCAACCACGTGCTGACACGATGCAGAGGCCAGAGTCCAGAGCCTAGGATCACACACGACCAGTTCTTCTAAGACAGCAGGCTGAGCTAGGCCTGGAAAGTGGAGGCATACTGGAGCAGGGGGTGGGGCGGGGGACGTTGGAGGTGAGGGTCCTGCATGGGCAGGGGGCATGTGAAGTGGATTGAAATCGGAGCTTATATTAGCAGGTGACTGCTGAGGGTCATATGTACTGGTCAAGTAATTGCAAGCTGGTCAGGCACTGGGGTGGGCGATGAGGGGGGCAGTCTAGACTGAGGCATGGTCAACCCATTTGTGCCTGCAGTTTTGTGTGACTGGGACACCCCACTGGCATCTCCTAGCGCAGCTCCTTTCAGATAGCTCTGCAGCCAGACCTCAGATAAGCTGCCAGTGCGGGTTAGAGGGAGATCTGGCCACCTGAGAGGCTGCGCGGCTTCCCTTTCTCCACCAGGGCCGTCGCTCCTGGAGCAAGAAGCCGGCATAAGTGAGACCTCGAGTTCCAAAGCGACCTCAACACCAAAGAATTCCACACTGTTTTGAATAGCCAGAACCAACTTCCAAATCAATGCAAAATCCACTCACCTAGGGGCCTCGTCTTAGCTTAGCCCTTGTCACCCCCAGCCCGGGACCCTGAGGTGACAGCAGCTCACCTTAGAGACGCCAACATTCTTTTCTGGTCCCTAATGCGCTGTGGACCGGGAAACAACCCAGCCTCGCTGACCTCAGCCATCTTCCTGTGCCAAAAAAGGGAAAGGAGCCAAAAGGAAGAGAGGCGGGAGAGACCACATTTTAAGGAGAAAGATATTTACAGATAGGCTCCCTCTCCTGCCTTCAACCCCTGAACTATAAAGCCTTCAAACGTTGCAATTTGCAATCAAATAAAACCTTTTGTGCAAACACAAAACCTTCTGGCTGGAGATGCAGCCGTGCCAGCTTCCTGAATTCTCTCCTCAAAGTCGGCTGCGTGGGGATTTAAACTCATTTAAACTGGTGGGCCTGGGACAGGCTGTATCCACCAAAAACCAGGAAAGGGAGCGCGCGCGGGGCGTGCACCGCTGTAGGAGGGCTCTGTGTGTGTGAATCCAGGCTCTGAGTCCACACGCCCACCTGGGGCGGTGGTCCAGCCGCCAGGAACCCGCTTCCCGCTTCCCAGCCGCTCCCCCTCACGCAGGAAGCCGGGACTCTGGGCCCAGCTCTCCCGGACCACGGCCACGTCCTGGTTCCAGCTACGGTGGCAGAAAGAAGCCACAGAAACCTAAAGGACAGGAGGGGAAACTGAGCTTTCCGCATGGGTGCGGCTGCCCTTGACACCCGCTTGGGGGCTCCGGAGAGCGAGGCAGGGCGGCCGCGCGCTGAGGGTGGAAGCGTGAACCTCCCAGCAGAGCGAACGGGGAGAGGCCGTCCGGAGAATGCCCCGCTGGCCCGACTGTGGCCTGTCCCGTGAGCACCGCCCCTTCTGTGGTCTCCAGACGCCCCCCTGGGATCACTATGCGCCTCTGCAGCTGCCCCACTCCCGGTCCCAGAGCCACGCCCGGGTGTGCGGCCAACACGAGATACCTCAAGGCCGGAGTCCCTCTGCGACCCCTGCTTCCGAGGGCAGGGCCCCGGGCGCCTGCAGCCTCTTCCGCACCGAGCTCGGCGGGTGCGGGTCTGGAGGCGCGTCTGGGGCTCCCGGCATAGGTGGAAGTGGTGGCAGGTAGGAGGCGCTGAGGGGACACTACTTTCCCTGCCCTCCAGACAGCGTCCCGGGACGACTGTGCCGCCAGGGCCTAGAAAAGTGCCTGAAGCCCAGGGGCCGCTCTCTGAGGGAGAGGGGGCCGATCTGGGTGAGATCAAGGAGCGGGCAGAGGAACTTGAAGGGGACCAACCCAGAGTGGGGGTTGCCCACAGGGTGTCCCTTGGGTCCTGCCCTAGACTGCGCTGGATGGGATTCTGCACACCCCACATTCCAGCCTCCCAGGGCCATTGACGCCCTGTGTTTGCAGGCATGGCGCGCCCCGCAGAGCGAGAAACGTAAGGAAGGGCACAGGGCCAGGACGCGTGGCCACCTCTTAACTGCGCTTCCTCCCGACTCCCGGGGCCTTCGCCGCGTCTGTGCTGGTTCAGGCTGGGAAGGCGCTGCCCCCGTGTGGCCGCTGCCCGTCTCCGCAAGGCTGTCGTGCGGGGCGCTCCTCCGCTGTGACCAGCGCCTCATTTACACGGTGGTTTTGTTTTACATTTTCTTGTTTGTGTCACTCCGATCCCCCGCTCACACCCACCTGGGGTGGATATGGCGCGGGGGGGGGGGGGTCACAATAACACCACAAAGTAGCATTTTTCTGGTTCGGCTCCACCTGGAGAACTTTGGGTTCTGTGGACCCCCAAAATTCCAACCAATTACAGAGTAGTTCAGAAATTCCAGGAGTCTGGGCCACTGTGGCGGTCACCATCTTCTGCTGAGGGGCTGAGGTGCCCATTGCTGTCCCTCTCTTCCCAGTGCTCTCAGTGCTGAACTCCAGCATGCCCCTGTGGAAGGCCGCGCCACAAAGCCTGGCTGCTCCACGCTCCCTGGCTCGGCCATCCTCAAATCCCTCTTCCTCTCTGGCAGTCAGTGGTTTCTTTACCTTAACTGGGGCCCATCAGCCCCTCCTGCGGAGGGCCCCCAAAGTTAGACTCTCCAATGAAGACCCCGCTCCATTTACACCGTAGTTTTGTTTTACATTTTTAAGCAACAGTTCTCCCAGATATTATTATCATTATTATTATTATTATTATTAACAGAGAAAGCATCATGTGGGTATAAAAGAAAAGGCAGAGAATGAGGACTAGAGCCCAGCTCTGGTGTTCTCCAAACAGCGCTGTGCCCCTGGGGGTCTCTTGGGTGACTCTGTTTAACAGGGGATCACCTGTTGAAATAGATGCCTGTGGTGTTCATGGCAGGGGATATGAGGATCTTTTAGTGCAGAAGAAAGTTTTAGTGGAAAGGAGATGGTGGAGCAGTGAATTGAGAGGGTGACCCTGTGGTATGTGGTCCCAGCCCCACTCAGCGCAAGAACTGAGCCTGGTAGTACCTCAGGAGTAGCGGCTGTGGGGTAACCAGCTTGTGGGGCAAGGCGTGGGCCCTGAGGAGAAGGCACAACAGGTGCAGATGATTGCTAACCCAGACTGGCAAAAGATGTAATGGGCTTGTGCCCAAACACACACGCAAACTCCTAGGGACTTTGAGAAATGCCTGTGGCATTTGGAGTGGTGGAGGAGGACACCAATGTCCTGTCGTTATGAAGGATCCCAAAGCTGGGGGAATGAAGCCAACATATGGACCCACAGATTGGCTGCTGCTGGCGATAGTCACAGGAGGTCATGGGGATTCTGTCTGGGATCACTGGAGTCCTGATGCCATGTCTACCTACATCATGCACATGTGACACCCTTGGAGTAGAACCAGTTTATTCACAGGGTAACCCTGGCAGTGGCATCCAAAGAGAATTCTGGAGCTTGCAGCTAGGAGGGACCCTCAGTACTCCCTGCTGGCTCTGGAGACCCCAGAGGGCAGTGAGGGGACAACAACTGAGAGGCCCTCCTGGGCTGCTCTGAGCTCCTGGGCAGGTCTAGCGAGGTGGCTGGATGTTCCAGAGGGAGGAAAAGGTGAGTGGCTTTGCCCAAGCTGGCTGGCATTTCTGGTCACTCTATGTTCCTAGAGAAAGGATGCCTGAGAACACTCAAAGTCCTTAGGTCAGACCCAACGTATCTAAACAGACAGAGTCTTCCCAAAGACTCTGGGGAAACTATGGAGTGGGGGGTCACAGGGACTACGTCAGATGTGCCAGAATCTGGGATACAGGCACACAAGCTGGGTCAGTGATTCCTGAAGCCAGGTTACCCCAGCCTTTCCAGTGACACGATCCAGTCATAAGTCCCCTTTTGTGCTTCAGTGCCATAGAGTAGGGTCTTTATTACCCATAACCAGAGGAGTCCTCTCACAATGCAGGATTTGTTAAGTCTTCCCACATAATTAGATATGGGCTAACAGGAAGTGGACATCTCAGGCAGTGGTAATCTGAAGGCTGCGGTGCTACTCAGAGAGGTGTGGTAGGTGCTGTGCAGGTTGTATTGGGAGTGTGAACTGAATCATCGTGGCAGTGTCTATTTCTGAATGCTGGGTGTGGCTGGCCCAGGAGACTCTGGACCCAGGAAAAGACTGTTTTGCATTTTCTCCTGCAGGTTCATCTCTCTTACAAACACTGAGTACCTCTCACCCTGCACTTCAAGATACCAGCACTTAACACTTAATTCTAGTGTATTGGGTGCCTGAAAACAGCCACATGCAATAATAAAACTCTCCCTAGTTCCAAATGGCATGAACTAGCTACACACAAAGAGAGGGAAGAGGCCCCTGTGGATTGAGGATTATTAAATATGAAGTATGTTTGTCAGGAAAAAACCTTTGTTTATATAAACAGTAGAAGCGCCGCCATGGTAACCCTGTTGGGTTTGCTCTGCAGCCCATAAAGGCCTCAGAGCCAAATTACCACCTCCTTTTTCATTGCTAGCCTACATTTTTTAAAAAACATCTCCAGCCAAAATTCCATGATCTGCCTGCTTGGTTTCCAGGCTCAGAAAATATCATTTAAAAAGGACTTGGGAACCAGTTAGAACTGCTGCCAATGCTTCTAAATGAAAGCTCATTTCTCTCACACACACTCTCACACACAAAGACGCATTTTGTTTGCCAAACTACAGTATGCTTTTCCTTTTTTATGTAACCCAAGTTTCCTTGGGCCTCCCAAGCCTGCAGGGCCGATGAAATGACACTAACATGTGACCCACAGGAACCCAAATCCCATGGGCTCCAGGTGTTTCTCCCACTTGCTTGCAAGGGCCTTGGCTCCTAGGTCTCTGAGTCCTCTGGGTCGTATGCCTGGACATGGCCCTGAACAAATCCACTGCCAGACACAGGGTGGCTTGTTTCTGCAGCAGGGCCCAATAGGGCCCACATCACCTCTGTACTGTCTCTGGAAGTCAGGGCACTTGGTGGTGGGTGAGGAGGGTGTTTCGAGGAGAACCCTTCACCTCCCTTTGTGCTACACTCAAGAAACATGCCCCAAACCAGGCCGCTGTGCCCACTGCCTCACAGGCATTGTCAGCAGATGACCTTAGCGTTTACTCACATGCCCCTGCCATCCAAAGATCCCGGCCACAGACCGCAGGGCTGGTCCAAGTGGTGGCAAGTGGCCCTTCTCAGCGTTAAGCTTCCTCCTGTGGCTGAGGGCAAACTCATCACTTCAGCCCTGCAGGAAGCTCCTCAGGCCCTCACCCCAAGAAGTCTTTTGGGTGGCCAGGCAGCCCCATTCTGACATGTCCAAGCATGTCTGTTTCCACTTAGCCTCAAGTGGGATCCCTTCTTCATCCTCTCCATCCGAGAGAGCCCATTCGAGAAGGCAGGCGGGAGAGCCGCCCTCTCCGTGTGGCCGCCTGAGGCTGCCGAGAAGCCAAGCTGGGCCCGAGCTCTGGGGGAAAGGATTGTTCCACTCCAAGGGAAAACTAAATTGATATCAGATTATTTTCCTACATCTTTTCCCACTTTTTAATATTTGCCACATTGCATTCCACATTCCAATCTCCAAAAGGATGGGAGCGTTAATAACATAAAAGAAAGAAGTGAAATTAACTGGACTCTAGCACTTTTATTATTTTCTAGCATATAAAGCATGAGATTTATGGCTGAGCATAAAGCATGGCTTTGACTTGAAATGTTCTCCTAGAGATACATTAGGGAAACAGCCCGATAGGGAAGCAGACCTGCGGAGATACCGTGATGTTGCAATAAGCCAAGGTAAAGTTATTTACTGAGTTTGGTCAGTTTTGGTATTTCTCTGCTTCTGTTACTTGGCTTGCCACAGTTTTGCTTACTTTTTAACGATTTTAAAATCAACGATTTTAAAGTTCTTCATTTAATAGAGAATTAGTAATGCTGTCTGTCTCTTGATTTTCTGCTTCCCATTCACATTTCTGATGAGTAAAACACCTTCCACGTGTTACAGGTGTTACATATGTTCCATATATTACAGCATTAAAAGCCCTTTTATAGACATTCTTTCAGTGAATATGTGTGTAAGATCTTCGTTTGCTTTTTTACACCTCAACTCAGGCTTCAATTCACACATTTCCAACTCAACCCAGGGTAGATGGGGAATCAAAGCAACTTTTAGATAAGGGCAAACTGGCTTATCCTGGTGTTTCGATCCAAACTAACACTGAGAAAATGACGTCTCTCTCTTTAGCTCTAGCACCAGTTGAGGAGCAGGGAAAGAGAAGCTAAATAAAATTCCAGCATAAGTCCGGACTTTTACATCATTACTTTCTTCAAAGTGTTATAAATATATGGGCAACTATGTGCAAGGTACTTTTGCCTGTATTATTCCACTGAGATCCAGGTCTGCATGAGCACACAGTGCTCCCTCCGAAACCAAGGTTCGAACAATAGATTTCAGTGGTTCTGTCCATGTATATAAAGAGAAAATGGTTCCTGAACAAATTTCAATGAACATTTCCCCCTCCAGGAAGACAGAGAGTCGTGGCTCCTGCATACTCTTGCCTAAGGTTGTACAATGGACGCAATAAAACTATGAGATCTAAAGACGATGTTTAGATCTCACGATGCTCACATCTTAGCACTTTGGGAGGCCGAGGCAGGTGGATTGCCTGAGCTCAGGAATTCGAGACCAGCCTGGCCAACATGGTGAAACTCTGTCTCTACTAAAAATACAAAAAAAAAATTAGCCAGGCGTGGTGGCAGGCACCTGAAATCACAGGTACTTGGGAGGCTGAGGCATGAGAATCGCTTGAACCAGGGAGGTGGAGGTTTCAGTGAGCCAAGATCACGCCACTGCACTTCAGCCTGAATGACAGAGCGAGACCCTGTCTCAAAAACAAAAATGAAAACAAAAAACCAAAAAAAAAACCCTACCTCTTAGCAAACCAAGAAGAAGAAGAAGAAGAAAAAAAAAAGTTCTTAACCTGATAAAGAGTATCTACAAAAGTCTACAGTAACTATAATGATAAAATGCTGAAAGCTTTCCTTTGAGATCAGGGACAAAACAAAGATGTTTCCATTACCATTTCAGTTCAAACTGTAATGGATGCCCTAGGCAGCACTGTGGAGCAATTTTTTAAAAATACATAAAGATTAGAAGAAAAGAAACAAGTGTGCTGTTATTCACAGGTAATATGAGTATATACCTAGAAAAATCCATTAGAATTAACAAGTTTAGCAAAGTTGCAGCAAACAAAAATCAGCATACCAAATTTCATTGGATTTTCTATAACAGCAACAAACAGCTTTTAAAAATATATCATTTTAAGAACAACAGAAAATATCAAATACCTAGTAATAAATACAACAAAAGATGTGCAAAGTCTCTGAATTGTTTCCGAGACTGGAAACAAGTTACCACAAACTTGGTGACCTAAAAACAACAGAGATTTATTCTTTCACAGTTGTTCTGGAGGCCAGAAGTCCAAAGTCAGTATCACTGAGTGGATGCTGGTAGGGCCGCACTCCCTATGGAGGCTCTACAGCAAAAAGCTCTTTCTTGTCCCTTCCAGCTTCTGGTGGCTGCTGGCATTCCTTGGCTTGTGGCTGCATCCGTCCAGTTTCTACCTCTGTGGTTAATTGCTTTCTCCTTTATGTGTCAAATCTCCTTCTGCCTCCCTCTTACAATGATACCTATAGAGCCCCACCCAAATAATCCAGGAAAATCTCCCCATCCCAAGATCCTTAACTCAATCACATCTGCAAATACTCTTTTCCATATGAGGTAACATTTACAAGGTCCCAGCATTACCTGATATATTTGGAAGTCATTATTCAGTCTACTACAGACTCTATGGATAAAAATTATAGAAATGTAGAGTCATTAATGAGATAAATAAGCAGAGATGTGCTCAAACCATATGCGCAGCCTGGAAGGCTCAACAGTGTAAAACTGCCAATTCTCCCCATATTCATCTATAAAATTAAGGCAATTCCAATAAAAACCTCAGCAGTTGTGTAACTTGACAAGCTGCTTCTAAAATCCTTATATAAATTGAAAAGAAAAAGAATAGCCAAGATATTCTTGAAGAAAAACAGTAAGCAAAGGAGGGTTGCCCTACCAGATATCAAGACTTCTTATGAAGCTACACAATGCAGAGAGTGTTGAATTGGTATAGAGATAAATAGCCCATGGAAACAAACCCACTTATCAACCCTTGATATGAGAGGTGACATTGCAGAGAAATTGGGAAGGGATGGGTTTTTTGATAAACATGCTGGGAAATAGGATATCTTCATTTAAAAAAAAAAAGCTTTCTTGTTTTATTTTGTTTTTTTTCTTTTGAGACTGACTCGCTCTATCACCCAGGCTGGAGTACAGTGGCGTGATCTTGGCTCACTGCAACCTCTGCCTCCCGGGTTCAAGTGATTCTTGTGCCTCAGTCTTCCGAGTAGCTAGGATTAGGGGCATCCACCACTGTGCCTGACTAATTTTTGTATTTTTAATAGAAGACAGAGTTTTGCAATGTTGGCCAGGCTGGTCTCGAACTCCTGATCTCAAGAGATCTATCCACCTTGGCCTCCCAAACTGCTGGGATTACAGGCATGAGCCACCATGCCCGGCCAAAAAAAAAAAACAAACAAACAAAGAAAAACAAACAAAAAAGGTAAAATGAATTCCTACATTATATCAAACTTAAAATCCATTTCAGGTGAACTAAAAATCCAAGGATAAAAGGAAAAGCTATAAGGGTTTTAGAAAACAATACAGGAGAATGTGTTTAAAACCTAGGAAGGATTCCTTGAACAAGTTACATAAAAACACAAATCATGAAGGGAAAATAGGTGATCAATCTGACTATATTAAAGTTAAGGATTTCTATATAATACCAAAAAAAGAATGAAAAGACAGGTCACAAAGTGGAGAACATATTTGCAATACACAACAAAGAACTAGAATTCAGAATATGTAAAAAACCCCTCCAAGTTAAAGACTAAACAATAAATCATCCAATTTTTAAAAACTGATTTTAAAAAGATTTGATTAGATTTCTCACAAAAATAGCAGTCAATATACATACAAGAAAATGCTCAAATCATAAATAGTCAAGGAAATATAGGCCGGGTGTGGTGGCTCACGCCTGTAACCCCAGCACTTTGGGAGGTTGAGGTGGGCAGATCATGAGGTCAGGAGATCGAGACCATCCTGGCTAACACGGTGAAACCCCGTCTCTACTAAGAATACAAAAAATCAGCTGGCTGTGGTGGTGCTCACCTGTAGTCTCAGCTACTTGGGAGACTGAGGCAGGAGAATTGCTTGAACCTGGGAGGCGGAGATTGCAGTGAGCTGAGATCGTGCCACTGCACTCCAGCCTGGGTGACAGAACGAGACTCCTCTCCAAAAAAAAAAAAAGGAAATATAAATTAAAACCATAATGAGAGACAAAGATGTAATCATCTGGCAAAAGTTTTAAATGCAATACCTGTTGAATTGAAACTTTTATCATTTTATGGTAACAATTTCTGTCTCTAGTAATGCTTTTTTAAACTTTTTGTTTGAGACAAGGTCTTGCTCTGTTACCCAGGCTGGAGTGCAGGGGTACAATCATAGCTCACTGCAGACTCAAGCTCCTGGCACAAGTGATCCTTCTACGTCAGCCTCCTGAGTAGCTGGGACCACAGATGCACCACCACACCCACTTAAGGGTTCTGCTTTTTTGTTTGTTTTGTAGACATGGGGAACTCACTATGTGGCCCAGGCTGGTACAAACTCCTGGGTTCAAGCGATCCTCCTGCCTCAGCATCCCAAAGTGCTTGGATTACAGGCACGAGCCACCATATCCAGTCTTAAACTGTTTTTATTGTGGTAAAATATATGTTTAACATAAAATTTGCCATTTTAACCATTCTTCAGTGTACAATTCAGTGGCATCAATTACATTCACAATGTGCAATGATCATCACTATTCGTTTTCAAAAGTTTTCATCACCCAGCATGGAAACTCTGTATCTATTAAGCAATAACTCCCCATTTTTTCCTCCTTCCAGCCTCTGGTAACCTCTGATTTACTTTGTCTCTATGAATTTGCCTGTTGTAGGTATTTTATATAAATGGAATTATATAATATTTGTTATTTAATGTCTGGCTTATTTCGCTTATGTTTTCAAGGTTCGGCTATGATTTGGAGTGTAACAGGGCTTCACTCCTTTTCATGACTCAGTAGTATTGCACTGTGTGCATATCGTTTCATTTACTCATTCGTTGTTGGACACTTGGGTTGTTTCCACCTTTTGGCTGTTGTAAGTAATCCTGATACAAACATTGGTGTACAAATACCCAAGTTTCTGTTTTCAGTTCTATTGCGTATACACCTAGGAGTGGAACTGCTGGTTCGTATGGTAATTCCATGTTTAACTTTTTGATAAGCTACCAAACTTTTCCATGGAAGATGCACTATTTTCAAATAAATCATTTTCACTTACAGCCTCTCTCATCATGTTCATGTAGCTCACCATCTTTCCTTGGGTTGGGATTTGCCTGGTGTACCTTTTTCTAGCCTTTCACATTCAACTTTTCTGTGTCCCTGTGTTTCAGATGTCTTCTATACTTATTGTGATTATTACAAATGTACATGGATTTATTTTCTAAATTCCATTTTTTTCTTCTGTCACTTTGGAAATTATATTCTCTAGTTATAATCTTTTAGTTTTCATTGTAGAGACGGAAATAAAGCTTCCCTTCTTTCCTCTCTGAAGGTTTGCTGAAACGAGCTGATGACAGATTAACAGGAGAAAAGGCATACAAATTTCATACGCACATGGACATGGGAATTCCACAAATATGAGACTCAAAGCAAGGACACGTGGCTGAAATTCAAACACCCTCTTTATAAGGAAGAAGAAAAGGTTTCATCTTTATAAGGAAGAGGTTTCATCATGCTCCTCAGATGGCATGCAGTTTAAAACTTATTAATTGAAGCCATGCTTGTAATCCCCTAGGACTTTGGGAGGCCAAGGCGGGAGGATTGCATTCCCGTAAGTATTCCAAGACTTAATAGCTCAAAATCCAAAATCATACACATGGGAGATAAGATACTACAAATGACAGGATCAAATTTGCCAAGACTGCAAACATTTCAGGCAGTCCTCCCGCCTAAATGCCTCCTACCTCATGGGGAGCTGTAGGCAATTTTGGAAGGGTAGTAAATAATTTCTAGGGGAAATGAATCAACCTGGGAGGCAGACATTATCTTATAAATGATTATCTTAGAAAACTGAATATGATCAGCAAATTACAGGAAGGTGAAGGGTGAAGGGTGGAACTACATTGTGAACAAAGGTTGCCTTATGCAAACAGTCTTTCAGGTAAACTCTCAAAGCTGCTCTCAGAATAGATGAAAAGTCTATCTGGGCATGATGACAACTTTTAGTCTCTTTCTCTTCTCCACTGGTTTATCTTTCCTGGTTATAAGACTCCTAGAATGGGGGCTCTTAAGACAATTGCATTTCTTTGGAAAGTAGTTTCCTTAGTCAAATAAAGAGATTCTAGAGAGTCTCTCTTCTTTTGAGTGGGGGAGAATTGCATGAGGCCAGGAGTTTGAAACCAGCCTAGGCAGACATAGCAAGACCCCATCTCTACATAAAGGAAAAAAATCAGGTGTGGTGGCGTTCACCTGTAGTCCCAGCTATTCAGGAGGCTCAAGCGAGAGGACTGCCTGAAATGTTTGCAGTCTTGGCAAATTTCATCCTATCATTTGTAGTATCTTATCTCCCATGTGTATGATTTTGGATTTTCAGCTATTACGTCTTGGAATACTTACGGGAATGCAATCCTCCTGCCTTGGCCTCCCAAAGTCCTAGGGGATTACAAGCATGGCTTCAATTAATAAGTTTTAAAACTGCATGCCATCTGAGTAGCATGATGAAACCTTGAGCTGTCCCACCCATGACATGGAACACCCCTATGTCCAGTGTCTCTACCCTTATACACTACCTATCCATTAATCACTTAGTAGCTATCCTGGTTATCAGATCAAAAAAAAAAAAAAGTATAAATATAAATAGGGATTGGTACTATCTGTAGTTTCAGGTATCCACTGGGGGTCTTGGAATATATCCCTTGTGCACAAGAGGGGATGACTGTATATAAGACTTTTATATCAAGAGAGGTTGTGATTGAGAGGAATAATATCACACAGAAATGGACAGAGTAATTTGTGTAACTTCTTATCTCCTCTTCTTGGGAAGAGGTTGAGTGTGTCTTCATTTCAAAAGGGATAGCTGCTGCATGACAGGCAGAACCATGATAGTCTTTTTTTTTTTTTTGAGTCGGAGTCTCACTGTCGCCTAGGCTGGAGTGCAGTGGCGCGATCTCCACTCACTGCAAGCTCCGCCTCCCGCATTCATGCCATTCTCCTGCCTCAGCCTCCTGAGCAGCTGGGACTACAGGGGCCCGCCACCATGCCCGGCTAATTTTTTGTATTTTTAGTAGAGATAGGTTTTCGCCATGTTTTTCTTTGGAAATTAAAACACGAGTTCAAGGGTAAGTCTAGATATGTGTTACAAAGGGTGAACTGTGCTAGACAATGTCTGCTGAATATTCTGTACTAATAAAAAATTAGCTGCATGTACTGGAGCATACCTGTGGTCCCAACAACTTGGAAGGCTGAAGTGGGAGGATAGCTTGAGCCTAGGAGGTCAAGGCTGCAGTGAGCTATGATGATGCCACTGCCTTCCGGCCTAGGCAACTGGGAGAGACCCTTTCTCAAAATAATCATAATAAAAATCAGCACTATCTTCTGATAGAACTAGGAATGCACAAACTAATTTATACAAATCTGTCCCTGCTGAGAAGACACAAATCATTTAAGTTCCCGGTGTCATGTCAGCAAAGTCAATTCTGTATTCAAAGGCTAGCTTATTTTCGCCACTTCAAGCAACAAAAAAAGATTAAATATATGAAAAAGTTTCTAAATTAGTTTTTTTCAAACAAAGAAATGCTCTAAACTTTAGTAACACCACATGGGTCCAAGTTAACAACCAAGAACAAAAGATAGAAATCCTACAAAGATTCCCGACACTTCCTAGGTTTCTGCATAGTAGCAATGAAAGGAAATTAATAGTAAATATTGGATTTACATTTTATTCAAAGGATAAATACAAAATTAAGAAAGAGTTCAAATTCAAAGCAAATATGCTTGATATTTCAAAACAATTCTACATACAAAGTCAATAGGAAAAAAACCAAAAGCCCCCATAAATTAAGAATGGCTAGACACATTCAAGTCTAGCAGAAAGAAACTTGGAATTTAATGCAATGTTATTTCTCTTGCCTAGAAGCTAAAGCCTTAATTGTCTCAGATATTTTCCATCTCCTTATGGGCATTACTTGAAGACAACAATGGAGCAAGCTTTTTAATGAACTTGCCATAGTAAAAAACCAGTAACAGACGCCACGCTGGAAAGAGGACAACAACGTAACCTAAAAGGGAGCTACTGGCAGAAATAAAAACTAGTAATACTGATAACATCTAGACCTTTGCAGATGTTTAGAGTACTGTACAATCTTAAATTATTATTTATCAACCTTTGGGTCTCACAAATTAAGAATGTACTAGGTAAGAATCAAGGAGTTATGCCCAGTTCACAATACTGTTTCCTTCACTTGCCCTTTAGATATAATGGATCTGGAATTCTCAATGAGGGTTACATGGTTTGGGAATTCTGGCAATTTTCCTTCCATGACCTCCCTATACTTCTCTCCATTTCAAAATACACAAAGCTGAGTGCCAGAGGCAAAAATTAATTCCTAAAGATCCAAAGAGTATACAATACTTGTCAAATTTGATATATCTGGGCAGGACGCAATGGCTCACGCCTGTAATCCCAGCACTTTGGGAGGCTGAGGAGGGCAGATCACTTGAGGTCAGGAGTTCGAGACCAGTCTGGCCAACATGGTGAAACCCCATCTCTACTAATTTTGTACTAAAAGTACAAAAATTAGCTGGGCACGGTGGCACACGCCTGCAGTCCCAGCTACTCCGGAGGTTGAGGCAGAAGACTCACATGAACCCGGAGGGAGGGAGAGAGAGACCAAAGTCTGGGCTGAATGCTACAAGCAGGCAAAACAGCACATCTATCCATTCAAATCACCCTGGCATAACTGTCTCCTGAAAAACATAGCAAGTACTATAACCACTAGGGATAGACTCTAGCCTGCTGTTCATAAAAGGATACTGTAAGGGAATCTTTGCTCTATAATGAACAGATTGCTAGATATTACAGAAACTTTAGATTGTCTTGCTACTCACTGACCTTAAATATTAACCTTCTTTTGCAACTATCAATTCACTTAAAAATTTTAATCATTGCATACCCTGTAAGCTTCCTATAAACAACACGTTATTGCAAAATGTTTAAAAAGATGTGAGAAAATATCTGTGGAGTATGGTATCAGAAAAGGCAGAGCCCTTGTTTTATTTAATGATTCTTTCCCAAACTGGGAGGTTGGGGTAGAGACATGTGGCTTTTGGTAATACTTAGGCAGTGATTTCTTACTCTTAAAATCAACAGTAATGAATAAAGTTTTGACATGATAAATGTTTACAACTAAAATAGACATTGACTACATTCTTAGTACAATTTTTAACATAACTACAAATGTATATATGCTTCAAATATTAGCAAATTGCTTCAAAATGAAATTCTAAGTAAGTTTTTGGTAATTTATGCACAGTTCAGGCTTACTCACTGGAGTTAACAAGACAAGAAGAAGAAATGACCAACTGGCTCAGTAAACTAAACATTCATTTCAAAAAACACAAAACTGAAACAAAGCAAAGATGATTCTAAAATTTCCACCTCTCAAGAAGTGTAATTTAAACAAATACCAAAAGCTTTATTTAAGCAAAAACATATTCAACCACAGAACATTCGAAAAGCTAACAGGATCGTTTCTACATTCATTCTGAAAACAGTGTAATAAGAAAGGTAATTTGAGAATTTCCAAAAATGTTCTCGCTAGCCATTATTTATGGTATACAACATAACATTTTGATATCAAGCTATTACAGACTTAAAAGTTAATATGGCATAATTTTACAATCGTGCTTTCACTATGATTTTTATTTTAACCCTGGGTATTATCAGTTTGAAGCTAATATTATCAGTCCTACTGGTTGTCACTGTCACAGATCTGAAGATATGTTTAAATTCATCAAGCTAGGAAGATACCAAAATATTAACAATCTTTACGTATAGTGAGAAAAAACTGATTTAAGTGTTAACATTTCTAAACTTGAGACTCTAACAGTAAAAACAAAGCAATCTGAAACCTGTTTCCATGGGTAAAACACTCTGCCTGGTATTCTTGTACACAAAATTTACTAAATATGTGAATATCATAAAATGAAAATATCATTCCCTTCAATTTCTTTGGCCTTCACAAATTCAGTGTGACTATGATCCTTTTCAATAAGACTTTCAATGACATTGTGCTTCTTTAGAAAAAAATCACTTAAGTTGTAGCATACAACAGTTTACATTAGTTCTTTTGTTGCTATGGTATATCCTAATTTTTTTAAAAGGCAGAAAAAAACCCAAAGAACTTCTTAAAATGTTTGTTAAAGCAAACATTTCAGTTGGTTTCCTTTCTTTGAAGAAGAATAGAAATAAATGTCAGAGGAGTATTACTAAGGAGCCAAAAACAAAACAAAACAAAACAAACAAGCAAAACAAAAACAAAACCAAAAAAAACTCCTTTCCTCCCATCCTCAGAACTAACTCAGAACAAGAGATCTGTATTCAAAAAGATAAGACAATCTCACCTCAGAAATTAACTCCTATGAAACCTAAGAGAGAAAACCTGTAATAGCTCTCTTAACCAACAGCCCCATCTGCACATCACCAAGCACCAGTTCTCTTTGGGTAGCAGTAATGCTTGTTTTTCATCTTTGCATATTAAGGACTGTTGTTTACAGATTTATGGGTCATTTGTAGCTTACTTTGCAAAAACCTTTCACTTCTTATGAAACACAATATGCCCCCAAACATGGACCATTATTCAAGCAGACAAAATCACTCACTCACAGCACTTTAACAACCCACCTCCACTCCATCTTCCCATTCTCTCACCCTATGCCTTCCAATGAACCTAGTCTTTGCTAGTGATGAGTCCACCTGGAGACAAACACTGCTTTAAAGATGATGTAATTTTCAATGCCTACCACAGAGACTATCCCATAACAGGTATTAATAAACACTTGTTGACATAGTTATAATAAGCTAAAAATAGTTAACATTAATTTTTCCCTTTATCTTTTATTCTTACGGCATAGAATTTTTTTAAGAAGATTGAAAAACTGATTCCAATGTAATAATCACTTACTGGGCCACATGCTAGATGACAGACATGCCTCTCTGCCTAAAAAGGGCTCAGAGGGTAAGGAATTCTGTTATACATGAGTGAATTAAAACTTTAAATGTAGTACAAAAAAGAACTTTTATATGAAGGATTCTTTATGTAGAGTATCTTTTTTGAAAATCAGATTTTCTTATCCTATATTACACTGGTTTTAACTGGGCATGGTCACTTTAGTAGTGTGCCTCATTACAATGTCTCTTTTATGTTAAGAACTTATAAAAGCATTTAAAAATCACTACTCAAATGGGATAGAGAGTAAGAAGACAGGAGAGAAGGAGAAACCATGTTTTTTGAGTCAGGAGGGTGTCACTCTGTCACTCAAGCTGAAGCACAGTGGCACAATCACAGCTCACAGTAGCCTCAAACTCCCAGGCTCAAGTGATCCTCCTACTTAAGCCTCCCAAGTTGCTGAGCCTACAGGCGCAAGCCACCATGTCAAGCCAATTTAAAAAAAAAAATTTTTTTTTTTTTTTTTTTTTTTTGAGACAGTCTTGCTCTGTTGCCAGGCTGGAGTGCAATGGCGCGATCCCACCTCACTGCGACCTCTGTCTCCTGGGTTCAAACGATTCTCCTGCATCAGTCTCCCAAGTAGCTGGGACTACAGGTGCGTGCCACCACACCCAGCTGATTTTTGTATTTTTAGTAAAGACGGGGTTTCACCATGTTGGCCGGGATGGTCTCGATCTCTTGACCTCGTGATCTGTCTGCCTCAGCCTCCCAAAGTACTGGGATTACAGGCGTGAGCCACAGCGTCCGGCCAAAAATATTTTTGTAGAGACCAGGTCTCACCATGTTGCCCAGGCTATTCTCAAACTCTTGAGCTCAAGCAATCCTCCCACCTCGGCCTCCCAAAGTGGAGACTGGTATTACAGGCTGAGCCACTGCACCCGGCAGAGAATCCATGTTTGTTTGGAAAATATCACTTCTTTGTTCTTAATTTTAGTTTTCAATATTCAGTTTAGAACTTACCCTAGCTTTCAGTATGTGTGTGTGTGTGTGTGTGTGTACACATGTGCTTTATAGAAAGACACACAGAGAGGGAGACAGAGATTATGCAAGCTAATGATTCATTTCACATGTTAGTTTTAACTTAGAATGCTGAATCAAACTTTAAACTATAAGAAATGCTACAAACCCACATGAATCATGTTTGTAAATAAGAAATGATACTATACACACACTAGCTGACTTACACAAAATAATCTTAGAAACAATTAAAGTAGATTAATATAGCTATAATAGCTATATATATATATAATGTAAATAGTGACCCTATTTTACTCTTAAAAAGATCAGGTTTCTAGTCACCATGTATGAAAGTCCTTCCAAATTACCTCAAAATATAACAAATCTTTCTCTAACCCTAATACACAAGCAGAATTCTATGCTTCTCTGGCAAAAACAATAACTATTAGAAAATTTTAACCTCACCAAGAAGTTCAAATGATAAAAGAAAGGATTAAATAATTGTGCTAAATAGCTTACCTTCACAATTTAAAAGTAAAACCTTTGAAAAGAAGGACTTCACCAAAACAGACACACTCTCCTATAGCCCCGAAGATCTGGCCAGAAAAGCTCCATGAAGAAATCATTACTCACAATTTTGGGGATATCAAATAATAATATTCTACTTTAAATATTTTAATCCAAATTGTCAACTTTCATTTCTGACACCTATAAGCTGAACATACCCCAGTATCACTTTATTTATATCTTCTTTATTCCTAAATATATTTCAGGGGTAGAGCACGGAAAATACAGAGAGAAAAATACCTAGAATGTAATACTAAATTTGGTGGCTATCAGTATAAAGCATACATACCTTTTTCTGAGCTTACCCTACCACATATACTGGAAATGTATGAGGTCAACGACCTGCAAATCTTCCAAACAATCACAAATAACTTCCAAACTGGCACGAAGTGACTAGTTTTATGCAACAATGCAGTGAAGGAAAGTTAAAATTAACTATAGGAAATTCTTCCTTGTGACAAAGTTGAAGAGAATACTGAATATATCAATATTAATTTAATAGCAGCTCTGTGTTGTGATTTTAAAGAACAAGATAAAATATGTCATTTAGCAGTCATTTAAAAAATAAAAGACTACAGATACAAGGAAATAAAAACCATTTTTAGGAGCTGAAAACACAAAGAAGAAAGATACCCAACATGTACACATCCCATCTTCAAATTTAAAATCATATTGTCAGTTGTCGAAAGCAGCTCAAATTTAAATTTTGTGCTACAAAATTGTGCAAATATGTTAAGGATTGGAAACCCACCAATGCACTACTATAATATTTTGCTTCCTAAATTTCTTCCACCTACAGGTAATAGACAACAAGTTTGAGAAACTAAGGCTAACCAAACTTAGATAGAAATCCTACCAAGAAAATTTTTCAGTTTTAAGTTTTACAGTTTGATTTAAAAACAAAACAGAAAAAATTTCAAAACAAATCACATCTTCTCTTTATATAACTTGGCAAAACCTTCCCTAACTGTCCAACTATGAGCATACAATGCCACCGGCTTTAGATACTCCAATTAAATGCACTACTCTTTCACTGGTCTGAATGAAGCATGGTGAAACAAGCACAAATTTTTAGAAACATAGTGTCTTCTCACATCGAAGTGGAGGGTCCAGAAATGCAACACCCAGCATTCTTTAAAGAAAATAATAGCTAAAATCTTTCTGATACAGATTCCAATAGATTCCATCATTCAAAGTCCTCCACAAATTACTGGAAAATATAAGAGGTAACTTCACAAAAATCACATATTGAGTGGAATAATTATAACTGATATATAAATAAGGATTTACTAAAAAAGGCTTTAAGGGTGGTATTTTAAATCAAGGTTTTAAATACAAAAGGTGTCTTGTGTTGCTTAATCGTACAGTTTCGTACATTTTGTACAGATATTCTTCACTCTACAGTCACAGATTTGGCAAGATTCCGTGGGAAATCAACCTGCAAAAATAAAAAAAAAAAGCAAGATTTGAGAGATTATACAGACTAGGGAAGGGGGGTTGCTATAAGCAAATTATTTTTGTTTATAAAAACCGAAAACAATACGATCATTAACCATCTTTATTACAGACTACAAAGAATTAGATTAGAAAATATAATCACATAATGTGAAAAAAACTGAAATTGGTAAGGAAAAAGCATGCTAAAGCTGCCAGTTCACAAAGAAAGAGCTACTGTGGTCCTCTACAGAAGTAGTAGCCCTCATAGGGGTCAGTAAAAACAAAAGCACAATGTTTTGGTTGCCACAACGTCTGAGAAACCAGGAACGCTTAAAAAGTCTTCAATGTGTGGGACAGTTCCAAACAAAAAAGAACAGTATTGCCAAATGCCAACAGCTGCCCTATTAAGAGGCATGGGGTTATATGAAGAAAACAGGTGGCGACTACCCAAGGTGAGTCACAATCTTGGAGGTGAACCCCAAGTTCCTTCAAGTTCTATGGGTAAGAAGATGTTGTGATGTAACCTACAAATTGGGCCATGAAAATATAACAGGTGACAGATATTTCTCAAACACTATTGTTAAAAATTTAGGAGAAAAAAATCAGAATGTATCCAGGTAAAAAACCATCCCAAGATTTCTGCAGTGGTAGATGACTTACATCATAGCCTCTCAGCACAGCAAGGTGGAAAGCCAGCAACTGTAAAGGGATCACGCTGAGAATGCCCTGCAAGCAGTCCACCGAGTGGGGCACCTTGATCGTTCTTTTTGTGTTCTTAATGGTCTCAGTATCCTCCTTATCACAAATTACCACAGGCCGCCCCTAGGAAAGAAAATCACACACATAGACAACATCACTGGTAGGCAAAGGCAGGGCTATACCTTACGAATGTGCAAAAACTGCACTGCATAATCCACATGAAGCCTCACTGACAGACTTCTTTAAATTCCTATGTAATAAATCTGAATGTTATTACCTATAGTCGAGGAAACAGAAGCTTTATGGGATCCAGTAATTTGTTTAAACTCATGCAACTAAGAAATATCAGGCTTAGTACTTGATTGCAGGTTTGCCTAACTTCAAAGCTCAAGTTCATTACCACCACATTGTGCTTAGGGAATACTATCTTTTGGAATTTATATATAAAGCCAACTGATGTGAAGAAAACTCCATTATATAATATTAAAATAAAACCTAGATGTTAGATTTCCCCTGAAATATATCACGTGTATTTTTTTTTAATTTATTTTATTTACTTTTTTAGAGATAGGGTCTCACTCCTGGACTCAAGTGATCCTCCTGCCTCAGTCCCCAGAGTAGCTGGGACTACAGTCATGTGCAGCTGCACCCAGCTGAAATATATATTAAAAAATATTTTAAAATACATTTTAAATGTTTTAGAAGTATTAAATTAAAAAGAAGCAGCATATGTTAACTGAAAGAAGACAGGATGTGGAGACCAAGACTTCAGTTCTGGTCTTGGTTCTGTTCAACATGAGATCTACGACATTGGTCTTCTCAAAACTCTAAGTATCCGGGTCAGGAGTGGTGGTTCACGCCTGCAATCCCAGCACTTCGGGGGGCTGAGGCAGGTGGATCACTTGACGTCAGGAGTTCAACACCAGCCTGGCCAACATGAAACCTCATCTCTACCAAAAACACAAAATTAGCCAGGCGTAGTGGAGTGCACCTGTAATCCTAGCTACTCGGGAGGCTGAGGCAGGAGAATCGCCTGAACCCAGGAGGCAGACGTTGCAGCGAGCCAAGATTGTGCCACTGCACTCCAGGCTGGGTGACAGAGCAAGATTCCATCTCAAAAAAAAAAAAAAACTCTAAGTATCTGATTCCTCACAAGTAAACCTCAAAGGCTGTATTCCAAAGTAAATGAGTTAACATGTGTAAACACGATTTGTAAGTCATTCAAATAAGCTAGCATAACTCCCCTCTTTGAACCCCAAGGTGTTCTCACAGTCCCCCGACTTACCTGCCGAGCAACCACTTGCTGAAGAGCATTCTGACACTTGGCATAAGTGTGATCTCTCATGATGATCATGATCACAGGCATCAATTTATCCACCAAAGCCAGAGGGCCATGTTTCAGTTCACCAGCAAGGATGCCTTCAGAGTGCATGTAAGTAATTTCTTTGATTTTCTAATAGGAAAGAACCAGATTTGTCTTCAGTACACTTTTCAAAAATCCATGTTTAAGTAAATATTACACAAAGCATCTGATATGTCAAGTCACCGTCTATTTATCCAAAAGTATTAAAGGACCACTGATCTATAAATATATCTAACAAGTTAATAGATCGCTATTTCCATATTATCAACAAGTAATTCGAAGTTTTAAAGCTCCACAAGTACTTTTTAAAGATTTTAGATTATCATGAACATATTCATATTTCTGGATAACTTTTTTTCTTTTTTTTTTTTTAAAGACAGAGTCTCGTTCTATCGCCCAGGCTGGAGTACAGTGGTGTGATCTCAGCTCACTGCAACCTCCACCTCCTAGGTTCAAGTGATCTTCCCCCTCAGCCGCCCAAGTAGCTGGGATTACAGGCATGTGCTACCACATCCAGCTAATGTTTTTGTATTATTAGTAGACATGGGGTTTCGCCATGTTGGCCAGGCTGGTCTCCAACTTCTGACTTCAAGTGATCTACCTGCCATGTACTCCCAAAGTGCTGGGATTATAGACGTGAGCCCCTGTGCCCAGCCTGACCTCAATTAAATTTCTTATCTAGAGAATTTAATCTTTATTCATATTTGAACAAATTAACCCAAGTTACTTGCTAAATCCAAGTTTATCATGCTAAAATGTACTCTTTTTGATTTTCACTTCTGAACAGAGTTCTCTGTTGCACTTTCTCAAAGTAAACAGACCACACAATGCATAAATATAGAAGCACTTTTAAAAGTTCTACTTATTTCAATCATTTAATGTAAAAGTATGACTGTGTGTCAGGTCTGCAGGTCAATGGACTGATATTAATTAGAACTGAGAAAACTTACCAGTGCCCCTTCAAGACAAGTAGCATAATGATAGCCTCGTCCCATTATCAGAACTGACTTCTGATGATAAAGTTCTGTTGCTAGTTTCTGAATTTCATCATCCATGCTCAGTACTTCCTTAATCAAATCTAAGAAGTAATATTAGCAAAAAAGGACAATAAACCAAACAAATAAAATAACAATATATTAGTAGCAACCAACAAAAGACCACTGTTTCTATTCCTCTGTGCCATCAATCAGTATGGGTTTTTTTTAACACATCGGAGCAAAAGTAGAAAGATCTTATTGACTTGCTTCAAGGATAAGAAGAGAATTTTATCTATTACCCACTCCCTTAGGACAACAAAAGTATAATATATGAGTATCTTTGTACCAGGCAGCCGTTTCAATCCAAGCATGATCTCTTTGCGTCTTTCTTGCATGGAGATCCGATCATCACACATCATAAGGGCGAACATCACAAGGGATACAAACTGGCTGGTATAAGCCTGAAACATCACAAAAAAGCAAGACAATTAGTTGCAGCCGCATCTTAAGAATTTATAACTTTTAATTTTAAAAAGCTGAAAATAAAATTCCCATTGGTTTTATGGTATACATTCTCTATCTTTTAAAACTACGTTAGGGCCAAGCACGGTGGCTCATGCCTATAATCTCAGCACTTTGGAAGGTTGGGTGGGTGGATCGTTTGAGCTTAGGAGTTTGAGACTAGCCTGGGCAACATAGCAAAACCCTGTCTCTAAAAAAAATTTAAAAATTAGCTGGGTGTGGTGGTGCACTCCTGTGGTCCCAGCTACTCAGGAGGATCACTTGAGCTCAGGAGGCAGAGGTTGCAGTGAGCCAGGATCGCACCACAGCATTGCAGCCTGGGACAGAGGGAGGCCCTGTCTCCAAAAAACAAAAATAAAATAAATAAATAAATATAACTACCTTAGTAACAGTGAGCTGAATCAGTACTTAGGAAATCACTATTCTCCTTTTCTGAATTTTGAACAAATGACTTAACCTTTATTTCTTAGATACAAAAGCCAAACACCTTATAAATCCATTGAATGCTTAAAAATTCCTAATATCCCTAAGAAAGGAAAGAAAAGATGAGTAAATCAGCATGTGCCTAACCAAATTTAGTTTTTGGTGTAAGTCAAAAGGCAAGTGCTTGATAAACTCTCCTTGGAGTACTTGCACTGGTATTGTTGGATTTTTTTTTTTTTT
>NW_016815814.1:1077423-1081455 GCF_001698545.2 Rhinopithecus bieti | reverse complement strand
AAAAAAAAAAAAAAAAAAAAAAAAAAAGGAAAGAAAGTACAATTGTAGAAAAGTAAACAAATAATAATCTTTAATCTCATCTGTTAATATAAATAATTACATTAATAATATGCTATTAATAACACTTGTGAATATTGCCTTAAAGTTTTTACTGTTTTCCTCTACATAGTTAAGAAAATTAATTATTAGCAGGTACAATTTTATAACTTGTTTTCACTCATAAATAATAGTACAAGTGTATTCCCAAAACTGAACTGTCAAGTTACATTATAACCTTGATCAGTTTTCATCTCTTTAGGCCTCAGATACCCCATCTGTTAAATGCACCTGACACTTATAAGATTATCATGACAATTAAATGAGACAAATGTAACACATTCAGTTCTGTAAAATGCCTGGATATACAGGCTGAAAATGTACTACAAATTTTATTGATGACAGCTTGAACTAAAAGACAATTATTTTCTTAGGATACAGAATTGTACATATTTTAAAACTCACAATCCTACTGCCAAGACTATTTTCATTCTTACTAACTTTATGTGAATGTGAGATGCGCCTGGTTTGTCAAGTACTGTGAAATATTGAGAGTTATCTCTTCAGCAAATTTTTACCATTTTGACTGCTGGACAATGAACCTTCACTACTATTTTAACATACATATCTTGAATCCTAAAACTAAGCTATTTTTTCATGTTTGTTGACCATTTATATTTTCTCTTTTGACAACTGACTTTGTTGTTCCTCACCTGTTTTTCAACTTGAGTTTTTTTCAAATTGGTTTTAAGAAGGTAGTTATTGTTATATCTCAAATACTTTTTCTCATCTAATTTTAGACTCAGATAATCCTTCCATATCCTAACATAAGCTAAGTATTATTAAATGTTCTTACCTCTGTTGTTTTCATTGTTCCTTTTTATTTTTTTAGTCTGTTTGAAATTAATTTTAGTGCAAGTTGAAGAAACACTAATTATATCCCGAGATATGTCATTTCTTTACAAAACAATCTTTCCATTTAAAAATATAGTATTTTCTTCAATTTGTGCTAGGAATTTAATGCAATTTACCTCTATTTATCACTTTGGCCACACACTCTAAATTTTTACCTCTTATTATTCATTGTTTACTTTTTTCTAGTAAGTCTTTTTTTTGGGGCGGGGGGGACACAGTTGTGCTCTTGTTGCCCAGGCTGGATTGCAATGGTGTGATCTTGGTTCAGTGCAACCTCAGTCTCCTGGGTTCAAGTGATTCTTCTGCCTCAGCCATCCCAAGTAGCTGGGATTACAGGCACCCACCACGATGCCCAGCTAATTTTCTTGTATTTTTTTAGTAGAGACAGGGTTTCACTATGTTGGCCAGGCTGGTCTTGAACTCCTGTCCTCAAGTGATCCGTCCACCTTGGCCTCACAAAGTGCTGGGATTACAAGCGTGAGCCACCACGCCCGGCCTCTAGTAAGTTTTTCTTAATGGTAGTTCTGATTTTTTTTTAATCCAAGTTATTAAGAAAAACATTTTTATGTTTCAGACATTTGAGGCTTTTACTTACATCTCTTTTATTAAAACAGTAGGTTATTGTGCTGTTATCAGTTACAGTGTTTTAATTTTAGCTTTAGGATATTTATTCTAAGGGGTGTGTGTGTGTGTGCGCGCATGCACACGGATTATATGCTGAATTTCTATTACTCTTCTCTTGATAAGGGATTAGTTCATTAGTGATTTCCTGGCATGATGTGGATAATGAGACTCCCTCTATAATAAAATCACAGTCTGGTAACTCTCTATCATCCCAGTAGTTAAATGAGACTCCCTGTTTCCTCTTGCTGGACTTCCCAGCCTCCAGGTGCTCACATGGTCCTCCACAACTGCCTCCCTGTACACCTATTATATTCTACCAGCAGATTCGAATCTTTTCCTATAACACTAAAGTGAATTTGAAGTCCTCCACCTCCAAGACTAATGAGCACATCTACATTCTAAATTCCAGTCTCTTCCCGTCTAGTTCTGCCTACTGTGGTTTACTTTTCAATAAATCAACTAATCACAAAATATACTACCAGGTCAGAGGTATCTTGGACCCCTGGGATACTTAAACTGTTTCCAATCCAAACTGAACAGATAATGAGTATTCCAGTTCCTGTAGCTCATAACTAAAAATGTTATTCTATAAACTAGTGTTTATTTGTTTGAACTGAAACCATCTGAACACTAGTTTTAAGTACAAATATTAAACAGAGCAACTTTAATCCATATGTTTTCCATTGCATTGCTATTAGTTTAATTTCTAATTTCAATTTCATATTTTAATTTCATCAATACATACCAGGAAACCAATTATGAGGAAAAATAAGCTACACCCTACATTTAGAAACTACTGAGGTTTCAAAGAGTTTACCAAGAAAATGCTGACTCTGAAATGTTAAACTTGGTTTTCTTTTGTTCAGCCAAAACAGTTACATTTTGTTTTTTTTAATCAACAAAAGTCAGCACTTTGGTGAAATTCTAAACACCTGCAATAACATATAACAACTGCTGAACCTACCATTTATACCCATCAATTCCTCCAGAGGTATCAAATTATCTATGGTCTGACACTATGAGAAACTCAGTAAGATCCCTCTAATCCTGACAGTTTTTCAGGCAAAGTTGAGAATTTATAAGCAAGATCACAGAATTCTTCTACTAGCTCCATCACTGGGCCCAGGGATTAGGAACAATAATCAACCATATGGCCAGGCGCGGTGGCTCACGCCTGTAATCCCAGCACTTTGGGAGGCCAAGGTGGGTGGATCACGAGGTCAGGAGTTTGAGACCAGACTGGCCAACATGGTGACACCCAGTCTCTACTAAAAATACAAACATTAGCTGGGTGTGGTGGTGGGTACCTGTAATCCCAGCTACTCAAGAGGCTGAGGCAGGAGAATCACCTGAAACCAGAGGGCAGAAGTTACAGTGAGCAGAGATCACACCACTGCACTCCAGTCTGGGCAACACTGCACTCCAGTCTGGGCAACAAGAGCAAAACTCCATCTCAAAATAATAATAATAATAATCAACTTCTTTCAACATCCATTAACATAAAAACTTTTATTTGCCATCTGGAATGGTCTGTGACTAAATAACCCAAAACTATTGTAAGTAACTAAGCCCAAAATGTCTAAGACAGTTGAATAAAATTACTTTACAACCCAAGAAAAATGAAAGTAATACTAAATTGCCATACTTACTAAATTTTTTAAGAGTCATTTTTGAAAAAAATTAAAAGTCTGTACTAAAAAGACGCTAATTTTTCTTATACATGTGGTAACCATTAGGGGTAATGCGTGAAAAGTACTTAAGACTTCTCCGTACTATCTTTGCAACTTCCTGTATAGTTATTTTAAAATAAAAAGATATTTTAAAAAAACACTTGCAGAAAGAAAGAACTACTGACACAAATAACAACACGAACAAATCTCAAAAACCTCAGGCTCAGCTGGTCCAACAGCAGAGGGTCATCAGAACTCATTAACATTAGCGTTACTAAAGTTGGTACACAATACCTCACTGCTAAATTTAACTGGTTTTATTTAAAAAACAAACTTCGGGCTAAAAGAAAGAAGCTAGATATACAAGACATGTTATACAACTCCATTTACAAGAATTTTCTGGAAAATGCCACAATACAGCAAGAGAAAACAGTAGTTCCTGAGTATGAGGCTGGAGGGTAGGCGTGAGGACTGACTATAAAGAAACACAAAGGAATATTTCAGGTGATCATCTTCTAAAACTGGATTGTGATAACAGTTGCACAGCCAAATGAATTCACTAAAACTGTACACTTAAAATTGGTGAATATGCTATGGTAGAAGCTAGATGGTGGGTATACCAATGCTAATTTTTTTTTTTTTTTTTTTTAAGATAGGGTCTCACTCTGTCATCCAAGCTAGAGTGTAGTGGTGTGCTCACGGCTCACTGCAGCCTCAAACTCCTGGGCTCAAGGGATCCTCCTGCCTCAGCCTCCTGAATAGCTGGGACTACAGGCATGCACCACCC
>NW_016815814.1:1071444-1076061 GCF_001698545.2 Rhinopithecus bieti | reverse complement strand
GACCAGGATGGTCTCGATCTCCTGACCTCGTGATCCGCCCGTCTCGGCCTCCCAAAGTGCTGGGATTACAGGCTTGAGCCACCGCGCCCGGCCAATTGCCAAATTTTAAATGTTTTTTTTTTTTTTTTTAGATGGACTCTCGCTCTGTCACCCAGGCTGCAGTGCAGTGGCATGATCTTGGCTCACTGCAACCTCCACCTCCCAGGTTCAAGTGATTTCATCCTGCCTCAGCCTCCCAGGTATGCTGGGATTACAGGCGCGTACTACCACACCTGGCTAATTTTTGTATTTTTAGTAGAGACGGGGTTTCACCATGTTGGCCAGGCTGGTCTTGAACTCCTGAGCTCAAGTGATCTGCCCAGCTCAGTCTCCCAAAGTGATGGGATTATAGGCGTGAGCCACCATGCCCGGCACTTGCCAAATTGTATACCAAAGATGTATTCCTCCTTACAAATTTTCAGAGGTAGTATGTACATTTTTACATTATTTATTAGAAACCATAAATAGGTAAATAAAAATTCCAAAAATGGTTCAAGTGGATGTTTCTAATTTGTTACTTTTTGAATTCCAGACTATACTTCATAAAAGAAGAGGATGTTATATACTTGTCATGTATCCTACTGTGCCTAGCAGGAGGGCAGTAAGTGATAGACAAGGGTAGCCAGCAGAGACCTTTTCAAAATGGACTTACATTATATATATAAGTCCCTTTTAAACTCTAAGATTAGAAGGAGGGAGAGAATGACAAGTCTTTTATCTAACTGACCCTTAAGTCCTACAGTATTTACAATGATTAGTAAAATGTGTGTGTTCTGTAACTGGTAAAAAAATAAGATACAGACTAGTCTATAGACTAGTCTGCTTCACTGACACCATGATTAAATAATCATGAGAGAAATGAGTCAAGAATTTACCTTTGTACTGGCCACACCAACCTCAGGACCAGCATTAATGTGAACTCCACAATCGGTCTCCCGTGATATAGAGCTGCCAACTGTGTTTGTGATCCCCACAGTTAAAGCTCCTCTCTCCTTACAGTACCGAAGACCCATCAAGGTATCTGCTGTCTCACCTGTGTAAAAAGTAGGACAAGCATAACACATACAGAACAGTTTTAGCATATGCTGTTTCTTAGCAGCAAAAACAAATTGACCACACTTTCAACAGTATTACTTGTTTTAAATAAAATACAAAACATCCATTTAATAAATTTATAAAACTTTAAGTAATATGGGCTTGTCAGGATCTCTATTCCTTCTGTCACTGAAAATCCAGCTCTTTGAACATAAAATGTGTTCATTTTTACTAATTCATAAAGAATTATGTAATATTAAAATAAATCTGTGTTCGTCAAGTCATCTGCAATGCCAGCTTATCTTTAAATATCAGCTTTTGCCAAGATATGCTAGAATTAAGAGAAAGAATCACTTTTCTTCCCTTTAAGTCTTTAAAATTAACACACCTGATTGACTAAGGAAAAAGCAAACATCATCTCGAAAGACTGGTGTGTTTCTGTCCAGGAAGTCACTTGCTAGTTCCACCATCACGGGCAACTCAGTCAGCTCCTCAAGAACTTGACGTGTCTGCAGAGAAAAGATGACTTGGTCACAGAACTTTCCTTCAAATACTCTTTCATTGGACTTCTTTGGATTCAATGTATAGTTTTGCTTTTCTGATTACAAAATGACATGTTAAAAAATAAAACCTAAACTATTTTTTAAAAAACATCAAAATCCTACCACTTGAGATAAGCACAGCTAACATTTTACTATCAGTCTCTTTAAACAACAATGTATATACATTCTTTTTTTTTTTTTTTGAGACGGAGTCTCAGCTCACTGCAACCTCAGCCTCCTGCATTCAAGCAATTCTCCTGCATCAGCCTCCTGAGTAGCTGGAACTACAGGCGTACGCCACCACACCCAGCTTAGTAGAGATGGGGTTTTCACCATGTTGGCCAGGATGGTCTCGATCTCCTGACCTCATGATCTGCCCACCTCGTCCTCCCAAACTGCTGGGATTACAGGCGTCAGCCACTGCTCCTGGCCACATACATTCGTATAAAGAAACATACCCATACATATAAAACATTTTGAGAAGTGGAAAGGGCGTGGTTCTGAGTCAGCTTGTATGTTATCTCTAACTACCCAATTCCTAATCTTTAAAATGAAAATTCATGTAATACCCATGTCAGTGAGGGTTTTCAAATCAGATAACAGATGTACAAATACAGAGAGAAAAATTAAACACTTTAAAAACACAATGTATTCATAAATAGGACCATTTCCCAAAAGAAGTCAATATATTTTAGAAATCTTGTTTAAGAAGGCTCACTATTTTCAACCTTTGTGGGATGGGGCAGAGGGAATGAAGTAGGGAGCAGTATGCCTCTGTGCAAAAGGTAGCTTAACCTTCATTTCAGTAAATTTCCATTCTAATTGTTTTTACACTAAACATCAGAAAATCAAAACAACAGAAAATTAACTTTTAGGCAGCAAAAACTTTAAGCTTAACCAATGTATACATTTAGTGTTGCTTTAATTCTAACTCTGGAGCTCACCTATCCTGACAGCCTTTCACCAGCCTCTTCAAGCAAGTGGTCCTGCCCATCTCTCACCCATCTCAGCTTTCCTCCTTCTCAGCAATAAAGAACTTAAAGGTGCCATTATTTCATAGCCCTTTAACTTGCGCTTGCCCACAAATTTGAGCAGAATCGTTTTATTTGGTTCCCCCAAAAATATTAAATACCTTTGATTTGGCATTTTTTTAACAATATTACAACATCATGTAAAGAAAGTCATTGAAGATAAAATGCTCCTTTTATTATTCTTTTCCATTAATATATTTTATTTATTATACATTATTAAGTTACTGACACTAAAATGCTAAATGTTTTCTACAAATAAATGTAAACCAAACCTTTTACCCAGTTTATAATATAAATGTTACATTGGAATCATATTCTTCAAAATAAAAGATGGGGAAAGAAGAGAGAAAGAAAGAAATCTGGAGGCTTACCAGATATTTAAAAGTAATAAACCCCAAAAAAGTAATCTCAAGATTTATCTGTGCTAATTAATAGTTTACTCTTTTAGTTGGGGCAACTTTTTTTTTTTTTTTTTTTGGCTAAAGATGGGGTCTTGGTTTGTTGCTCAGGCTGGAGTGTAGTAGCTATTCAGAGGCATAATTATAGGGCACTGTGGCCTCGAATTCCTGGTCTCAAGTGATCCTCCTGCCTCAGCTTCCGAGTAGCTGGAACTATAGGCACACAACACTGTACCCAGCTGCAAACAATTTTTTATAAATACACAAAATTACATATTTCCATCACAATAGAGTAACTTAATGCTATAAATTCCACTGAATGCAACTACAAAACCTAGAGAAAATTAAAATTTTGAAAAGCATACTAAGTAGGCTATACTTAAATCATTTATGCCTAGTGTTCCATCATTGGAACGCTAAGCTTGTGGGAGTTATTTATATCCTACTGCTTAAGGTCATCGCCAGAGTCTGATTTTTCACAAACAAATTTTGCAACCTCTGGCATAAATGGGTTAAGAATGATTAGAGTGTAGTCAGTTATTATTCAGGACATAGAGAGATACTAAAAAAAAAAAAACATGCAAATGTGTCATGAAACAACAAGAAAAATGTAAAACAGGATAAAATAAATGGTACTATTTTGTCTGATAAACCACAGGGAGATTTCTAATGTTTGTACTATAGTAGTCTTGGTATCCACAAAACAACAAAAAATCTTAGAGAATGCTAACAGAGCATATAATTGCTGCCCCAAAATTAGCATTAGATGAAGCATTTAATTAAATTTTCTATTTCTGAATAGAGGGCTCATTCAGTAATAGATCTAAGCCACCACTAACGTGTTTACGTCTTTCTTCTTCCCGTGTTCAAAATACTTTTTTTTTTTTTGAGACAGGGCCTGGTTTTGTCCCCCAGGTTGGAGTGCAGCGGTGCAATCTAGGCTCACAGCCTCACCTTCTCAACTCAAGCGATCCTCCTGCCTCTGCCTCCCAAGTAGCTAGGAGTACAGGGAGTTGCCACCACATCCCGGTAATTTTTTTTTTTTTTTGGTAGAGACAGGGTCTCGCTATGTTGCCCAGGCTCAAACTCCTGGTGTCAAGTGATCCTCCCACTTTGCCCTCCCAAAGCACTGGGATCATAGGTGTGAGCCACTGCACCCGGACAAAACAATCACTTTTTCAGACCTCTACCCTTCAATATTACATAGACTTTCTGTTTAGGACCATATAATTTTGGGGGAGGATGGGAGCAGGTATACGGTGTAATCTTTGAAAAGAGCAAAGCTTGTTGAGATGCAAGGGCAAGTGACCAGATAGTTCCACTCACTGTTTAAATAAATGGCTCCTAATAAATATTTATGACTCAGCAAATAAAAAAATTATGTCATGAACTTTGGAAATCAATCCTAAAAGCAGAAATTGAATGTAAAGGTCTTCTGTTTATAAGAGTTCACATCAACAGCACGTAAACTCTCTCTTTCTAAGGAAACTATATGTGGAAATATTGGTCTTTTATTGGAATAAAAGACCCTCATATACCTATGCTTCTGCACTGACAATACACGTTTTGATA
>NW_016815814.1:1063461-1070514 GCF_001698545.2 Rhinopithecus bieti | reverse complement strand
AATAAAATAAAATAAAAAAATAAAACCACTAATGAAAAAAAAAAAAACTGCATTGAGGTTCATACATGATACAGGCCATCTGTCTAGGGCAAGTGAATAACGCTAAGCAAAACCCAATGACTGCTCTTATACATGTAGGCAAGCTCCCTAGGCTACAAGTCTAGGACAGCACAGAAAACTTTTCCCATCTTGGCCTTTCATGAAGTCTGTTGCAGAAGGTCTATCTGTATATCTAGGGACCTTTTCTACAGATCTTCCATTGATAAATAATTCCAAGCAGCTGGTAAATTTCTCCCCTTCGGTTTTTATCACAAAAGTGAAAAGATAACACATTAACAAAAGATAGTTTTACATGGTACGTTATTAGAGCTACTACTTGGTCTATAGATATTCTCTAATATTCAACATAATTAAAATTTTAAAAAGCACTTACTGCTACACCAGCATGGTAACTTGTGCCACAAGCAATAAGAATCAAACGCCGGCATCTCTGGATCTCCTTTATGTGATCCTTCAAACCACCCAAATTCACTGAAATAAAAGTTTGTGTATATAATTATTTAGCAAAGAACCATGTGAACTAGGCAATCGCATTTTATGAGTATCCACTGCCAATATGATAAAGAATACAGCTGTTGTAAAGAATTAATATTCCTCTTGGAAAGCATAGTTCTCTGTAATTTTGAAAAGTAAATTAAATAAGTCACAACTTAACTGGCCCCCCCAAACTTGTAACTGACCTTACTCACCTCTCTACATCCCCACACAATTACAGTATTTATTACATTCTACCTTAGTCAGTCATTTTTACATTCTTCTCTTTGAAAGTTATCTTAAAGGCAAAAGTAGAGGGACACAGAAAACAGAACATTAGATGTTGAGGGCTGGAGCTGGAGGAGGGGTTGACAACAATAGGGTGCAAGGAAATTTTCGGAGTGACAGAACTGTTCTACATCTTGACTTTGTAGAGGTTATGATTATGACTATGTCGCAGAGGTTTGTCAAACTTAGAGTTATACACTAGGAATGGTGAATTTTATTTTATCTAATTATGTCTCAATAAACCTGTCTGGGAAAAACATTATCTCCGTTACGTTTATTTCCCCTCTGGTGCCCAGAAAGGTGCTCTGTAGAGTAACATAAACCCACTCTCTCTCAGTCTTTGCCATCCCCATTCCCCTAATGCTTCAGTCAAAACGCTTGATTGTTCCAGTCCCTCCACATTTATCTTCAAACCTAACATCTCTCCCTGGACAACAGCAATATTCTCCAGTTCTCTCTTCTGTTCTCCACCTCCTAGAGTCTGCTCTCCATATGCTACCAGAAGGATCTTTCACAGTGATCCTTTAAAAACATAAAGACCCTCCAATGAAGTCTGTCCTCTTTTTCGTTTTCGGTTTCTATAGCTATTTGTATGTTGTTCTCCATGTGTCTTGTCCAGAAATCCTTCCACACAGGCTAGTTTTCTACCTGTGAGAAATTTCTACTCAACATTCATTCAACTGCTCAACTAAAATTCCCTAAGCACCCACCAAGTAAATATAGTGGTCAAGGCACTGAGAGCTTCTGGACTCAAATAGTTCCAAATCTGGCTGAGGAGAACGACAGGTACCTCCTCGTGGGCCTCATCCTGCTGCTCTCTCTGAAACATTTTCAGTCTGTCTACTCTGCCCCTGCTTTCTTCAACTACCCACCTTCTTTTTTTTTTTTTTTTTTTTGAGACAGAGTCTTGCTCTGTAGCCCAGGCTGGAGTGCAGTGGTGCAATATCGGCTCACTGCAACCTCCGCCTCCCAAGTTCCAGCGATTCTCCAGCCTCGGCCTCCTTAGTAGCTGGGATTACAGGCCCGAGCCACCATGCCCAGCTAATTTTTTTCTATTTTTAGTAGAGAGTGTTTCACCATGTTGGGTAGGCTGGTCTCGGACTCCTGACCTCGTGATCCACCCACCTTGGCCTCCCAAAGTGCTGGGATTACAGGTGTCAGCCACCGCGCCCAGCCAGCCCATCTTCTTTTTTATCTTAGTTAGTTATACTATAAAACCAAGGCACGTGTTTTACTTTTTATCTTTTGAATAATTATATGTTCTCCTTTTTGAATTTCAATAATGAAAGAAGGTATGTTTCTCTATTTTAAAAAATTAGCAAGTAGGAAACAAAACCAAACAAAATAAAAAGTGTCACTAGCTTCCCAAATAATTTATAATCAAATCCGAACTACTTACTTTGGCCTTCAAGTCCCATACGACCTGTCTCCTGCTTACTCTGACCTAATATCCTAGCACATCCCCTCTCACTCAGGCCACACCAGCCAGACTGGCCTTTTCTTGCTGTTCCTGCACTAGACCAAGCCTGTTTGCATACCTCTGCCTACAGTGTTTTCCACAGACCTTGGCATTAATTACAAATGTCTGGGAAGAAAGGAAACAACAGTAAAGAGCTCGATCAGGGTCATGCAAAGGCAAAGACTCAACATAAAAGCAAAGAAAAAAAAAAAAAAGGCAGACCAACTACCAGAAAGACCTGTACTGCAGATGATAACAAAGAATGACATGGATGTAAGCCAGTGAGGTTAGCTGGCCACAGTGTTTCCTTAATATTAGTCCTAGAAATTTCTGGTGGCTAAGGAGAGTTAGGATAGTTCTGAAAGGAGCTGCCCAAAGCTCTAAATTTGATGCTTTTGAGAAAAGCCTGATCCCTGTTGAGATGAGGTAGGCCATCACTACAGGCAAAAAAAGAATGTCTGATGGACAGGGGAGGGGATGGAGAGCACTTAGAACAATGTATACATGGGAACTAGTTTGGTTCAATAAATGACTAACAACATGACCTTTGGCAAACTGAAAGCCTCAATCTCCTCATCCTAACAACAAAAAGATGACAGCTATCCTGTTTTATTACAGAACTTTTATGTACATAATACAGATATAAGTACTCTTTATTTATTTATTTATTTATTTTTACTGCTGTTCTCCCAGTTCCTCCAGCTCAACCATCTTCAACAATCCTCTCTGTCTACAGAGGCAGATACAATTCCTCTGGTGGTAGATGTCTGTAATCCCAGCTACTCGGGAGGCTAGGGCAGGAGAATCGCTTGAACCCGGGAGGCGACAACTGTGGTGAGCCGAGATGGCACCACTGCACTCCAGCCTGGGCAACAATAGCGAAACTCCATCCTTTAAAAAAAAAAAAAAGTGTTGTACTCTCACTTTTACTTTAAAAATGCAGGAGGGTACAGGATATCCAAAGGCATCAGGCAAATACCTGAAAGACCTCTGGGGAAGTTCACACTTTTACTTACTTGTACACTCAGAAAGGAAACCTAGGCTAGGCAGATACATGTAAGCTGCCCAGCAACGGGACCAGATCTCATTCTTCTTAGAATTCACAGTACCTAGGACAGTCCCTGGTACACAATGGGTGATCTATACATAAAATTTACCGTTTTAACTATTTTTAAATGTACAATTCAGTGGCATTAAGCACATTCACATTATTGTACAACCATCACTAAAATCCATCTCTGTAATTTCATCATCCCACAACTGAAACTCTGTACCCTTTAAATAATAACTCCCCATTTCCCCTCCCACAGCCCCTGGTAACCATTCATCTACTTTCTGTTTCTGTGAATCTGACTATTCTAGATATCTCATATAGGTAGAATAATACACTAAAGAACTTTTTCCAAGATGGCTGGGCTCCACTGACGGCTGACAGCTGTAGCTGTTCTACAAGGCTATTAACGGCAATGAACTTTCAGGTTGTTAATGGCACCTCCTACAAGAGACACTGAAATAATAAAATAATTCATATGTAACTACCAGTATAGTCATCAAAGTTGACTCTTCCTCTCATTGTGTTCACGACAGACTCTGGCTGCTCAAATATTTCCTTCTGCATAAATGAACTGAAGTTGCCTACAGTAAGAGAAACCACATAATTAGAACAAAAACAAATCAAAGAATAAGAAAAGAATTTGTAAACAACTAAAAGTCCCCCACCTTTAATAAAATCTTGGTAAATAAAATATAACAAAAGGTCATGCAATAGAGAAAGTTATTTATACATGACTGCCTAAAAGATTGGGTGAATGTATTTTACTCTGTGGAAAAAAATAAGAGTACAAGTCATTTTTAATTAACTTCATACTTGAAATGTGCAGTTAAAACAAAACAAGTGAAAGAGACAAGCCTTTTTTTTTTGAGATGGAGTCTCACTCTGTCACCCAGGCTGAAGTGGAGTGGCGCAATCTAGGCTCACTGCAATCTCTGCTTCCTGGATTCAAGCGATTCCTCTGCCTCAGCCTCCTGAGTAACTGGGACTACAGGCACACGCCATTACACCAGGCTGATTTTTTGTATTTTTAGTAGAGACAGGGGTTTCACCATACTGACCAGGCTGGTCTTGAACTCCTGACCTCATGATCCGCCCACCTCGGCCTCCCAAAGTGCTGCGATTACAGGCGTGAGCCACCGCATCAGGTCAAATGAGACAAGCTTTAAGTTTTGGAGTGTGACCTACATTCAAACTGCGGTTCTATCCTTTACTATCTAAGCTGGGGAAATTATTAATCCATAAAATAAGAGACCAGTTACTTCACAGTATGGATTGCAGTATGGATTAATAAAGCAAGAAATCTGACATATATGTAGAGTCATGCAATAAATGTTATTTCTTATTTTTACTTTTTTTTTGAGACAGGGTCTCACTCTGTCACCCAGACTGAAGTGAAGTGGCAAGATCACCACTCACTGTAGCCTCAATCTCCCAGGCTCAAGTAATCCTCACACCTCAGCCACCTTAGTAGCTGGGACTACAGGCACACACTACCATGCCTGGCTCATGGTTTTGTTTTGTTTTGTTTTGTTTTGTTTTGTTTGAGACAGAGTCTTGCTCTGTCGCCCAGGCTGGAATGCAGAAGCGCAATCTCACCTAACTGCAACCTCTGCCTCCCAGGTTCAAGCGATTCTCCCACCTCAGGCTCCCTAGTTGCTGGGACTACAGGTACGTGTCACCACGACCATAACTTTTTTGTATTTTTAGTTGAAGTAGGGTTTTGCTATGTTGCCGAGGCTGGTCTTAAAATCCTGAGCTCAGGCAATCTGCCTGCTTTGGCCTCCCAAAGTACTAGGATTACAGGTATGAGCCACTGCACCCGACCTTTTTTTTTTTTTAATGTTTAGTATAGACAGGGTCTCACTATATTGCCCAGGCTGGTTTCAAACTCCTGAGCTCAAGTGATCTCCTTACCTTGGCCTCCCTAAGAGTTGAGATTACAGGCATGAGCCAGTGTGCCTGGCCAATGTTAGTTTCTATTCCTACCATAATCCCATCAGTAAAATAATCCAAATCATAATAATTATAATACTTAACAGAAGCAAATATTACATATGACTAAGTGTGTCAGACACTATTTTAAGGACTTTATATATAGCAGCTTCTTTTTTTTTTGAGACAGAGTTTCACCCTTGTTGCCCAGGTTGGAGCACAATAGCGCAATCTCGGCTCACTGAAACCTCCGCCTCTGGGGTTTCAGCCATTCTCCTGCCTCAGCCTCCCAAGTAGCTGGGATCACAGGCATGTGCCACCATACCCGGCTAATTTTGTATTTTTTAGTAGAGTTGGGGTTTCTCCACGTTGGCAAGGCCAGACTGGTCTCGAACTCCCCATCTCAGGTGATCCGCCCGCCTCGGCCTCCCAAAGTGCTAAGATATAGGTGTGAGCCACTGCATCCAGCCATATAGTAGCTTCTTAATCCTCAAAACAACCTTAATGAGGTAGGCTCTATTATCCTCATGTTATATATAAGAAAACTAAAGCACAAAGAGAATAAAAAGGAACAGAACATGAACTATATTTATGTTTATAAAGTATCTTTAAAGTATCAAGTGTTGTTAATCTCTTTTTCATGTTAGAAATAAATCATTAATTAGTTTGAAGATGACTGTAAAAACAGCAGATAATTTCTCTAAAGAATCATCCCTTTTCCTAGGGTTGTCCTTTGACTAATCATGTGGAAGATTCCACTCACCATTCATTATTAGAATCAATATGCTAGGAAAAGAAGTAGAATATATTCTTTCCATTAAGGACAGCAAGCTATAACATGACAAAACCTTTTACCCTTCATGATCTGCTGGAGTTCCATCTGGAGTGTTTGCACAGCTCGTCCGGGGTGATCTCCTGCAGTTCGTTTAATTCGATGGATAGAAAGACGTCCATCCACTACTGCTGCAACATCATCATCTTCTAGAAAGATGACGCGATTGGTGTGTTCTATGACAGCACTATAACATTTTCAAGGAGATATTACAATCAATAACCAAGGATCATTACTATAAATGAAACTATCATTTGGATACAAGAACCAAATTTCAATATAAACTCTATCACTCTGCAGTATCTCGGAGAATTTTCTAGTTACTAATGCCATCTCCTACAGGAAAGTATGGGGAAGGTGGTCATTGTGGACAAAAAATAAAAGGATCTCTGCATAGCAACCTAAACCAAATAGATTAGATCAGAAAGCATGGTTGTTTCCTCCTCATTCTATCCACTACCAAGTCCTGAAATTTTAACTTCCAAATACTCTCAAAGCTTCTATATCCACCACCAGACAAATTCAAGCTCCCATCAGTTCCTTGGCTGGACTACTGCAGCAATCTCCCAATTAGTCCACCCACTTTGTCTCTGATCTCTCTCCATCCATTCTCCATTTCTGCCAAAACTGATATCAAAGGCAACAACTCTAATGAAGATTTCTCCTTTACTCAACAAACCATCTGACAGCTTCCCTTTGGCTCTTAGAAAGACAACAAAGTGGCCGAGACAGGCGGATCACGAGGTCAGGAGATCGAGACCATCCTGGCTAACATGGTGAAACCCCGCCTCTACTAAAAAATACAAAAAACTAGCCAGGCGAGGTGGCAGGCGCCTGTAGTCCCAGCTACTTGGAAGGCTGAGGCAGGAGAATGGCGTAAACCCGGGAGGCGGAGCTTGCAGTGAGCTGAGATCTGGCCACTGCACTCCAGCCTGGGCGACAGAGCGAGACTCT
>NW_016815814.1:1059261-1062965 GCF_001698545.2 Rhinopithecus bieti | reverse complement strand
AAAAAAAAAAAAAAAAAAAAAAAGACAACAAAGTGCCTTACCGTAACCCCTATACCTCCTTCTCCAGCTTCATCTTCCACCAAGCTTCCTCTCACTCTATTTCCAGCCACACTCATAGCCATCCTAAACTCTCACAGGCTGAGCCATTTGCAAAAAATGAATGTTCCTCCTTCTACCTCTTAACCTAATTAACTCCTATCTCGGTTCAAACGTCATTTCCTTAAAGAAATTTACCCACCAAGGGTAAATCACCCTGTTACTAGCATTCTGCAGCTCTTGTCACAGTTGGAATTCTACACTTGTGTGATCATTGTTTAAAACTTGCCTCCTCACTAAGGAAGAGCTCCTAAGGACAAGTAATATTTTTATTTTTACTCACCATTATCTCCTGAGGCTAGCATATGGCTTCACTCAGAGTGTTCAATATGAATGTATACATGAATAAGAAAAGGCTGATATGTTTCTATAATTCCAGTGTATTTAAGCCATAACTGTCAACTGTGTAATCTTACACATCTTAGCCCTGACTACACACCTTACACATCTGTCAAAATATTAAAGAGTAAAGCTTGTTTTCCCACTGAGATAATACATTCCCTGATGTCCTAAATGGCATTATTTTCTCATTTTTATTATATTCTGTTATTTTCAGGTATAGTGAATGACTTGTTTGCAATTTGGGTGATTTTATTTTATCTTCATTACTATTTCATTTATAAATGCATTTAAACATCCCCCCGCATTTTCTCTCAGAATGTCTTAGTCTACTACTATCCCTTTATAAAAGTGATTATGCTGCAAATTAATTCCAAATGTAAAATATGAGTATCTACATTACACTAAAACTACAATAGTTTAGCAACTATGCTATAACAATTGGGATACTAACTAAGCCATTTTACTCTTCAATCTAGAATCTCCTCCCTTCAAAACCTAGATAAGGCTCCTGAAATAAGAAGGAAAAAAATGTAAGAGTTCTAAAATAAATACACTGGAAAAAGTCTCAAGGAATATATGTGTTCTTGGTAAACTGACCTACACTCTTTGAAATGACAGAAAAAGTGTCCTTATAGCCCCGTCTCCAAAATGGTCACCCATATTTCTTTAATTAAAAAAGTTCTCTCATAGAGCACAATTAGACTGATATATAATGACTTCTTGGTTTTCTGTAGAATGAGAAGTTTTACTAAAAATGTCTTTGAATCAACTAAGCTCACCTTGCATCAGAAGCAAAGTAATACTCCACTGCTTTTTCTTCCACTGGGAAAAGGCAGGTTGTGCTGTCCACACGAGAGAGATTGCAGCTTCCTTTCTTGTCTTTGCCTAAAGCATATAGTTAACATGAATTGGCAAACATGTAGAAAATCACGTACAATGTAGAAATATGCATAATTTTCTACAAAATCAAGAAAAAAATCATAGCAACACAAAACAATTTCAGCAAATTTAAAAAGCCAAGTAGATCATCTCATTTCCATGCAATAAGCCAGTAAGAACAGACAAAAAGTATACAGTGAAGTAGCAACTATCAAAGAGTGCGTGGCAGGTAAAAGTGCTACATTATATGTTTTTTTCATATAATATTTCTTTTCCAGGTAAAAGGCAAGTAATTCCTTAATATTAACTGGTTTTTTTTAATCAAAAGTGTGTATAAATTAATTTTAACTTTATACAAAACCTGATGATCTTAACACATAAGTTTGTGTACCTATAATTATCACAAAATTACATTTAAAATATCAAAATTGTGCAATGAAAAATAAAATGGACACAGTGGCTCATGCCTGTAATCCTAGCACTTTGGAAGGCCGAGGCAGAAGGATCACTTGAGGTCAGGAGTTCAAGACCAGCCTGGCCAACATAGTGAAACTCCGTCTCTACTAAAAATACAAAAATTAGCCAGATGTGGTGGCAGGCACCTATAATCCCAGGTACTTGGGAGGCTGAGGCAGGAGAATCACTTGAACCCAGGAATCGGAGGCTGCAGTGAGACAAGATCACACGCCATTGCATTCCAGCCTGAGCAACAGAGTTAAAACTCTCTCAAAAAAAAAAAAGAAAGAAAGAAAAGGAAAATGAAGGCTAGTGGCAAGTTAATTTTATTATGTCCTAACAAAACCTCACTAGATTTTAGCAGCATGTCAGCATAACAAATCAAGTTGCAGTCTACACTAATTCTGATTTTAAAACAAAACAGATGCATATCACTCTCTAATCATGGTATATCATATGTGGGACAGTTAGGGACAAAATTTATAAACCAAGAAACTCTCCTTTCTTTAACTTGGGTTTTCTTATACTTCCTTTAAGTCAGGATAAAGTAAGGTCTTTTTGCAAAGCTAATATCCTTTTAATTCTTGTATTTCAGATTTATGACATCTCTACTTAATTTGTCAAGACATTAATTTTTTTCATCAAGACTGGAATACTAAAGTTTTATAAACTGGCCTAATATATCTATTAGTTGAAGACTACATAAACGTCCTAGAGACAAAAATGCACCTTTCTCTAAGGCCAGGACATAACAGAACTATGGACACAATAGCCAGAGAATATTACAAGCATACTTATAAAAACTGCTATTTTACCTATCCTCTTAAAATGCACATATAAAGACAGACTTGATAATAATTATTAGAAATGTACATTCAAATGTGCTAATTATCCTGAGTTGATCATTATACATTGTACACATGTACTGAAATATACACCAAATATATAATTTTATATCTATTAAAAATAATAAGTCAAAAAAAGCACAAAGTTTTCCACCATCTGTGATTGTTTTATGTTTTAGTGATGACAACAAACTAACTTTTCCCATTCATATTTAACAGCAAAGATGCCAAACTTTGAAAAATAAGTGTAAGATGACATCCAAGAAAAAGTAACATTATAGAAAAACAACATATTAGTGTTTGCCAGGGGCTGGGAATGAGACAAGGGTTGATGACAGAGGGAAAGTTGAGGGAACTTATTGAGTGATGAAATTGTTCTGTATCTTGATTGTGTTGGTAGTTATGCAACTTCACATCTGACAAAACTCGTGAAACTACATGAAAAAGAGTAAATATTACTGTATGTTAAAAAATAGAGGCCGAGGCGGGCAGATCATTTGGGGTCAGGAGTTCAAGATCAGCCGGCCCAACATGGTAAAACCTCGTCTCCACTAAAAACACAAAAAATGAGCCGAGAGTGGTGGAGCGCGCCTGTAGTCCCAGCTATTCCAGAGTCTGAGGTGGGAGAATTGCTTGAACCTGGGAGGTAGAGGTTGCAGTGAGGTGAGATCGTGCCATTGTACTCCAGCCTGGGTGACAGAGCAAGACTTCGTCTCAAAAACAGGAACAAAAAAGTGAATTTAAAAACACATAAAAAGAGAGTTCAGCATTTTAAAAAAATAAATGTGGCCAGGTGTGGTGGCTCACGCCTGTAATCCCAGCACTTTGGGAGGCCGAGGCGGGAGGATCATGAGGTCAGGAGTTCAAGACCAGCCTAACCAATATGGTGAAACCCCGTCTCTACTAAAAATAGAAAAATGTGCCGGGTGTGGTGGCACATGCCTGTAATCCCAGCTACTCAGGAGGCTGAGGCAGGAAAATCACTCAAACCCGGGAGCCCCAGGTTGCAGTGAGCCGAGATCACACCACTGCACTCCAGCCTGGGTGACAGAGCGAGACTCTGTCTCAAAAAAAAAAAAAAAAAAC
>NW_016815814.1:1046349-1056453 GCF_001698545.2 Rhinopithecus bieti | reverse complement strand
AAAAAAAAAAAAAAAAAAAAATCTGCATCAGGGGTCAGCAAACTGACCTGCAGTCCCAGGGTTATTTATTTTTATAAAGCGTGTTTGTTTATTTTTTGAGAACGGCCTTGCTCTGTCTCCCAGGCTGGAGTGCAGCGGCACAATCACAGCTCACTGCAGCCTTGACCTCCTGGCCTCAAGTGATTCCCTTGCCTCAGCCTCTGGAGTAGCTGGGACTATAGACATGCACCACCACACCCAGCTAAATTTTTTATTTTTTGTAGAGACGGGATTTTGTCATGTTGCCCAGGCTGGTCTGGAACTCCTGGGGTCAAGCAATCCACCCACCTCAGCCTCCCAAAGTGCTGGAATTACAGGCATGAGTCACCATGCCCAGCCTAATACAGGTTTTTTTTTTTTTCTTTTAATTTTTTAAATTATTTCTTTTTTTAACTGACAAATAAAAATTGTACTAAATACAGTTATTTTGGAACATAACCATGCCCATTCTTTTACTTATTTTCTGTAGCTGCTTTCACACTACAACTGCAAAGTTGAGTAGTTGCTACAGAGGCTACATGGTCCAGAAAGCCTAAAATAGTTACTATCTGGTCTACTCCAAAAAAGTTTGCCAACACCTGTTCTGTAACAAGGTATTTTAATTTTTTTTCTCTGTAATGTTAAATGGAACATTCCTTTCAATTGTGCACAGAATGCCAATATATGAACATGTAGCACCTTCTCCTTAGTCACCCTATTTTCAGATTAAAAATCTCTCTCTTACCATATCTTAGGGCACCTCACTTAGGACTTCAGGATTAGGCCTAAATATCCTATTAAGAAGTAATGATGGTACAATTATCTAGGAATCTGTCTAGAATACATGTTTCAAAAAATACAGAGAAAGCTAATATTTTAACTTTATTAGATAATATTCAATATCCAAATTCACAAAGTAACCTTGGTGCGCCCAACAAAGACAAAAGGCCAATTAAATGCCAAAATGTATTTTTTCTTTTTTCTTTTCTTTTTTCAGACAGTCTCGCTCTGTAGGCCACACTGGAGTGCAATGGCACGATGTTGGCTCACTGAAACTTCTTGCCTCCTGGGTTCAAGCGATTCTCCTGCCTCAGCCTCCCAAGTAGCTGGGAATACAGGCATGTGCTACCACACCCAGCTAATTTTTGTACTCTTAGTAGAGACAGGGTTTCGCCATGTTGGCCTGGCTGGTCTCAAACTCCTGACCTCAGATGATCCACCCGCCTCGACCTCCCATAATGCTAGGATTACATGTCTGAGCCACAGCGCCCGGCCTGTTAAGGGATTCTGTTAAATGGAAGAGTGGTAAAACAACAGACAAGAAGGAGCACGTGAAAATATGCTCACATGAACATATCTAATAAAGGGCAGAGCCTTTATAATAAAGGGTCATGTATAGTCTACGAAGAATAAACATGTAACTCAAATATGTTGAAATACATTAGTCATTGTTAGAGGTGTATGTACCTTGTGCCAACTGCTTGCCCAGGAAAATGAACACTTTTAAATACGAGTGCAAAAGCACCTTCCTATGGAGCGAAAAAAATGCATTAGCAATATTTACTATAATCAATTATCAAGTCAGAAATGCCTAGAACATACCGGCTTTAGCACAGAAATTTTTTGTTCACACAAATGCTCTTTTATATCAGTTTATAAACAAGTCTAAAGTTTAAACACTCCTAAGCTTCGGTGTATCCAAGACCCACTTTTTTTTTTTTTTTTTTTTTTTTGAGATGAAGTCTCACTCTGTCACCAGGCTGGAGTGCAATGGCACGATTTTGGCTCACCGCAACCCCCGACTCCCTGGTTCAAGCGATTCTCCTGCCTCAGTCTCCCGAGTAGCTGGGATTACAGGCACGCGCCACCACAACCAGCTAATTTTTGTATTTTTAGTAGAGACAGGGTTTCACCATGTTGGGCCAGGATGATCTCAATCTCCTGACCTCATGATCCACCCGCCTCAGCCTCCCAAAGTGCTGGGATTACAAGCATGAGCCACCACGCCAAGATCCACTTTTTTAACCAAGCCTACACTCAAAATATGCTCAATAGATAACAACTCCAAAAATAGATCATTTAAAAAGTCATCTTTTGTACAGGTTATGAACCTTCTCAACCGATATATCCTATCTCCATCATTTACCTATCTATGTCGTCATAAGACTATGGATTATCAGAGGAAAGAATTAGAAAAGATCCCAAGATCAAAATCCAAAACGTATTCTCTGCCCTAGTAATTGTACACCACTGTTAACTTCCACTCTTTCTGACCTTGATATTAGAGATATAAATATATACAATTATTAACATGCACACCACACAACTCCATCAACCCGAATCCTCAGGGACAGGGCTTACAGGAATCAAGAACAGATAAAAGAGGAACATGAAGTAGGAGAGGGAAGAACCACACTGGAACACAAACTGGATTATACGATGAATAAAAGGCAAAGCCTATTAGAAACAAGAAAAAGCTGGGAAGGCACATTACTCTACTCTGCCTTGGGTAAAGAGAAGGAATAGGCCTCTACGTTCTCCATTTTCCTGCTTCCTCTTTTTGCTACAGATATAAGATTTGGGTGTAGGTGGGAGGGAAGTGAGGGTTGGACCTTAGTTGGGGAGTTAAGGACTTTTAAGTGGGAAAGTTAGAGTTATGAATGAGGAAGGGAGATGTAGGTATCTCTATGGATTTGGACATTTGTAGATCTTTGATGTCTTTAATCTTTAATTAAGAATGTTGGATAGAATCAAAAAGAATATTGCTTTTCTCATGGGCTTGGAAATGCTTTTCTATCTATAGAAAAGCCTTCCTTCAGGGCCAAGGAAAAGTCCCCAGAAGGAAAAATAAGTAGTTGACTTTGTTGGCTCAGAGACAAGCAGGCATTATCCCAGAATATAAACTGTGGCAGCTGTGAAGCTACCATTGTGCTAAGTTATTGGTTGAGAAGAACATTCGATGAGCAAGAAGCAAGGGAATAACTAATCCTCCATTGTGTGTACGGTGTACATGCCCACGTGTGGTGCGTATGGATGTGTATATATACGCATAATTGTTAGACACACTTTGATTTTGGATTATTTTTCATTCTCATGACATTAAACCAGAATGAAGTAAGTAGAATTTCAAGTGGAGGGTAGGGGGGAATCAATAAATCAGTCTCTCAAAATTATTCAACCTGAATAGTTATATGAGAAATAAAAGACAAAAAAAAAAACAATAGCACAGCTCCTGCTTATCAAACTTAATTTCCAGAAAGTTTCTCATGATTAATGTTGGCATAATTATCTTTTAAAGTGTGGCTTAATACCAATTGTTGGATAACTCTCTCCACCAAAGTAGTAAAGCTGGTATCTTGACTTTCCTGATTGTCATACATATACTTAACAAGCTTGGCAATTGTCTCTGTATCTGTTTCAGATTCGAAGTCATAGCCTTTGCTTTCCTGTAAGTAGAAAGAAAAAAAGATACAATTAAAGAAATATTCATGACATAAAAACCTTTTCTACAGAATTGTCCCCTCAAATATTTCACTAATTTCTAATATTCTTTGAACACCATATCCCATTATACAAAATTAAAGTCACCATCTGATTAGAGTGACTTCAAAACAGTGTTGTACTCTGTGTAACTGAACATACACTTAACTTACTGTCCAATAAATAGCCATTAGCTGTATGTGGCTATTTCAATTTAATTAAAATTAAATAAAATTTAAAATTCAGTTCCTCAGTCATACTAGCTGAACAACCACATATGGACAGTGGTTACTATACTGAATAGCCCAGATACACTACGTCTTCCATCAACGGAGAAAGTTCAATTGAACAGCCCTGAGAAAGCACTCATGCAGGTCAACATTATGACCACAACAATACAGTATATAGCTATTTAGGACACAGAACTTTCATTTAATTTGTATTGATTCTTCTTGTATTAATATGTCCTAGGAACTTTAAAACATAACAGAATCTCTCATAACGTAAAAAATGTCTCCACAAAATTCCAATCTTATTTGAGCCTTTTGTCATGTATATTACAGTCAAATACTAATCATTTCCTTTTCGTATCAAAAAACAGAATTGTTCCATTCTTAGCAAAGAAAAGTTCAATAAACCACCATGCCCTTGGAATTGTCCAAGGAATTACTTGATGATACCTATATGGTGTTGCACATCCCAACAACCAACCCCACTGCTCTCGTTAGAAGTATTCTCAAAGACTGGTGTCTTTTGAGGTCACCTTACTTACCAAAAACTTTTTCAAGTCTTTGTAGTTGGTGATGATTCCATTGTGAATAACAATAAATTCTAAAAGAGCAAGTGTTGATGACAGAAAAGTTAGAAGTGTGAGAAACCTAAAATATCTGTTACTGTAACTGGATTTTTTTCAAGTCAAAAATTTGTAACATGCTATACTATTTGTTATTTATAACATAATTACATCTACTTCTCATTATCAGATTATCATCACGTAGATCAGCAGCATTGTTTATGTGGCATAGCCAAAGTACACAGTGCAGGGGAGGTGGGTACAGTGGGGAAATAAACAGGAAGTCTAGAGATAACAATTTCAGTTGTGGCTAAGCTAGTAACAAAATGTTACCATGAAAGGAGCAAGTTTATTGGGTCTGTTGCCTCATTTGCAAAATGAGAGAGCTGAACTAAATACTATTCTTATTTCTCTGTTCATTCATTCTTGAGTATAAGTTTAAAGAGAAGGCCTTTCAAACTAAAACAATAATCTGATTTACACTAAATGAGTTTAAGAACTAGAACTAAGGAATTCGCTAAGAAAAACCAATCAGTTCTATAGTTAACTTGTTTGAGATCCAGGTAAGTCATAGAATGTCAGAGAAATAAATGCTAACGTATCATTCCAAGAGAAGATAGATATGATCTTGGGATAATTTTCTTCTTTTTTAACTAACTTCGAAAACTGTAAGAACAGATAATCAAGAGTTGACAATATCACTATTTGTAGCCACTGATGGTACATAAAAACTACCAATCTGGCTGAGCGCGGTGCCTCACGCCTGTAATCCAGCACTTTCAGAGGCCGAAGTGGGCGGATCACCTGAGGTCAGGAGTTTGAGACCATCCTGTTCAACATGGTGAAACCCTGTCTCTACTAAAAATACAAAAACTTAGCCAGGCGTGGTGGCATGTGCCTGTAAACCCAGCAACTTGGGAGGCTGAGGCAGGAGAATCGCTTGAATCTGGGAGGCAGAGGTTGCAGTGAGCCAAGATCGCACCACTGCACTCCAGCCTGGGCAACAGAGAACCAAAAAAAATCCTGCCAATCCTGGATTTATTATTCAGAGTTCGTTTCAGTTAGGAGAAAAATTACTGCTAAATTAAATTTTATATTAAATTATCAAAATATTCTTTTTTTTTTTTTTTTTTTTTGGAGACACGACGTTGCTCTGTCACCAAGCTGGAGTGCAGTGGCTCAATCACGACTCACTGCAGCCTTGACCAGGATCCTGGGCTCAGGTGATTCTTCCACATCAGCCTTCCAAGCAGCTGGGATTACAGCTGCTTATACCACACTCAACTAATTGTTTTATTTTTCTGTAGAGAGTCTCACTACGGTGCCCAGGCTGGTCTCCTGAGCTGAAGCAACCCTCTCACTTCATCCTTCCAGTGTCTTGAGAATATACGCATGAGCCGCTATGCCAGGCCAAAATGTTCTTTTTTCTTTTTTGAGACAAAGTCTTGCTCTGTCACCCAGACTGGAGTGAAGTGGCAAGATCTCGACTCACTGTGACCTCTACCTCTCGGGTTCAAACAATTCTCCTGGCTCAGCCTCTCAAGTAGCTGGGATTACCAGTGCATGCCACCATGCCCAGCTAATTTTCGTATTTTTAATAGAGACGGGGTTTTGCCATGTTGGCCAGGCTGGTCTCGAACTCCTAACTTCACGTGATCCACCTGCTTTGGCCTCCTAAAGTGCTAGGATTACAGGCATGAGTCACCACACCCGGCCCCTCACAATGTTCTTAATATACGTAAAGATCTGACATTTTGGCTGATAGTAATTAGAAACCAAATAATAAACATTTTCACTAGATTTTTGAGAGAAGATGACAGCAAATACTAAAATAAATTTATTAAAAAACTTGCTGGATGTGGTGGCTCACGCCTGTAATCCCAACATTCTGGGGGGCTGAGATAGACGGATCACCTGAGCTCAGGAGTTCAAGACCAGCCTAGCCAATGTGGTGAAACCTTGCCTCTACTAAAAATATAAAAAATTGTCGGACGTGGTGACAGGCACCTGTACCTAGCTACTTAGGAGGCTTGAGGCAGAAGAACTGCTTGAAACCGGAAGGCAGAGGTTGCAATGAGCGGAAAGCACGCCATTGCACTCTAGCCTGGGCAACAGAGCAAGACTCCGTCTTAAAAAAAAAAAAAAAAAAAAAACTTAATTCTAGAACAAAGAGATTCATAAATAGCTAATTTAAAGGCTTTAACTTAAAGCCAAATTCTCAAAACATAATCTAGATGTAAGTTTTTGGGAATCTTTCATAAAGGCCTTGTCAGTGTCAAAAGTCTAAATTATTGCTACCAAAATGATCATATTCAATAGTAATTATTGAAGCACAAGAAGCCTAAATAGGCAGCTTCTGAATTAAATTAAATATCAGAAAGCGCTAGGTGCAGTGTCTCATGCCTGTAATCTCAGCACTTTGGGAGGCTGAGGTGGGAAGATTACTTGAGTCAAGGAATTTGTAACCAGCCTGGGCAACAAAGCAAGACCCCTATCTCTACAAAAATAAAATAAATTAGCTGGGTGTGGTGGTGCAAGCCAGTGATCCTAGCTACTTAGGAGGCTGAGGCAGGAAGATCACTTGTGCCCAAGAATTTGAGGTTACAGTGAACTATGATCCCACCACTGTACCCAGCCTGGGTGGAGGAGTGAGACCCTGTCTCTAAAATAAAAGGAAAAAAATGGGGAGGGATAAAAACACACACATACACTTTTGTATGTATTCTGTATGTATTTCCTTATTTTTAAATGAAAGAACAGACTCAATAATTGGTGAACGTTATCTACACAGGGAATAAGAGGAAACAGAAGAGTCTAGACTTGTTTTGTTGAGACAGTCTCACCCTGTTGCCCAGGCTGAAGTGCAATGACGGCAATGGCGCAATCATGGCTCACTGCAGCCTCAACCCCCAGGTTCAGGTGATCCTCCTGCCTCAGTCTCCCGAGTAGCTTGGACTACAGGTGCATGCCACCATCAAGCTAATTTTTGTATTTTCTGTAGGCACGGGGTTTCACTATGTCGCTCATGCTGGTCTCAAACTCCCAGGCTCAAGCAATCCCTCCATCTCAGCCTCTCAAAGTGCTGGGTAGACTTCTTTTAATATGTTTTGTTTTAAAAATGTGACTTCAGAATTATGTAAATATTTTAAATAATCATAAATAACATCTATTTTTAAATAATACCAATCCTTAAAAATAAAAAACAGGCCGGGTACAGTGGCTCACGCCTGTAATCCTAGCACTTTAGGAGACTGAGGTGGGCTGTTCACAAGGTCAGGAGATTGAGACCATCCTGGCTAACACAGTGAAACCCCATCTCTACTAAAAATACAAAAAATTAACCGGGTGTGGTGACACACGCCTGTAATCCCAGCACTTTAGGAGGCTGAGGTGGGCAGATCATAAGGTCAGGAGATCAAGACCATCCTGGCTAACACAGTGAAACCCCGTCTCTACTAAAAATATAAAAAATTACCCTGGCGTGGTGGCACACGCCTGTAGTCCCAGCTACTTGGGAGGCTGAGTCAGGAGAATGCTTGAGCTCGGGAGGTGGAGGTTGCAGTGAGCCAATATCATACTACTGCACTCCAGCCTGGGCGACAGAGCAAGACTCAGTCTCAAAAAATAATAATAATTCAAAAAAAAAATTTTTTTTAACATATTAAAGTAACATGTATCCAGCCAGTAGCACAACTGCATGGAGAAAGACTATTCCAAGTAACTCTAAAACACAGTAATTTGGTTATACATTTCTAGAGAGCTATGCCCTAAGGACAAAACCGGTAACAAAAGTTCTCAGCCAGGAGCAGCGGCTCACGCCTGTAATCCCAGCACTTTGGGAGGCCAAGACAGGAGGATCACTTGAGATCAGCAGTTCAAGACCAGCCTGGCCAACACAGTGAAACTCCGTCTCTACTAAATATACAAAAATTAGCCAGGCATTGTGGACAGAAAGGGTCTCATTCTGTTGTCCAGGTTGGAGGGCAACGGCATGATGTACAACCACGGCTCACTGCAGCCTCTACCTCCTGGGCTTAAACAATCCTCCTACCTCAGTCTCTCAAGTAGCTGGGACTATAGGCATGCACCACCATGCCTAACTTATTATTTTTTGTAGAGACAGTATCTCACTATGTTGCGAGGGCTGATTGTGAACTCCTGGACTCAAGCAATCCTCCCAACTCAGGCTCCCAAAGTGCTGGGATTATAGGCATGAGCCAGTATTCTCAGCTCTGTATACTCTCTACGACTTCTGAATGTCTGAAATTTTCCAAATGAAAAATAATTAAAATAATGAAAATCCAAGAGCCTTCTTTCTGCCCCATTATTAGGCTTCCACAATCATTCCAAAGCACAAAAAATCTTTCCATACCATTATTTTATCAGAGCGCTGGGGTGGCTATTGACAGGATTGGGTTCCCCATGTGTTGCCCAACGGGTATGAGCTATTCCAAGGTGTACATCAAATTCTATATCCAAATCCATATCTTGTTGCTCTGAAGAATATGAAAAGAAAAATTTCAGTATTAAATCATGCTGCAGAGATAATGCTATAAGCTATATTTAAATATAATTATTACAATGCTGCTCTCTTGGAATATACAATCACTGAAACTAAAGATCAGGCATATTCAAAATAGTGATTAAAAGACTTAGGAGGCCAAGTGCAGTGGCTCACACCTGTAATCCCAGCACTGTGGGAGGCCAAGACAGGCGGATCACCTAAGGTCAGGAGTTCAAGACTAGCCTGACCAACATGGGAAAACCCCGTCTCTACTAAAAGTACAAAAATTGGCCAGGCATGGTGGCATGCGCCTGTAGTCCTGGCTACTCCGGAGGCAGAGGCAGGATAACCACTTGAACCCAGGAGGCGGAGGTTGCAGCTCACTGCAACCTTTTGCACTCCAGCCTGGGTGACAGAGCAAGACTCCCTCTCAAAAAACAAACAAACAAAAAAAGTAGCTGGTTCTTAATTTATTTTTCATATAAGCTATCATTTCTTGGGGCTTCTTAAAAAAAAAAAAATGGACAGCTCCAGTTATTAACTAGTAATGCTCTTAATTTCCTAAATATAAAATTCATTTGGCTAAGAACCCAGAAAACAAAGTTTATCAGAATTAGGTCTAAATTAAGAGCAAACTGGCTGGGCATCATGGCTCATGCCTGTAATCCCAGCACTTTGGGAGGCCGAGGCAGGTGGATCACCTGAAGTCAGGAGTTCAAGACCAGCCTGGCCAACATGGTGAAACCCTGTCTCTATTAAAAAAATTAGCTGGGCGCGGTAGCGCACGCCTGTAATCCCAACTACTCAGGAGGCAGGATAATCAACTGAACCCAGGAAGGGTAAGTTGCAGTGAGCCAAGATTGTGCCACTGCCCTCCAGCTTGGGCGAAAGAGCAAGACTCCGTCTCAAAAATAAATAAATAAATAATAAATAAATAAAATCACAATGGTATATTCTGTTGTACTATTACATTTATGATATGTTGTCAACCTAGCTTCCACTAGAATTTGAGTTCTACAAAAACAGCCTACCTTATTATTTTTGAATCCTAAGCACTAAAAGGTATACATGGCAGATACACTTTTGTTGGATGGCTCAATCAATCAAAGAATAAAATCACGCATCTATTCTTTCCTGGCTTAACTGTGCTCTGAATAATTAAGGCAACCTGATAAATGACCTCAAGAAAAGTACAGGATTACTACTTACCATTATTCAACAGGCTAATGCAAGAAATGAAAACATTTCTTTGACTACTTTTTATATACATATATATATATATATATATTTTTTTTTTTTTTTTTAAAAA
>NW_016815814.1:1008371-1046164 GCF_001698545.2 Rhinopithecus bieti | reverse complement strand
TGAAACAGAGTTTCGCTCTTGTTGCCCAAGCTGGAGTGAGTGCAATGGTGCAATCTTGGCTCACTGCAACCTCCGCCTCCCAGGTTCAAGCAATTCTTCTGCCTCAGTCTCCTGAGTAGCTGGGATTACAGGTGCGCACCACCACACCTGGCTAATTTTTCTTATTTTTAGTACAGACAGGGTTTCACCATGTTGGCCAGGCTGGTCTTGAACTCCTGACCTCAGGTGATCCGCCCACCTCGGCCTCCCAAAGTGCTGGGATTACAGGTGTGAGCCACTGCACCAGGCCTGTTTGACTACTTTTTAAAGCTAACTATAATTAAAGCAGTATCCCCCTGCACATGCTCGCAAGCAATACTGGAGAAAGTCACAAGATTCTGTATATAGAATCCATTTCAAATTCATGGTAATTACCACACCTTTATTTCACTGTTGCCGTAGGGACATTACCGAATGTCTAGTAAGAAAAAACTTATTGCTATGACAATAAGCACATTTCCCACAATAAATATTTCATGTCATATAAATTAATCATGACTTTGAATCCTTGACTCCTCCTTATTGTCTGTTACCCGTTTTAAAGCCCTTTGCTGAATCTTAAGTCTAGATAATCCCCACACTCAGTTTCTCGTCTCCCATCCACTGCCAAGGAATACTGAATAAAGTCAGAAAATTCTGTAAATTAAGACCCTTTCAAATTCATGGTAATCAGCATACCTATTTCACTGTTGCTACTTAGGAAACATGTATCCAAGTTCCTTATTCATTAAACTGATAGCTCAATCCAGTTCCCCGACAGTTCATCATATCTTTTCTATTCTCTGTAAAGCTCAATCCTACCTGCAGTCCCTCAATTTCCACTTTACTCAGCTTTTGTCCTCTCACCTGGTAATTATCTGCTTTAAGTTTGTCTTTTACCTTTGATTCCTAAAGTACACTCTTTCCTTTAAAGGCCAACTGCTTGCCTGTGCCTTGATCTTCTTGGGCCGTACTGCTTCAATAATTTCCTCATTTGCATCTTCCATGTTAACCTACCTCTACTCCCATGGCTCCTTGCCCTCTGCCTGCTTTTTCTCAGATGTCATCTTCCCTTTTTAAAAAAAATACTTAAAACATATTTAAATTTGCTGGGAATAATGAACAGCCAACTACCCATACTCAGAGTTAACGAAACATCTACTCATTTGTGCTTTACATATTTTTTAGGATCTAAAATGTAAAAAATCAACGTGGTATATGGAAACTCTAAATAAATAAATGTAAAAAAAATGCAATTGATACCTCCTTTATATCCCCATCCCATTCATTTCCTCCTCAGAGGACTCTCAAGTTGACAGTCTTACTATACATGACTTTTAAACTATGATTATGTTAACATGAGACCATAAATGACAGTATCATTCTGTGTTTTTAAATGTCCTATACTTTACATACCAGGAATTATCCATGTTCCCATATGCAGAACCAGATTCAGTGCACTCCTTTCAAAAGCTACATATGGTCATTCACTATCATATACAACTTATTTTTTGTTGTTTTTGTTGTTGTTCTTTTGTGGAGATGGGAGTCTCACTCTGTTGTCCAGGCTGGCGTGCAGTGGCGTGATCTCAGCTCAATGCAAGATCTGCCTCCTGGATTCAAGTGATTCTACTGCCTCAGCCTCCCCAACTAGCTGGAATTATGGGCACACGCTGCCACACCGGCTAATTTTTGTATTTTAGTAGAGATGGGGTTTCACCATGTCGCCCAGGCTCGTCTCAAACTCCAGAGCTCAGGCAATCTGCCCACCTCGGCCTCCCAAAGAGCTAGGATTACAGGCATGAGCCACCACACCCAGCATACACAACTTATTATATCATCCATCCCATTCCCTTATTTACAGACATTTAGGCTGGTTCCAAAATTTTGTGACAATGAATCTTGTTGTCATGTCACCTTGTTCATTGTGTTTCCTTCAAGTATATATCCAAGAGTGGAAGTGCTTAGTCTCAGGGTATAGGCATTTCCCAGGTAGATATTGCCAGATTGCTCTTTAAAGTGATTTACCAGTCACAAATTCACCAGTAATAGCTGCAAGTTTCCATCTGTAGCTAATAAATTCAATCAATACTCATTTTGCGTGCATTGTAGGGTAAGATTAGCTAGGGGTTGGCCAGGCACAGTGGCTCAAGCCTGTAATTCTAGCACTTTGGGAGGCCAAAGAGGGTGGATCACCTGAGGTCAGGAATTCACGACCAGCCTGGCCAACATGGCAAAATCCCATCTCTACTAAAAATACAAAAATTAGCCAGATGTGGTGGCACACGCCTGTAATCCCAGCTACCCGGGAGGCTGAGGCAGGAGAACTGCTTGAACCAGGAAGCAGAGGTTGCAGTAAGCCGAGATTGTGTCACTACACTCCAGCCTGGGCAAGAGACCAAGAGTCCATCTTTAAAAAGAAAAAAAAAAAAATTAGCTAGGAGTAAAGCAGACACCCAAATAATTACGCTTCAAACACAAACCAGTTGGCCAGGCACAGTGGCTAATGCCTGTAATCCCAGTACTTTGGGAGGCCGAGGTGGGTGGATCACTTGCAGTCAGGAGTTCAAAACTAGCCTGGCCAATATAGTGAAACCCCATCTCTACCAAAAATACAAAAATTAGCCAGGCATGGTGGCACATGTCTATAATCCCAGCTACTCGGGAGGCTGAAACAGGAGAATCGCTTGAACCTGAGAGGCAGAGGTTGCAGTGAGCCAAGACTGTGCCATTGCACTCCAGCCTGGGCATTGCAGCAAGACTCCATCTGGGGGGAAAAAAAACAGTTTACTGCGAAGAGGCATGTTTCAATATGTTGACACTGAATAACGGTGATTCTGTTCACAATATGCCTTTATAACCTCCCATATTTGTCTACCAATACTTTAAATAAAAAGGACTACTATCATTCAAACCTGCCATTACTATTCTTATCTTTCTATGCTATTCTACTCAGAAGGTCCTCCCTTCACATCTTCACTGACCAAATATAATGAGCACCCATTCCCTACGTATTCCCAGTCTCGTCAACTTGTGGCAACTCTCCCCTGAATCTCACAGCAATGTCTGTTGTTCTCTCCTACAGAACCCACTGTATCAGCCTGGTATACAGGATGCAGAACACACAGTAGATATTTATACTATTGTTTTTGAAGTGTAGTTATTTGGGTGTCTGCTTTACCCCTAGCTAATCTTACACTACAATACAGGCAAAATAAGTATTGATTTAATCTATTAAACAAGTACTACAAAGCTAAATGTATGGCTTATGTGGGGAAAAAAAAAGACAAAATCCATCATTTTCCTCTACCTGTACTCTTCCACAATGATTATGATGGCATTCATATGAGTAGGTACATAAAATACTTGCTGTTTCCTGGATTTTGTGGAGAATTTTAAAAGTATTTTTTCAATCAATCTACTTCAAAGTTTGTTTTGTTTTCAAGTTTCTTGTGAAAAAATAAAATGTGTAAGCATAATGTTATGACCTAAATACTGAGAAGTAAATCCTCTTTGGTGGGGCATACATCTCTGACAATCCTTGTGCCAGAGAAGAAAACTATGAGGGAGAACATGATACTTACCAGATTCTATCAGACTTACTCAAAGATGCAACGTCAAAATTGACTACATCCAAGCTAGGCATTTAATTCAAAGTGAAGACAATTAGCAAGTGAAGACACATGTATAAGGGCATCACTAAAAATACCTTTTGTCCTATGGAAAGCTCTTCCTCAGGAATGGTGGCTCTGAAGATACTTATTATTCAGAGCTTGCTGAAGGTATATACCTAACTAATTTCCTTCCCTAGTTGCAATGATTATTTTTCAGGCTCAGGCACATTTTAAAACTAGTCCAGACAGTAACAAAACTACTTTTCTTTCCTCCCTTCAGTGTTACAGACCATTATCATTAAAATGGGTCCCAAAATATTGGGGGGAGGGAGTAACTTGGTGGAGAATGGGGAGGGAAAAGGAAGAGAAGGGGAAGGGGGACAAAAATCAACTTAAGTACGTTACTGTGAACTTCTTCATCCAGTGCCTTAACTTTTCCTTTCTTCTTAATAAGCTGGATTTTGCAGGCATTGGCTTCCCAATCTTTGTCATTGCCTCCATCAACTCCCACACCTAAACCATCATAAGGTAAAAAAGCAAGATTTAGAAACTGGCTACTGATAAAATTATTAATGTGAGGCAAAATTTTTAATTAAAAAATATATTCTCATCTAATTAATTCACTTATTTATCAATTCAACATCTACTGAAAACCTGTTGTGTATCAAGAACCAGGATAGCTGCTAGACACAAGAACAAAAATAACTCCATTCCCGTCCTCAAATTTCTAAGTCTATCGAGAAGATAGACAAGGAAAAAATAATTCAGCATAATTATGACTTATAATAAAAATACTATAGGTTACAGTTGGGATACAATGGAGAAATGCAAAAGATGGGCACCCACCTCAGAAGGTAGCTAAGGAAGGAAGGTCATAGAACACATCTCTTAACTGTCTCCTTAAGTTGCTAACGAACTTGAAAAAGCTACCCTGAAGATACTGGGAAAACACTGCCCTTTAAGCAAAGAAGTGATTCGGCAAAAATGTTTAGCAAAGCCCTTCTAGAAACAGTGTAGAGAAAGAACTGGAGGGAGAGAAACAGAAGGAAGAAACCAGTTGTCAAAAGCTACAGCTACAGCAAAGCAAAAATGAAGGGGACCTGAACTAAACAGTGGTAATGCAGACAGAGATAAATGATATTGGGAAGTGGAACTGACTGAATGTAAGTGAGAAAGCAGGAGAAGTCTGGAATACCTCAAAGAACTTGTAGAATGGCTCCAAGGACTTGTTGAATGATTCTCAATAAAAGGGACATAGAAAAACAGTGGGCATGCCTGTAATCCCAGCTGCTTGGGAGGCTAAAGCAGGAGAATGGCTTGAACCCGAGAGGTGGAGGTTGCAGTGAGCTGAGATCGTGCCATTGCACTCCAGCCTGGGCAACAGAGTGAGATTCATCTCAAAAACAAATAAAAAACAGAGTAGGAAGTACGGTGAGGACTGCAGTGTATTGAGCTTATTTTCTTTTTTCTTTTTTTTTTTTTTGAGACACAGTCTTGCTCTGTCACCCAGGATGGAGGGCAGTGGCGCAATCTCGGCTCCCTGCAACCTCCGCCTCCCAGGTTCAAGCAATTCTCCTGCCTCACCCTCCCAGGTAGCTGGGATTACAGGTACATGCCACAATGCGTGGCTAATTTTTGTTTTTTTTTTTTAGTAGAGACAGGGTTTCACCATGTTGGTTAGGCTGGTCTTGAACTCTTTACCTCAAGTGATCCATCCACCTCAGCCTCCCAAAGTGTTCGGATTACAGGCATGAGTCACCACGCCTGGCCTCAGTTCAATTTTTGAACATGCAAAGTTTAAAATATCATGGTCTATCTAGGAAAAAACTTCCAGGAGGCCTAGAATACAGCTTGGGAGATACATCCAGATTAGAAGAAATATATCTGGATTAGAAGTCACCAACATACTCACACACAAAAAAATTAAAATAAAAAATAAAAAGAAGAAAACAAAGAAGTTACCAACATATATTAATAGAAGGTTGATGGGCCGGGCATGGTGGCTTACGCCTGTAATTCCAGCACTTTGGGAGGCTGAGGTGGGGGGAATCACAAGGTCAGGAGATTGAGCCCATCCTGGCCAACATGGTGAAACCATCTCTACTAAAAATACAACAATTAGCTGGGAGTGGTGGCAGGCGCCTGTAATCCCAGCTACTCAGGAGGCTGAGACAGGAGAATTGCTTGAACTCGGGAGGTGGAGGCTGCAGTGAGCCAAGATCACGCCACTGCACTCCAGCCTTGCGACAGAGTAAGACTTTATTTCAAAAAAAAAAGAAGACTAATAAAGTCAGAGCTCACCCATGAAGACACCAAATAAGAGGAGTGGGCCTAGAAAAGAATCTTAGCTGGGTGCAGGGGCTCACGCCTATAATCCCAGCACTTTGGGAGGTCAAGGTGGGTGGATCTCCTAAGGTCAGGAGTTCAAGACCAGCCTAGGCAACATGGTGAAACCCCATCTCTACTAAAATTACAAAAATTAGCCAGGCGTGGTGGCGTGCACCTGTAATCCCAGCTACTGGAGAGGCTGAGGCAGGAGAATCACTTGAATCTGGGAGGCAAAAGTTGCAATAGTGAGCCAAGATCGCACCATTGCACTCCAGCCTGGGTGACAGAGCAAGACGCATCTCGAAAAGAGTCTTGAAGAACATTAATATTCGAGCTGTAAGTAGAAGAAAGGAGCCTCCAAAGCAAACAGAAAAGAAGTAATCTTAGCATCTTAGGAAGAGAATAAGATGTGTTATCAAAGAAGCTAAGGAAGGAGAGAATTTTAAAAACAAAGGAGTTGAGGAACTGACTTTCCATCACTAAGGAAAGTCAAGGAAGACAAATGCCCATTCCATGTGCCAATGTTAAGTGTACAAAAAAGAGTTAACATAGCAGGTGTGAAACTGCTATCCTTAGAAAGGCCTGTTTTCAAGGTTGGCCCTTCACTGGTATCTTGAAACTTGGTTTTTGGAAGGATTCCTACCACCCTAACCAAAAGTATCTCACTAAACAAACTGTGCAAACAATGTGGTTTATGCTGAACATCTGCTCTTCTTTTGGGAGTCTAGAATTTTGATACATGCTAGGCAGAGGGTGCCTACGTGACCAGCCCCCAATGAAAACCTGAGGCACTGATCCACTGGTGAGCAACTTGTGCCTAGCTTTCTCAAGACTTCACTTCATGCACCTTCTCCCTTAGCTGATTGTGCTTTGTATTCTTTTGCTATAATGAAACATAGCCATGATTACAACCAAATGCTGAGTCCTGTGAGTCCTCCTAGGGAATCATCAGATTTGAGGATGGTCTTAGGAACCTCTGACACAGTTGAGGGAAGGAGCTAGGGTAGAATATAAAGTTACCAGAAAGTTATGTTTATGTGTCACTTATTTAAGATAGAAGAGGCTGGAATCAGTGGTTTGCCTGTAATCCCAGCACTTTGAAAGGCCAAGGCAGGACGATCACTTGAGGCCAGGAGCTTGAGACCAGCCCAGGCAACATAGTGAGACTCTCATCTCTATAAAAACTTCTTAAAAATTAGCTGGGCATGGTGGCACACAGCTATAGTCCTAGCTACTTAGGAGGCTGGGGAGGGAGGATTGCCTGAGCCCAGAGTTCCAGACTGCAGTGAGCTATGACTGTACCACTACATTCCAGCTTGGGTGACAGAGTGAGATCCTACCTCAAAAATAAATAATAAAAATAAGAAATAAGAATCTGAGGCAAGTTTATATGCCAAAACATGAAATCAATGGAGAAAAATTAAAGTTACAAGAAAGAAAAAAGAATCTACAGAGAAAGACCTTCGTGAATTTTGTTTTACCACAATAATGCCCCATATGATGTTTTTACAATAATATTCTTAATTAATAGAAGATCATCATAAGCAATACTTCACATAAATGGTAACACTGTTGAGACTACATAAATAAATCCTTTAAATATGATTAATAGACAAAAATTCTTCCAATTTACATTTACTCAAAACAGATTTTAATAGTCTAGTCACCTAATTAATAATAATAATAATAATCTCTATTTAAATAATAATCTCTATTTAAATAATCATGCAAAATCCATAGTATTTTTTTAAAAGTACCAGCAGAATCATATCCTCTGTACTCCAGTCTCTGAAGGCCTTTGATTAGGGTCTCCAAGATTTCTCGTCTCGTTCGAGGAACATGGTAGTTTAAGTAAGCAAATATACCTGCAAATAAACAAATATTTAATGAAAAATTCTGATTTAAAAATCAAAATTAGCATAATTATGTCAAGTATATGAAAAAATGTGACGTTAGATTCTGTCTTTCAAACAACATTTCAAACCGTTTAAAGGCAATGGAACTTTTTCAAGGGAGAATTTAAACATGTCAAAATACATGTTTATAATTTTTTCAAAGAAGCTTATAAAGCTGGCTCCTTATTTTCCATGACTGCCATTTTTGTCAAGTGAAATTTAATTTTTTAAAAAACCAATTAACAAATTTATAGTTTATGTCCTATATACAGAGCATTTCGTTTCAAGAAAAAAATTTCTGAAGTAATTTAAGCAACATACAGGCCCTAAAATCTATACCAATGAGATTAATTTTGCTTACTTCCAATAACCATGCTATCAGTGACATTTTAAGAATAATTACATTGGGGTTCCTTGTGTGCGCGTGCTGGCTCAAGCCTGTAATCCCAGCACTTGTTGGTTGGATTGTTGGGCCGTAGTTCGGTTGCCAGATCACGAGGTCAGGGATAGATCTTCATCCATGTGCTTATATGCAATTGGTGAAACCCCGTCGTACTACTAAATAATACAAAACGAAGCTAGTGTTCCTGCTGTGAGGGGTGGGCGGGTCGTACGCTTGTGTCCCATGCTACTTCCGGATTGGCTGAGGCAGTGAGAATGTCGATGAAACCCGGTAGGCGGAGCTGCTATGTGTATTTGCTTGAGATCCGGCCACTTGTCATCCAGCTCTGGCATGGCAGGCAAGACTCCGTCTCAAAATAATAAATTAAAAAAAGAATAACGATGCGGTCCGGGCGCTGTGGCTCACGCCTGTAATTCCCAGTCACTTTGGGAGGCTGAGGCGGTGGTAGCTGATCAGATCAGGATGATCAAGACCATCCTGGCCAACATGGTGAACCCGTCTCTACTAAAAAAATACAAAAAAATTTAGCCTAGTCATGTGGTGGTGTCGCGGTATGTAGTCCCATGCTACTTCGGTTGAGGTATGATATGCAGAGAAATGCGAGAATCCTAGGAGGCGTGGTCTTGCTAGTGAGCTTCGTATGAATCGCCCCTACGGGCACTCAGTCTCTGGGAAGCAGTTTGAGCCGAGACTCCGGCTCAAAAAAAAATAAAAAATAAAAATAGTGATGAACACGATGTGAAAAAAAAAATACTCACCCCTTAAATAATTACGTAAAATAGTAAAAACTGACCAAATACATAACTATCTTAAAAGAAAACTGCTTGAATTACTTGTTTATCATATTAGCAAATGACAACCAGGTAACAACTCTAGAAAATTCACAGAAAAAGAGCAATCATGTGGAAAAACAAAACTAGAAAAAAAAGGAGTAATACAATGTGAACTGAACCAGATAAGAAAAGAAGTAACAGAACACAGGTAAGGGAAATCCACATTTTAGGAATGGCAGCATGGGCATTATCTGAGGTTTTCCATGGCTGTGCTTTGGCCAGAGTGGACACAGCTTTAACGTATCAAAACTGAAGACTAAAATATTTTAAAATACAAGTTCAAGCTGCTTATTTTAAAATTTCCCTTTTTCTTAACTACATTTCACTGTAATTCTGATTCATAAGATGTTTAAATTAATTCTGTGAGACAGAACTCCCAAATAACTAGTCTTCATTTCCACCTGTAAAGAGATACTTCTATAGAGTGTGATTCTATTGAAACATTTCAGCATACAAAAATAGCGCATTGTTGATACCCAACAAGAAAGCCATAACATATATGCTGATCACCATGATCAATACAGTGCAATTTTCTCAAATAAACTATTATGCCCTAAAAAAGAGAAACTCACATTAAAATCCAAAATAACCTGAAACAAAGGTTTCAGCTCTCCCCAAAGAAGTAGTTCCAGGCCAAAGACTTACAGAAATCCTGTATTTCATTCAGATTAAAAAAAAAAAAATACACACACATCTTACATTTATATTTTTTAAGCTTTCCTGTAATGTACAGTCATCTTACTTTCACAGCATGACCACCCTGTAGGGGTGGGTAGAACATCTATCTTACCTAATTCAAAAATAGAAAATGAGTTAACTGATATCCCAGAGATACCCACAAATAGCATTCCCAACCTCAAAGCACAGCAATTAAGATAAGGATAAACAACATGCTGCTTAAGGGTATTTCTAAAGTAAGAGTGGTAGCGGCACAGCCATGTGCAGCTTCAAACTTTCAATGGCTACTCATGATATAAACACAAGAGGACAGTAGAAGAGTCTCAAGACCAACTCCACCCATTTAATTCAGAAGAATGAGTCTCGGGTTTTTGTTGTTACTTCTGTTCCTTCATAAAGTATCTGTAATATGAATAAGCCAATAACCCATTTGTAAATCAAACTTTGCACTCTTCACCCATGGGTCACTGATCTTTGAGAAAGATTAAACACCTACAGATAACTCTCAGTTAAGTATTTTAACCAGGCCATTAAAAGACAATACACAGAACACAAATCTTTTCTAAAACAATACTTTAATACAAATGTGGGCCGGGTGCAGTGGCTCACACCTGTAAATCCAACTTTGGGAAGCTAAGGTAGGCACATCACCTGAGGCCAGGAAATCAAGACCAACCTGGCCAACATGGCGAAACCCATCATTACTACTGAAAATACAAAAATTGGCTGGGCACGGTGGCATGCGCCTGTACTCCCAGCTACTTGGGAGGCTGAGATGGGGAGAATCGCTTGAATCCAGGAGGCAGAGTTGTAGTGAGCCGAGATCACGCCACTGCACTCCAGCCTGGGAGAGAGAGAGACTCGTCTCAAAAAAAAAAGTGTGAAAGAAACTGAATCTGAACTAGTCCCCACCACTGTGACTGCATCAGCTAGAGTCCTTTAAAGAAGGACACAACCTAGCTGATTTGAAAACACAAGCCTGTCGAGGATTGTTTGCAGTCTGTCCAGAGCTGACAAATTCTAATAATGCAGTACATCCAGAAAAACTCACTCCTAAACTCCTTTTTAAGAAATCTAAGTCTGATAGTAAAAGTAAAAATGTAAGCCGGATGGTAAAAATGAAAGTGTGATGGTAAACGATTTAAAGATTAAATACGTATATTAATTTGTTAAAACCATTTAAATGCTAATGATATAAAACTGTTTTTAAGACAATTTATAGACTCTACTTTTTTTTTTTTTTTTGAGACGGAGTCGCGCTCTGTTGCCCGGGCTGGAGTGCAGTGGCCGGATCTCAGCTCACTGCAAGCTCCGCCTCCCGGGTTTACGCCATTCTCCTGCCTCAGCCTCCCGAGTAGCTGGGACTACAGGCGCCCGCCACCTCGCCCGGCTAGCTTTTGTATTTTTTAGTAGAGATGGTGTTTCACTGTGTTAGCCAGGATGGTCTCGAACTCCTGACCTTGTGATCCGCCCGTCTCGGCCTCCCAAAGTGCTGGGATTACAGGCTTGAGCCACCGCGCCCGGCCGACTCTACTTTTTTTAAAAGATTAATGCAGCAGGGCTGGGTGGCTCATGCCTGTAATTCCAGCACCTTGGGAGGCCAAGGCGGGTGGATTACACGAGGTCAAGAATTCAAGACCAGCCTGTACAACATGCTCAAACTCCATCTCTACAAAAATACCAAAATTAGCTGGGCATGATGGCAGGTGCCTGTAATCCCAGCTACTGAGGAGGCTGAGGCAGGAGAACTGCTTGAACCTGGAAGGCAGAAGTTGCAGTGAGCCGAGATTGTGCCACTGCACTCTAGCCTGGGCAACAGAGCAAGACTCTGTCTCAAAAAAAAAAAACTTAATGCAATATTAAATTCACTGTTTTTAATAATGTAACTCAACAACAGCATTCAACTTTGATAATACTTCTAACTTCAATCTCCTTGGTTTATAATGGCTCACTATATGAATCTTGAGAGCCTAAGAACATTTTGGCTGAGTGCTGTGGCTCACACCTGTAATCCCAACACTTTGGGAGGCCAAGGGAGGCGGATCATGAGGTCAGGAGTTCAAGACCAGCCTGACCAACATGGTGAAACCCTGTCTCTACTAAAAATACAAAAAAAAAAAAAAAAAAGCCGGCTGTGGTGGCACATGCCTGTAGTCTCAGCTACTCGGGAGGCTGAGGCAGGAGAATAGCTTGAACCTGGGAGGCAGAGGTTGCAGTGCACCTAGACTGTGCCATTGCACTCCAGCCTGAGCAAATGAGCAAGACTCCATCTCAAAAAAAAAAAAAAGGTAATAGAGCTAGAAGAAGGAAGGGATTAGCCTCAGACATACCTGATGAGGAAAATGGGAGCTAAGAAGTTAAATCTGTCAGTTTCATAGCCCTGTCCCTTGATAGCACTGCTAGCCCAAGGCATTCCACCTGCGGGGCTACTGGGTTAACTATAATCTTGGGGTGCCGAAGACAATATTGGCAGCAATTCATCAGGCACGCAGGGCATGTTCACAAGGGAGGCATTCACAACTCACAATGATGCTTGTTAGAGCAGAAATCGTTAGTTTGACCTCTATTTTCAGGTCTTCGACTTGTCTTATCAAAACTCCCAATAAACAGCTGTTTTTTTTGTTTTTTTCTGAAACAGAGTCTCACTCTGTCACCAAGGCTGGCGCCATCTCGGCTCATTGCAACCTCTGTCTCCCAGGTTCTAGCAATTCTCCTGCCTCAGCCTCCCAAGTAGCTGGGATCATATATGCCGCCACCATGCCCGGCTAATTTTTTGTATTTTTAGTAGAGATGGGGTTTCGCCATGTTGGCTAGGCTGGTCTCAAACTCCTGACCTCAGGGGATCCACCCGCCTCAGCCTCCCAAAGTGCTAGGATTACAGGCGTGAGCCACTGCACCCAGCCTAACCTCCCAATAAACAGTTCTTAAGTAAGGTAATGGCAAAAGCCTAAAATCAACTTTCCACCACTCTTCAGTAATTGCTCTAAGAGCACACACAGTAGCTGTGTAAGCATAGATGTATACAGCATAGGAGCTGCATAAGCACCCCCAAATCAGCATGTACTTCACAAGTGTAAGCTTTCTTACTAATGGAATATACTTGGAATAAAATAACTCCCTAACTGAAGGAGATGCTTGAACCTACAGACATCATTCTCAGAAAATGGCAACTTAAATTCAGTGACAAAAAAGCATTTATGAGTACCTTGCTAACAAAATTTCAGAAGCAATCCGGATCACAGACTAGACATACCTGGTTGAAAGCAATGTAGCTGCAAATAAAGACTGTTAAACCTTATTGAAAAGAAAACTAGGCCGAGCGCGGTGGCTCAAGCCTGTAATCCCAGCACTTTGGGAGGCCGAGACGGGCGGATCACGAGGTCAGGAGATCGAGACCATCCTGGCTAATACGGTGAAACCCCGTCTCTACTAAAAAATACAAAAAACTAGCCGGGCGACGAGGCGGGCGCCTGTAGTCCCAGCTACTCGGGAGGCTGAGACAGGAGAGGGGCGGAACGCGGGAGGCGGAGCTTGCAGTGAGCTGAGAGCCCGCCACTGCACTCCAGCCTGGGGGGCAGAGCAAGACTCCGTCTCAAAAAAAAAAAAAAAAAGAAAACTAAACTCAACTGACTAGTCAAATTATTGAAATTCCTATGCCTGGTTGCATTTATGTCCTTATGAATAGGAAATTTTATTTTTATATATTTTATCATTTGACAGCTTCAATATTTTGGGACCCTAAACACTGTAACTTACCAATGATAAGTGTTCAAATTCATTCTCTAAACTTAAAACTTCTGAATCCTAAATTCACCTATAATGTCACTTAAATTCTAAATTTGTTTTATTATTCTTATAACGCTAGTCACAAATTAATTCATCATCATCATTAAAGATTCAAACTAGGCCAGGAGCGGTGGCTCACGCCTGTAATCCCAACACTTTGGGAAGAGAGGCAGGAGGATTACTTGAGCTCAGGAGTTCGAAACCAGTCAGGGCAACATAGCAAGACCCTGTCTCTATTAAAATTTGAAATAATAAATAAAGATTAAAACTATACAGATGCTACAGAATTAATTGTAAAAATCTCTCCTTTCTGTCTCCACATAGGTTCCATCCCTTCTCGGAGATAGCTACTGTTAATTCCATACACACAGTCCCAGTCCTTCAGCTATAAATTTTTCCACAGGCCGGGTACAGTAGCAGACGCCTGTAATCCCAGCACTTTCAGAGGCCAAGGCGGGAGGATCACTTGAGGGCAGGAGTTTGAGATCAGCCTGGGCAATACAGGGAGACCCTGTCTCTACAAAAAATAAAAAATTAGGCATGGTGGTGCATGCCTGTAGTCCCAGCTACTTGGAAGGCTGAGGTGGGAGAATCACTTGATCCCAGGGGTTCAAGGTTGCAGTGAACTAGTCAGTATTATAATTATAGAATCACATTCTACATTTAAGATTTCTTTAAAATTAAGTATTATTTGAGATACATTTTTTTTCTTTTCACCAGGTGCTCTGCTCTGTCACCCAGGCTAGAGTATAGTGGCACAATCCCAGCTCATTGAAACTACCACCTCCTGGACTCAAGTGATCCTCTCATCTCAGCACCCCAAGAAGCTGGGACCACAGTGTGCCTGTTATTTATGTGTTTATTTATTTATTTATCCAATTTTTGAGATGGAGTTTTGTTCTTGTCGCCCAGGCTGGGGTACAGTGATGTGATCTTAGCTCACTGCAACCTCTGTCTCCCAGGTTCAAGCAATTCTCCTGCCTCAGCCTCTGGAGTAGCTGAGATTACGGGCGTGAGCTACCACGCCTGGCTATTTTTTTATTTCTTGTAGAGATGAGGTGTCACTATATTGCCCAGGCTGGTCTCGAATTCCTGGACTCAAGCAATCCTCTTGTTTCGGCCTCCCAAAGTGCTCGGATTACCGGCATGAGCCACTGCACCCAGCCAAGATACATTTTCTACAATCCTAAGAGCATACATAAAGACTGAGCGCAGTGGCTCATGCCTACAATCCCAGCACTTCGGGAGGCCGAGGCAGTTGGATCACTTGAGGTCAGGAGATCGAGATCAGCCTGGCCAACATGGTGAAACCTCGTCTCTATTATAAAAATACAAAAATTAGCCAGGCATGGGTGACACGTGCCTGTCCCAGCTACTCAGGAGGCAGAAGCAGAAGAATCACTTGAGCCCGGGAGGTAGGGCAGAGGGTGCAGTGGGCTGAGATCGCACCACTGCACTCCAGGCTGGGCAACACAGCGAGACCCTGTCTCAAAAAAATAAAAAATTTAAAAGTAAAATAAAATAAATCACACATACAAAAATAACATATGAAGTGAAACAATTAAGACTTTCAATTATTTTGTGTGTTTTTAAATCGGTTCATGTCTCCCCTACTTTATTGTAACTACCACCACTAGAAGGGGCTCCATGACACATCTCTTCCACATTTAACATTCTGGAGCTCAAATCACTAGTTTTAAGTCCTGACATCTCTAATTATACACTCCTTCACAGTCTACCTATGTCATCATCTTTCTTGAGAAAACAAAGCATGCACTTCCTGCTCATAATCTTCAAATATTCCATCTCTCTCTCTATTCTCTCTGACCATTCAAATCAAATGACAATTTTTCATCATTCTGCCAAGTCAAACCCTCTGGGTCCACTGTGCTCTGACTCCTAGTCTCTGAGCACCTCTACATTGAACTATGACAGCCACGCAGAACTCATCTATCCATTTCAGTCCACTTTCGGATGGGCCCTCCGAACTGCTGACCAATCCTATTAACTCATCACTTGCTTAACTTTCAAACTTCTCCTAGATATTATTTTAGAGTCTAAGCTACATACTACTCTCAAATCTTCATTTTCTCCTCCCAGCTTCTTTTTCATTTTTGGTAGATTCTTACTTTATAGAATTAATTCTTTTCTTTTTTTTTTGAGACAGAGTCTCATTCTGTCACCCAGACTGGAGTGCAGTGGTGCTATCTGAGCTCACTGCAACCTCCACCTCCCAAGTTCAAGCGATTCTTCCACCTCAGCCTCTCAAACAGCAGCTGGGATTACAGGCGTGCATTACCACGCCTGGCTAAGTTTTGTATTTTTAGCAGAGACCAGGTTTCACCATGTTGGCCAGGCTGGTCTCAAACTCCTTACCTCAGGTGATCTGCTCACCTCGGCCTTCCAAAGTGCTGGGATTACAGGCGTGAGCCACTGTGCCCAGCCAGAATTAAAGTCTTCATTTTCTTTTTTTGTTTTGAAAACATAGAGACAAGGTCTCACTATGCTGTCCAGGCTGGTATCAAACTCCAAGCCTCAAGTGATCCTTGCACCTCAGCCTCCCAAAGTGGTGAGTTTACAAGGGCGAGTCACCAACCCTCACCCATCTTCTTTTCAACAGTTTAACAACACATATATTAAATACTTCTCATCCTTCCTTGTAACCTCAAGAGAGATATATTACACATACTACTCTCTGGAGCTAGCCTCTCCCCTACTTGTAACTTTAAAAAAAAAAAAAACCGGCCCTGCTCTGTCACCCAGTACCCTGGCTGGAGTGCAGCAACACAATCATAGCTCACTGCAGCCTCAAACTTCTGGGCTCAATTCTCCCACTTCAGGCTTCTAAGTAGACTGGACTACAGGTATGCACCACCACACCTGGCTAATTTTTTTTTTTTATTTTTATTTTTTATAGAGATGGAATCTCGCTATGTTGCCCAGGCTGATCTTGAACTCCTAGCCTCAAGTAATCCTCCTGCCTCAGCTTCCTGAGTGGCTGGGACTACAGGTGTGAGCCAAAGCACTGGCTACTTATAACTCTTTTTTTTTTTTTTTTTTAATTGAGACATAGTCTCACTCTGTCACCCAGGCTGGGGTACAGTGGCGTGATCTCAGCTCACTGCAACCTCCACCTCCCAGGTTCAAGCAATTCTCCTCCCTCAGCCTCCCAAGTAGCTGGGATTACAAGCGCGTACCATGACACTTGGCTATTTTTACATTTTTAGTAGAGATGGGATTTCACTATGTTGGCCAGGCTGGTCTCAAACTCCTGACCTCAAGTGATTTGCCCACTTCAGCCTCCCAAAGTGCTGGTATTACAGGTGTGACCCCTGCTCCGGGCCTTACTCATAACTCTTGATGAGTGTTTCTACAACTTTGTAAATAAGGAACTCTTTTGTTAACATCAAAATATTCTGAGGCTCCTTCACAACAATGGGTTAAATGTTTATTATTCAATGATCTAGAACAATTTTTATTCAACTTACAAAGTTATAAGCATATTAATAAGCAATGAACACCCTTTAACAACTTCAGGGCTTGTAGGTCAGGAACCACAGCTCTAGAATTCAAAGTCTCAACACTCCCAGAGGACTTCAATCCCAAAATCCTCTTCTTTTTCGTATTACTTGCAGCCCCCCTGAACACAAACTGAGACCCTTCTGCCTTGACATATGCAATTTATCTAATAATTTCTTCATAACCATATCCAATTAACTTCTCTGCAGTATTACATATGAATGACGTTTTTCTACTTTTACAGACTCTGTCTAAGGCAATATACTACTTTGGAACTCTTTTGCCTTTAACCACTGTTCTTTGGTCTGTTTTCCTGACACTTCTATTTCCTCCTTCAATCCCTCTGGTAGGAGTTCTCAAACTATTTCCGCCTCCATTCACTGACGGGTAACATATGCCATCAATGACTACCTCTCACAGTATACTAATTCTCTACAAGCTGGCACTATTCCTCAAAGTAAAAGTCCTGCCCCATCACCCAGAACATTCCTGACCTAATGCAGATACCCAAAGCCCAGAGCTCTTCAGTCTCTAAATTTCTACTCATTCTACTTGTGGTCTACGACATGGCAATGAACAAGGACTGTGTATTTTCACCTGAAGCTGTTGCATGTGCATTCTTTCCTCTGATCAGGCAGCAATTCCTTGAAGGCAACTCTCTTATTTTAGCCATCTCTGTAAAGGGCAGAGTGCCAAGTATAAACCCATCATTTCAAATATCTGCAAGTATCTTCTAACACTTTCTAGGCACCTGAAATATACAGTCAAAAAATTCCCAAACCACAGAAACAGAACACTATTTCACCGGATGCTAAAAAGGAATGAAGTAAAGAAAGGTTTCATAATTAAAGGTTTAAGAACTACCTGGTTAAATAAAGTTAGATATATATTTAGAACTTTCTAGAACCTTTAATCTCGCTAATTGTGAATCTCCAAGAGCAGAATTTCCCAAACTTGTGTTACAAAACCCTTTCCCGCCTTCTACTGCTCATTACCAGAACCTATTAATCTCTATTTCCAGGGGACAAGTGAAGAAATGCTTATTAAGCAATTATTTTTTCTCACAATTTCTTCATATCCAGTATGGTATATAAGGATATGTTAATAGTACTGGTTTTATGACCAACCCTAGCAGCCAATCTCAGCATCCTTCAATTATCCCCAAAACCATTAGACAGTATAATTACAAAAACCTTTTGAAAAATTCATTTTGGGGCTGGGCGCGGTGACTCAAGCCTGTAATCCCAGCACTTTGGGAGGCGAGACAGGCGGATCACGAGGTCAGGAGATCGAGACCATCCTGGCTAACGTGGTGAAACCCCGTCTCTACTAAAAAATACAAAAAAAAAAACCTAGCCGGGCGAGGTGGCGGGCGCCTGTAGTCCCAGCTACTCGGGAGGCGGAGGCAGGAGAATGGCATAAGCCCGGGAGGCGGAGTTTGCAGTGAGCTGAGATCCGGCCACTGCACTCCAGCCTGGGCTACAGAGCCAGACTCCGTCTCAAAAAAAAAAAAAGAAAAGAAAAATTCATTTTAGGATACTTTAAAATTGCAAGTTCCTTTACTGCTTTTAAAAAGGATCTCATTTGCAAACATTCCATTTTATTTATTTATTTATTTATTTATTTTTGAGACAGACTCTCTCTCTTGTCACCCAGGCTGGAGTAGAATGGCAAGATCTCAGCTCACTGCAACCTCCGCCTCCTGGGTTCAAGCGATTCTCCTGCCTCAGCCTCCGGAGTAACTAGGATTACAGGCGTGCACCACGCTCAGCTAATTTTTTAATATTTTTAGTAGAGATGGGTTTCACCATCTTGGTCAGGCTGGTCTCAAACTCCTGACCTCAAGTGATCCACCCACCTCAGCCTCCCAAAGTGCTGGGATTGCAGGCATGAGCCACCGCGCCCAGCCCAAAAATTCCATTTTCTATACACCATAGGATCAGATGGGTATAACCCCACATTTATAAAAACAATAGCAGAATCTGTTAAAAGCTAGGGATAGCTTAAGTGACTTGACACTCAGCAAAACCAAAAATAATACAAATAAAAAGGACAAAGTATACTCCAAACTAACGAGAAAAAAGAAGATAAAATAAATTTGGAAAATAGACACTATTCTTCTCTGGGAGATTCTCAATGCTTATTATTAATACATTAAAGATTCTAAGAACTCCTCCAATCAAAAAACAAAACAAAACATTACCACGCGATTTAATATGTTGCTTTCTAAATTTACCAGACCATAGGATCTTTTTTCCTAACACTTATTAACAACCCAAAACAAGCTGGTAAACATTATTATATCAGTTTCATCAGTGTATCTGATTGAAAAAAGCATATCAGAATCTTCAATTGTCATTCTTCTGCTTCAACATTGTACAACGTTGAAATAAAATAATCTTTTAGGAAAATTTAACTAGGGCCGGGTAAGGTGGCTTACTCCTGTAATCGCAGCACTTTGGGAGGCTAAGGCAGGTGGATCACCTGAGGTCAGGGGACCAGCCTGGTCAACATGGTGAAACCCCACCTCTAGCAAAAATGCAAAAATTAGCCAGGTGTGGTGGTACACCCCTGTAATCCCAGCTACTCGGGAGGCTGAACCCGGGAGACGGAGGCTGCAGTAAGCCACTCCAGCCTGGGCAACAGAGTGAGACCCGTCTCAAAAAAAAAAGAAAGAAAGAAAGAAAAAGAAAAACTTAACTAGATAGCAAGTAGTCAGAAGGTAAGCTTCCAGATTTTCCCATCTATTCTAATTTTCACTCCATTTCTCTGCTCAGGAATTTTAGTTCAATGATTAAGATGTGGGAGGAAAATGATGACACTCATCTTCTTATCTTTCAGAATTTACATTAGAGAGAAAATAAATTCTGAACCCTATCCCCAGAATCATGCAAACCTGTGGTATGACTTAAAAGCAGGACCTCAGAAATGCCTCAAATACTCACTTTTTATTTCTTCAATACCTGTTTCCTCAGCAGTAAAATTCTGTGGAATGGAGACACAGACTATGTGAAAACTCCCAACATTTAGTCTTCACCCTAAAGGTATCTCCCTTATCTGAACCTGATTTCCATATCTGATTTATTTTTTGATTTTTATTTATTATTTTTGAGACGAAGTTTCGCTCTTTTTTGTCCAGGTTGGAGTGCAATGGTGCGATCTCTATCTCGGCTCACTGCAACCTCCAGCTCCTGGGTTCAAGCAACTCTCCTGCCTCAGGGTCCTGAGGAGCTGGGATTACAGGCGCGCACCACCACGCCCAGCTAATTTTGTATTTTTAATAGAGACGGAGTTTCACCATGTTGGCCAGGCTAGTCTTGAATTCCTGACCTCAGGTGATCCGCCTGCCTCGGCCTACCAAAGTGCTGGGATTATAGGCGGGAGCCACCACGCCTGGCACTGATTTTTTTTTTTTTTCAGTAAGTACTTTACGTTTTTTTCCTGGACCATGATGAAATGACCTGCAATGAGTACTTGATGAGGACACACCCCGCCATTCCGGAACAGTTAACTAGCAAATGAAGCACACTGGAGATTGACCAGTTTGCAAATTCACTACTTCGCAGCTCCAAACTAAATGCAAAGCCATTCTAAGTAGACACTGCAAAAGTCTGATTCTGAAGTCAGCTCTACTCTAATAATTTCAGTAAGCTATTTATAAGTGTTTCTGTTTTTATGCGGGTTTTTAAAAATCTATTCTAAATTTAAACCTGATCCTCATTTCCAGAAGCTGAAATTAGCATAAATGCAGGAAATATACACACTAACGAGTACAATCCACCTCCTGTTCAGTTCCTTCGTGCAAAAGGCTGCAAATAAGAAGTCTCCCAGAGAGTTTAATTCTCTTACAATGGTACTTCCCTTAAAAAAAAAAAGGGGGGGGTTCTTTCTTCCAGGGATAAAGTCAGTTGTAAATTTCAGTAAGAAAGGTAAGAATATAATTATTTTTACTGGCAATAGCCAAGTTAACACCAATTTTAGAGGACATCAGTCATGTCAGACACGATTCTCAAAATCTCTTTCACTAACACTTAGGTAATAATAAACGACTCTCAGGAAATAAAAGAGCCTAACCTTAATTTTTTAACTGCTCTAGCAAAGGTATTTGTTAAACTTTCCATAGCTAGTATTTTTAACGGGTGCACATGCAAGGGATAAATGATGTTTTTCATAGTTGGCATTCTAAAGGGGTATACATCGAAGGTATAACTGATATTTTTCAGAGCTGGCATTAATGGGTGCACATGCAAATGATAAATTATGTATAATCTATTGCCACAGACATTTGAAGGACTCTTCCACTACAGGATCAGGTCTAAGCCCATTAACCAAATTATTGATTAGCAATTATTTCTGTTGAGACAAGGGATGGCAGGAAGTATCACGTTTAATGCCACTATCGTGGCTCTAGCTGGGGTCTGTTTTCTATTGGGCCTGCCTGAAAACAAGTAAAATATTTTGTGAAAGGTTTTTAGAAAAATGCAAGATAAGTTCAACAGACCTCGCCCAATGTTCCACAGGTTGCCTCACTCACCTGGTGGGCCCTTTTGAAGGCACCCCCCTCCACACCTCAATTCCCTCAGCCCTTTCCTCCTTTATTCAATAAAGGCGTTTCTCTCCCCTCTCCGTTCCTCCTCCGCTCAAAGGCGCCCGCTGGCCCCAGCGAAGGGGCCCATCTTACTCTCAGGTGCCTTTCTCCCGGCCGCCACCCCTCTCCCGCACGCGGATGCCGACCCCGCCCCGCAGCCACCACTGGACGCCCCTTGCCCATCAGCCAGACTTCGCACCCTCCACACTCCCGCTTCCGCCCGTCGCCTTGGGCCTTAGCGGCGCCCGCACCGCACCCCAGCGCCGCCCGGCAACACGCCCCCCGCCCCCGGCCTCCTTACCACACATGATGCCGGAGACACGGCCCGCGAGGCCAGGGGCGAGTGGCTGGTGGAATCGGGGGTGCACACACGAGCTTCGGTGGGCAATCTGCGGGCTCGGGGGCCGGGGTGGCGCCGACACGACTCCCTCCGGGATGCGACGGCCAAGGCAACGACAGCCTTCTCCACCTCCCAGGCTCCGCCAGCAACCGCCGCCAGGCCCCGCCCCTCGGCGCGCAGCGCGCCGCCGCCGGTAGGCCCCATTGAACCGCTCGCGCGCCGCTCACGCGCAGGTCCCGCCTCCCAGCGCTGCCCCGCCCCCCGAGCCCACGCAGGCGCTGGACTGCTGGCGGCGGAGACGTGGCAGTAGCTCGTGGCAGTAGCTCGTGGCAGTGTCCGCCTGGAGTTCCTGGAGACGCCCTCCCTGGGGCTAGCTGCCGGAGGCACCGAGCCGAGAGGGAGGGAGAAACTCAGCACCTGGCAGGGAATGACGGAAAGAGAAGGATGGAATTGTTAGCAAAGCAATAGCTCCGGGTGCGCGCGCAGTGCAGCCCCAGGCCCCACGCTCCAGCACTGCACGAAGCGGAGAAAGAGGAGGAAGAAAGCAGGAAGTCTCAACAGGGAATCCTGGGGGACATAGGCTGAAAAAAAACTGGAAAGAATTGGGTGAGGTGGGAGGAGAGAGAGAACAAAATTCTTGACTGCAAAGCCCCAAAGGGTCAGCCTCTCTGGTGATAAGAATTCAATTCCCTGTGTAATATGCTTGGCCCCTAAAAGCCCTCCGCATCCGTTGCCTCCATAACCCTCAGTTTACTGTGGAACGGTAGAGGAGGAATGCAAGGCTCAACTATCCGACTATGAGCCTGGACGTAAGAAACTGCTGGCCCACCTCCTCCCATGGCCTACCTGAGAGGGCTAGGAATTCCCTAGCTTTAACAGCCGCGCGTTTGACTTATGAACGATTCATTCTATGAATTAATGCTCCATGTCTGACAAGAGAGACTTGATTAGAGAGGGATGATGTTTCTCAGAATTTATTACCTGGGCATTTGCTTTAAACAGCCTTAAATGGTATCTTCAGTGAAATGTATAGTTATCAGAACTCTATAATGGCTCTAGAGTAGTATTAAAAACGTTCATGGCACACAGAATTCCTGGAGTGCTGACTGCTGTTCTTGGGTCTGGTCTTATCCGTCCTTCCAACCCGATACACTCCTAACAGTCTCAACAGGTAGTTCCTGAACTGGGCCAGAATTGTTAAATCTTTTGCACACTGGTTACTCTGCATGGAATCCCCACCCTATCTCTGTTTAGATGCTACTTCTTCAGGAAAGCCTTTTTTATCTCCCCCAGACAGATTTAGAGACATGCATTAACCTCTCACTCTTTGAGCCACTCACTGTAAAGAAATATGCTTTGATATCTTATGATTTTCTGTATTTTCCCACTGGGCTATAAGTTTCTTGAAGCTAGAACTAGATTTTACATACCCAACACTTTTAGACCACAGCACAAAATAAAAGATCAAATTTATTTTGGAATGAGTGAAAAAAAGTCCTATTTTCTTAGCAGAATTAACCTTCTATGGCTGGTTGTATGATTAAGTGATCATAAAGCTTTCAGTTTTCTTAAGGGGAAAATGCCTTTTATCATTTGCCTCAGAGAGGCTGAAAAATGTCACCAAGCATTTAACTAAAAATGTAACTAAGCAGAGGATTTCTCACCTAAAAGCCGTTTTAATATTTCAATCCCTTAAGTCTCTAGATCACCCAGAGCAAAGTTAAAAAAAAAAAGAAACAAACAAAAAAAACCAGTGAGCTTTTTGGTAATACATTTATTAATTCAAGAAACAAAAGACTGTGGATATACATCTAGCCTAAGAACCCTCATCTAAGGCTCTGGTGAGAACTCCGTTGTATTACCTAGAAGCCAAGGTATGGTTCCAATGCTTAAGCAACATCTTTGTGCACTGGCAGCAAACCTGTCAATGCCACAAAGAAAATGTCAGTAGTACCACCAGAGTTCTCACGCTCCAACTATAATAATCTATTTAACCCTTCGCTTTCCTTTTCTGCCTGCTACTCCGTCACAATGACTATCAATTTGTCTTATCTATCTCCACTCAAGAAGCTATTTTGGAAGATATTTATGAATAAGTTGAGAAGAAGAAACTAGTGTTGCAGGTCTTTTAAAATTTGTCTAAATACAAATTTTTTAAAGTTTTCAGTAAAGACTGGGAAGTCCCCAACTCAAAAAAAAAAAAAGTAAATAAAAAAACAATTTGACAAAAAAGAGAAGAAACTTTGAAGGACAGTATTTTCCCAACTCAGCCTTGAAGAACCTCACTAACCCAACACAACAAAGAACCCTTTGTAACCATGTGCCAGTTAAGATACACACTTTGGGTGCCTGACCTCCCTTTATACAGAGCTCCGCCTTAGTTGGGCCTTTGGGAATAAGGCCTGGAGGAGAAGAAAATAAATGATTTATGAAGGAAAGGAGACATCTGGGTCTAATTCAAACATCTGAGGGAATAGATTTTCTCTCCTGATCAAAACATTCTGAATGACAACAAAAAAAGTAATGATGGCAAGGGGGTGTCATTCACCATCTCTTTATGTAAGTACATTTCCCTGTTCATAGATTCAGTCCCATTGGATCTGATGGCTGAAGGCCATCAGAGCTTCCAGTTGCCATTACTAACACAATGAAGAACCTTGATTGAAATAGCTATAGTCATTTTTGTTAACCCTTATGTGAATTCCAGTAATAAATAGCAATAAAATTATGAAAATAAAAATTCCTTTGCATAAGAATTTTGGAGCTACCAAATGGGGAGCTAGGGCACATATGTCCTACTTTTTAGGGAGCTTTGCGGAGAAATGTACCCCAGTGGACAGAGAAGATGGTAGCAAGTATCAAAGGAAAAAGAAATAGGTTGAGCCCCTGCGGCCTATGAAAAGAAATGAGGACAAGAACAAAAGGCACCAATCAAGGTCTCAGAAAGACCCTGTGAGTGAACCCCATTAGCCTCCCACAATTCATCCCACACACTCTGGCTCCAGAGGGACCTGTCAAAAAAACAAATGTGATCCAGTTTTTCCTTGCTTCCAATTTCGTGGGTACTCTTCACCCACAGGATGAGTACTGGGTTTCCCAATTCAGTGGCAGCACTCCTACAGAGAAGAGCTCTCACAGAGCTCTTCAAGGATGCAGCTCTCACAAATTTATTTCTCACAGTCATGGTGAAAGATGTGCCTAGAGGGCAGAGCTTTCACTGACAAATAATAAATAGAAGCCCACTCAAACTAGATGAAGAAGGGGATTTACTGGCTCACGTAATTGGAACGGACAGAAATACAGACAGCTTTCAGCACATCTATACCCAGGGACAGAATGTTGTCAGAACTGTTGAACTACCTCTCTGACCTCATGGATAGGGAAATAACCCTTAAATAGCTCTGCAATCACATCTTTATAGTTTGCAGCCCAAAAGGAGAGGCTATTTTTCCATCCTTACTTTTTATATTCTAGACAAGGATTCTGGCCAGTCCAGTGTGAGTCACATGCTCCACTCCTGTGGCAAAGAAGGCAAGACATTGTGATAGGACAGCTCCACCAGAGCCCTATAGAGTCATACAGCCACATATGGCAAGAGGGAGCAGTTATTCAAAGGAAAGGGGAAGGTGTTACTAAAAGACCACCACCAAGAAGGCACAAAAAATATGTCCACCACATCAAGCAAATATGACCTGATTGCTGCCCAGAAAACCTCAGGCTTGAGGACAAAGGATGCTGACTCCAACTAGAAGTTGTGCCCTCCCCAATACTACTCTCCACGGTAGCTCCAAATTTTTCCAGTAGGCAGAAGTTGAGGCAGAGTTTTTAGCTCTGCGAGAAAGAAACTCATTCTACTGCCAAGAAAGTCAACAAATTGAAAACCATGAGATTAACTGGTCCTATCTTTAACCTACTATTTCTGTCCTGTAGGATGTGAACAGACCCACAATAAGGGTGGACCATTCAGGGAGCTGCCTAGAACTGAAAGATCACTTGAAATGTAAGGACACCGAAAAAGTACTATTTTCTAGGGTTTCTTTCAAGGGATACAAAAGTTGCTTCTCTATATCCTGTAAGCCCCTAGGGAATAATCACAGGTAACACTGATATGGCAAAATGGAGTATATGGCTAGGATTTCCCAAGAGGGGTTCAGATTCCCTCTGGACTGGAAAGCAACCAGCTTCATATTCCTGCACAAAAAAATGGACACACATGTTCATACCACTGCTTTTGTCTACTGTGGTTCTAGACTCTTGCCCATTAGTAAGCACCTATGAAAGCAAGGAAAGCTTCTCCCCTCCCTCAAGCAGGAATACTCAAGAGGGGTATGGGCCCAACTTCCTTAAGACAGAATAGAATCGCTATAATGTGCATATAGGCCTTGCAGCCAGAATGCCAGAGTTCATGTTCCTGGCTTTTCCACTCGTTGCATGGCAATGGACAATGTACTTTTCCTTGTACTTCCATCTTCCAGTTTATAAAAATGGAGACAGGATCACGAGGTCAGGAGATCGAGACCATCCTGGCTAACACCGTGAAACCCCGTCCCTACTAAGAAATACAAAAAACTAGCCGGGGGAGGTGGCGGGCACCTGTAGTCCCAGCTACTCGGGAGGCTGAGGCAGGAGAATGGCGTGAACCTGGGGGGGCGGAGCTTGCAGTGACCTGAGATCCGGCCACTGCACTCCAGTCTGGGCGACAGAGCGAGACTCCCTCTCAAAAAAAAAAAAAAAATGGAGACAATAGGCCAGGCACAGTGCCTGTAATCACAGAGCTTTGGCAGGCCAAGGCAGGTGGATCACTTGAGGTCAGGGACCATCCCGGCCAATATGGTGAAACCCTGTCTCTACCAAAACTACAAAAATAGTCGGGCGTGGTGGCCCATGCCTATAATTCCAGAAGAATCGCTTGAACTTGGGAGGAGGAGGTGCAGGGAGCTGAGATGGTGCCACTGCACTCCAGCCTGGACGACAGAGCAAGGCTTCGTCTCAAAAATAAAAGGGGGGGGGGTGTGGAGGAGGGACAATAGTTAACAATTAAATGACTTCATAAATGTAAGGTGCTTAGAACAGTGTTTGTGAAAACCGCAGGCTTGAGAACAAAGGATGTTCAATGAATACATGAACATTGAATGTTCAATGAACGTTTGCTATTTTTATATATGTTGCTCTCATATGACTGTATGTCATCCTGTATAGGGCTTCATCCTAATTTTGGTTAGTGAAAAATCCTCAGGCCAAGCATGGTGGCTCACGCCTGTAATCTCAGCACTTTGGGATGCTGAGGCAGGTGGATCACTTGAGCCCATGAGTTGCAGATCCACCTGAGCAACATGGTGAAATCCTGTCTCTACAAAAAAAAAAAAAAATTAGCTGGGTGTGGTAGTGTGCACCTATAGTCCCAACCACTTGGGAGGCGGAGGTGGGAGAATCACTTGAGTGTGGGAAGTCAAGGCTGCACTGACCCACAATCATGCCACTGCACTCCAGCCTGAGGGCAATAGAGTAAGACCCTGTCTCAACAAAAGAAAAGAAAAACCCTCCAAATGCCTGGCGTACTCTTGACCAATAATCTTAGTTTCAGATACTTATTGAAGCATCCTATATTTACAAAGTGTTTTCAGGATATTTCATGTAAAATATTTTATAAAAGCTGGACATAGTTGTGCATGCCTGTAGTCCTAGCTACTTGGGAGGCTGAGGCAGGAAGATGGCTTGAGCCCAGGAGTTTGAGGCTGCACTGAGCTATGATTGCACCACTGCAACTCCAGCCTGGGCAACAGGGTAAGACCTCATCTCTATTTTAAAATAAAATAAAAAATAAAAAATACAAAGTATTTTATACATTTTGGGGTTTCTTGTATGTTTGCGTTTTTTTTTTTTTAATTTTGTTTTGGCTAAACATAACTAATAGTGATTATTAGTCTTTCTTTGGGATTATGTAGGGAGAAATTCAGTATAAATATTCCAAAATAAAAACCATTACCTGATTAAACTTAATATTTGAATAATGGTTCAATTAATTAAAAAATACATGTTAATTTGTTTTTGTTTTTGTTGTGACATGGAGTCTTGCTCTGTCATCAAGGCTGGAGTGCAGTTGCGTGATCTTAGCTCACTGCCACCTCTGCCTCCCGGGTTCCAACGGTTCTCCTGCCTCTGCCTCCTGAGTAGCTGGGATTACAGGCGCCCACCGCCATGCCCAGCTAATTTTTGTATTTTCTTAGTAGAGACAGTTTTACCATGTTTGCCAGACTGGTCTCGAACTCCTGACCTCAGGCGATCCACCTGCCTCAGCCTCTCAAAATGCTGGAATTACAGGCGTGAGCCACTGCAGCCGGCATGTTTTCATTTTAAGGTTGACATTTGGCAGTTTACCACAAATGAAAAATTGGTAAAAGTATTTACCAAGTCCTCCATCATTTACCAGTCTCTCAGAATGCAATCAGCTTCAAGTTACAGAATACCTGATAACAGTAGCTAAAACAAGAAAAACATTTATCTCACATCATATAAACTCTGAAAATGAGTGTAATTCTTAGTCTGGCCAAAAGGCCAACAATGTCTCAAGGATCTAGGCCCCCTTTTTATTTTTTTTTTTCTGAGACACAGTCTTGCTGTCGCCCAGGGTGGAGTGCAGTGACATGATCTCAGCTCACTGTAACCTCCACCTCCCAGGCTCAAGTGATTCTCAAACCTCAGACTCCCTAGCAGCTGGGACTACTAGGTGGCATATGCCACTGCACCAGGCTGATTTTTGTGTTTTTAAGTAGAGATGGGGTTTCACTATGATGGTCACACTGGTCTCAAACTCTTGGCCTCAAGTGATCTACCCGCCTGGGCCTCCCAAAGTGCTGGGATTACAGGTATGAGCCACCGTGCAAGGCCAAGGATCCAGACCCTTTCTTTGCTCTTTGCTATTCTCAGTGAACCAACTTTTAGTCATGATTACAAGTTGACTATCATTGCTTTGAACATCACACTCTACAGTGTACCAAGCAGGAAGAAAAGGAATGGAGGGGAAAAAAAAAAAAAAGAGCCTTCTTTCCAGAGATTAACTCACATACACACTGTCTTAACCAGGAAAGACAATCTTTCCAGAATTCTCCAACAGACTTTCTCTTCCAGTTTACTGGCCAGAGCTAGGTCATATGGCTACCCACAGACTAATGACTGGAAAAGAAAAATGGAGTTGAAGTGACTGGTTTAATCATAACTTATCCCCTGGGACTGAGGTGAGACCTACTGAGAGGGCCTTCCTTAACAAGAAGTGAGGGTATATGTTGGGTAGGCAACCAGGAGTTTCTGTGGCATTCTCTATACTACCACTGCCTACTTGTGCACCATTTTCACTTTATACTCAAGCCATACTTAGCTTCTTGAGATTCCCAAATACATTTCACACTTACAATTCTGATTACACTACTCTTTATGCCTAGAATCCCACACCTTTCCTCCTTGTTCTTCATGGCTGTTAATTATGTAGAAAATCTTTCCAATACTTTGGCCTCTCAATTGAAGAATTTCTTGGTTTTTTTTTTTTTGTTGTTGTTGTTGGTTTGTTTGTTGAGACAGAATCTCGCTCTGTCACCCAGGTTGGAGTGCAGTGGCACAATCCCAGCTCACTGCAACCTCCGCCTCCCAAGTTCAAGGGATTTTCGTGCCTTAGCCTCCTGAGTAGCCGGGATTACAGGCACATGCCACCTCACCTGGCTAATTTTTGTATTTTTAGTAGAGACGGGGTTTCACCATTGGCCAGGCTGGTCTCGAATTCCTTACCTCAAGTGATCTGCCCGCCTCAGCTTCCCGAAGTGTTGGGATTATAGGCGTGAGCCACTGCGCCGGGCCAATTTCCTCTATTCTAATAATGTAACCCTCCACCCAATTCAACCTCTTATTTCATGGTCACATCCAAGATATACCATTACTTGCATCTCATCCACAATGTCAATTTCCTGTAGCTTCAACTAAAGGGCAGTTTAAGTTGCCTTGCTTATGAAGCAATTCCCAGTGTCTAAATTAAATTCATACATGGTATCTCCAGGAATGAATTCTCCAACCCTACTATTTGGTTCAGTGAACCAAAGGATAAAAGTAAAAACTTCAATTCCCAGCACTCACAACTGCTAGAGTTCTTTCTGTTTCCATCACTATCTTAATCTCCTTAATCTGATGGACAAGAATTCCAGAGATGCTATTTATCACTACTATTTTTCCCATCTTTCCTTTCCCTGTATTTTCTATTACCTGCAGTCTCTGAATTAGTATAGAAAAATGAGAGAGAGGCCGGGCGCGGTGTCTCAAGCCTGTAATCCCAGCACTTTGGGAGGCCGAGACGGGCGGATCACGAGGTCAGGAGATCGAGACCATCCTGGCTAATATGGTGAAACCCCGTCTCTACTAAAAAATACAAAAAAAAACTAGCCGGGCGACGAGGCGGGCGCCTGTAGTCCCAGCTACTCGGGAGGCTGAGACAGGAGAATGGCTTGAACCCGGGTGGCGGAGCTTGCAGTGAGCTGAGAGCCGGCCACTGCACTCCAGCCTGGGCGGCAGAGCAAGACTCCGTCTCAAAAAAAAAAAAAAAAAAAAAAAAAAAAAAAGAAAATTAGAGAGAATGCTAAATCACTCTTTTGGCTACCTGAAAAAGCAGTACCCCTAGAGCAGAAAGATAACAGTGCACATTTCTGGCATGGTACAGATTATGGATCTTTGAGTCAGAAGCCAGTGGAAGGACCAAAGCAGCTTCTTCTCTCTTCTTTAGCAATTCTGATTCATAAGGTAAAGGCTGGGCATGCTGAGGCAGTTTTTCTAATTCAGCCATCTCCATCTTAACCAATAGAAACTGTGTCCGGATTCTGGAAGTTAGTTTTTGATTTTTTGCGTTTGTTTGTTTGTTTGTTTTTGAGATGGAGTCTCGCTCTGTTGCCCAAGCTGGAGTGCAGTGGCGTGATCTCAGCTGACTGCCACCTCCCCCTCCCGGGTTCAAGCAATTCTCCTGCCTCAGCCTCCTGAGTAGCTGGGATTACAGGCATGTGCCACCACGCCCGGCTAATTTTTGTATTTTTAGTAGAGACAGGGCTTCACCATGTTGTTCAGGCTGGTCTCGAACTCCTGACCTTGTGTTCCGCCCGCCTCAGCCTCCCAAAGTGCCGGGATTACAGGCATTGGCCACCACACCCGGCCATTTTTGGGTTTTTTTGGTCTTAAGAAGTTCTTCTTCGCTACTTAATTGGGGGCTAGTAGCCAGATACCATTTTAAAACACAATTGTTTAGCTGTTTCTTAAGCTAAAACGTCAGTAAAATAGTTTTAGATATTTTGCAAAAGCCATTTTAGAATATTCTAAAAAGCATTCTGTTTCTTCCTGTATGAAAAAAGTAAATAAATTAGATGGGGGGGAAATGTATTTTAAACTCCTTCACACATATGCAAAGAAGGAGCCATGGGAAATGAGGAACAAAAATAAAAATACCCTTGGATAAAATCCACATGTACAGAAGATGATTCAAGAGGTTATAAATAACTCATATGAGGTAAAGCAAACATGTAATATTTATATATCATTCTCTGAAGAAAGAGCATATTTTATTAATCTTCAAGGTTCCTCAGCATATTAATAATAAAAACTTGATATATATTATCAACAAGTCTGACTGTTGTGCCCAAAGAAAATCCAGATTATTTTAAGGTGAGTTTGCTTCTTTTTCATCTGATTCATCATCCATAACCTAAAACCAAAAAACAAAGACAATTTAAGAATTAAGGAAATGATTAGATTTTGCTATTTTCCTGATTTTAATATTACTTCTTTACCTGATATACTCTGTAACGATGCATGACAAGCCAGTAAGAATAAATCTATTAACAGCCCCAAAGAACAAGGTTTCAATCATAACCTGGTATCCTAAAAACATAAAAGCAAATTAAATATTTGGAAATTAATTAAAGCATTGATCACTTCTCCTTGTCTCAAAGAGGCTACCCACAGCAGAGTCTCAGCTGGGCAGAAAAGACTATAAATAATTAACTGGAACCAGGCACGGTGGCTCACACCTGTAATCCCAGCACTTTGGGAAGCCAAGGCAGGTGGATCACGAGGTCAGGAGATGGAGACCATCCTGGCTAACACGGTGAAACCCCGTCTCTACTAAAAATACAAAAAATTAGCCAGGCATGGTAGCAGGCGCCTGTAGTCCAAGCTACTAAGGAGGCTGAGGCAGAAGAATGGCATGAACCAGGGAGGTGGAGATTGCAATGAGCCGAGATCATGCCACTGCACTCCAGCCTGGTGACAGAGTGAGACTCTGTCTCAAAAAAAAAAAAAAAAATTAACTGGTATTCTCTAGCCATAAGACTAATGTAATTGACTTTTCTTTTTTTCAAAACCATCTTATTTACTTAAATATATTCTGTGAAACTATACCAAACTGTTATTATAAAACATTTATTTTATTAAAATGAATCCCCAAGGAAAGTAAAAAACAAAACAAAACAAAAAACTCCACCATATTAGGAACTAATTATTTTAGTCTTACTCAGATAAAACGTCATTTTAAACCTCAGGAAAATGTTACAACAGCTATTATCTTTCCATGAGTTAATGTATTACTAAGATAACAAACTAACTCCATTGGAGAAGGAAAAAGTTACATAAACCTAAGAATGCTTTTTCCTCCTTGCCACACCTACTACAATTAGATGCCAATTCAAGTTTCTAATCTGAAGGCCAATTCATTACCCCACCCTGGACAAATGAATAAAAATATTTCTCAGTCAATCCACCAAAGTATCAACTAATGTAATTTTTTAAGGCATACAGATGATAATGGAACAAAATAAGGTTAAAAAAAAAAAAATCTAGGCCAGGCACGGTGGCTCACGCCTGTAATCCCAGCACTCTGGGAGGCTGAGGCGGGCGGATCACCTGAGGTCAAGAGTTCAAGACCAGCTGGTCAACATGGTGAAACCCCCGTTTCTACTAAAAATACGAAAATTAGCCAGGCGTGGTGGTGCGTGCCTGTAATCCCAGCTACCAGGGAGGCTAAGGCAGGAGAATCATTTGAACTCGGGAAGTGGAGGCTGCAGTGAGCCAAGATCACACCATTGTACTCCAGCCTGGGCAACAAGAATGAAACTACATCTCAAAAAAAAAAAAAAAAAAAAAATCTAGATTCTGGCTCTGATCTGAGACAATCAATAGAAAAGAATTCTTTCATAGGATATCTTTTCGGTTGAGTAAAATTGGTATTTATTTCCAAGAAATTAACATTTTACATCCAATTTCAACAATACCCAATCCAAAAAATTTTGTCAACCAACTCCTATTTTAGGCAGAATTATTCCTTAATTTGGAATAATATTCCCAAATACTTAATACAAAACATGTATAGGACATTTGTAAGGCACACAGCTAGTTGTTGCAGAGGAATACAAAGACTTGGATATGATTTCAAGTCTCTTAGGGAGCTTCCACGTAAACATAAAGCTAAAACAAATACAGAAAGCCACATAAATATAAAGCCAAAACAGAAGCTTTGGACCTGTCAAAAAGAACTTAATTCCAAGTGGGGACTGATAAAACTTCAAAGAGGAGATGGCATGTACTGGACCAAAACGATGGTGTGGAAGCTAAAGCAACTCCATTTTGGATGCTAATCTGCCACATTGACTAACCTCAGTTCTAGGAATGCCTCTGAGATTTCTATTTAATTCTGCCTTTAGGTAAAAATAACCTTGATGTTATCCTAAACAACACATACTTAGCATAAATCTTGCCTTTAAGCAAATTATAGGCTATTAGGCAAATAGCATTCTTGCCTTTTCCAGAAGGGCTGACTTCAATTGTCCTACACGTATCTTCTGAAGCATGTGTACCCATTTCTCCTAGGCTATATAAGCCCTGAGTCTAGGGGGTAACAATGCAGGGATCCATCATCTTGCAGCTGCCTGATAAATGGCTTCTGTTCCTCAGTCCCTATTAAATGTTTCTTTCTGACCAACTGGATTTGTCAGCCTCTTTCTTCAGCCTCTCATCAGCTCCCTAAGACTTTGGGGATAGGTCTATATAGACCTGCTCACTGTGGAACAGATGAGTTTTAATACTACCCAAGGATAAGTGATTCCCAATGGAGCCCTTAAGGGCACAGAATTACCTGAGGTGGTCAGGCGTGGTGGCTCATGCCTGTAATCCTAGCACTCTGGGAGGCTGAGGCGGGCAAATTGCCTGAGTTCAGGAGTTCAAAACCAGCCTGGGCAACATGGTGAAATCCTGTCTCTACTAAAATACAAAATACAAAAAATGGTAGCATGTGCCTGTAATCCCAGCTACTCATGAGGCTGAAGGATGGGAACTGCTTCAACCTGGGAGGTGGAGGCTGCAGTGAGCCAAGACAGCATACTCCAGCCTGGGCAACAGAACAAGATTCTGTCTCAAAAAAAAAAAAAAAAAGAATGAATTTGAAATTCTGTGGGTCGGAAATTTCTAATTTCCACACATCCCTTCACTCCTTGATAATCTCTCTCCATAAGGCCATGCTTTTTGGTTGAGAATTACTGCAGTATTAGAGTCATTATTACTGATGACAAGGTGCTGTGTTATACTTCTTAAGTAAGTTGGCAAAAAAAAAATGTTGATATTGTGTTATACATAAAGCTTTAGAATTCTATTCAGTATAATGACAAACTATGATTTCTAATGGGCTTCTTGCTTGCATATTTAAGAATACGTAGATTAGGCCAGTTGTGTTAATCCTTAATCCCAGCATTTTGGGAGGATCACCTGAGGCCAGGAATTCAAGACCAGCTTGGGCAACATAGCAAAACTTTCCTGTCTCTACCAAAAAAAAACTGGTAAATATGATGTGGTAGAGTTCTTCCACTAAAGATTTCTAAAACTCATCTATAAAACACTGTGTTACATGTTAAACCTTTTTCGTAATTCTTGTGCAATCAGGGCAACAATATGCCCTCTGAGTCTCTTGTGGCCTTGTGTGCAAAACGGGAATGACTTAATGCACTGTGTTATTAGAAAATGAAATGAGCAAAACGCCTGGCACATAGTAAGTTCTCATAACACTAAAGTTACTTCTTTTTCTTTTTTTGAGATGCAGTTTTGCTCTTGTTGCCCAGGCTGGAGTGCAATGGCGTGATCTCAACTCACCACAACCTCTGCCTCCAGGGTTCAAGAAATTTTCCTGCCTCAGCCTCCCAAGTAGTTGGGATTACAGGCATGCACCACCATGCCCAGCTTGTTTTGTATTTTTAGTAGAGAAAGGGTTTTCTCCATGTTGGTCAGGCTGGTCTGGAACTCCCGACCTCAGGTGATCTGCCCACCTCAGCCACCCAAAGTGCTGGGATTACAGGTGTGAGCCACTGTGCCCGGCCTAAAGTTACTTCTAAAATAAGAGACTTCAAGTCTGATAACAATTGCAACATAAAATCTAGCCCTTGAAGAAAAGCTAGGTCATGAACTTCTTTTCAAATACTTGCCTTAACATCTATTTCCAGCCTTTGTATCTACAAAGAAAAAGAAAAAAATGAAAAAAAATCTAGACTTGTCATATAATATTGGCATACCTGTTCTACGCCTTCTACCTCTGGAATATAAAACTGCAGCATGTTCTGAATTCCATTTTTCAGAGTAATGATTGAACTAGGACAGCTAGTACAAGAACCCTGGAGTTTCAGCTGTACGATGCCATCTTCAAAGCCTTTGTAGATTACATCCCCTCCATCTTCCTGCACAGTTGGCCTGTGAGGTCAAAGAATATTTATGACATATTCTTTAAAATGCAAGTTTTCATTGAAAAAATTTAATACAGCTCGGAGCTTACACTTTATATTAGTAAAATTCACAAAGTTGAAGCTACTTTTATAATAGAGAATAATAACTGTGGCTAAGTTTTATTTATAATTAATTTTTTTTTAATCTCAGGTAAAATACCAAAATTCACTCATACAAATATTTCCTCCACTTACCACATTTGATCTTGCTTACTAATATCTTTTTAAGGCTGGGCATGGTGGCTCACACCTATAATCGCAGCAATTTGAGAGGCCAAGGTAGGAGGACTGCTTGAACCCAGGAGTTGGAAGCTGCAGTGAGCTATTATCAAACCACTGCACCCCAGCCTGGGTGACACAGCGAGACCCCATCTCTAAAGAAAACTTGTTTAAATAAAACGGTATTTTAAAGCACTTAAGATTTCAAATTTCCTAATAATTATTGTGATTACCTAAAACATACTCAGTCACTTGTTTTGAGTGAAGGAAAAGGGAGACTGTCACATGCTGGCTTAATTTTCAGGTAAACTTTTCATTGAAATACAACATTAACACAGAAAAATGCTTAAATCCTGTATGTACAGTTCACTAAGGTTTCACAAAGTGAACACACATTTATAACCACCCAAACCAAGAAACAACATCACACCTCCAGAAGTCCCCTTTGGGCTTCCTTCCAATCACTCCCCACAACCAAAATGCAGCCATTATCCTAATTCGTATCACCACTGATGAGTTTTGCCAGTCTCTGAACTTTATAATTTACAAATATAAATTCTATTTATAAATCACGTAGAACTACCCTTTTGTATCTGGCTTCCTGTGCTCTTTGTGAGATTCATCTATGTTGCTGAGTATAGTACTAGGTCATTTACTCTGTTGCATAGTATTCCATTAAGCACATATACCAGAATTTATTTATCCATTCTACTGTTGATAGACATTTAGGTTAACACTAGGTTTTGGCTTTTACAAATAGTATAGTTATAAAGATTCTTAGAAATGTCTTTTGGTATGCATATATATTACTACTGGGAATATACCTGAAAGTGAAATTGCTGAATGAAGAGTATGAATATGTTGAGATTTAATAAATACTGCCATATAGTTTTCCAGTTATATAAACTTACATTTCCACCAGCAGTGTATGAGAGTTTCTGTTGCTCCACATCCTCACCAACAATTGGTGGTGTCAGTCTTAATAGTTTTAACTATTCTACTGGATTTGTACTAATATTTAATTGTGGTTTGAATATTCATAATAACTAATGAGGTTAAGCACTTTTTCATGTTTAGTGGCTACTTATTTTTTTCCTTTTTTTTTTTCGGAGACCGAGTCTCACTGTGTTGCCCAGGCTGCAGTGCAGTAGCACGATCTCAGCTCACTACAACCTCTGCCTCCCAGGTACAGGTGATTCTCCTGCATCAGCTTCCCAGATAGCTGGGATTACAGGCATGCACCAATACCCCCGGCTAATTTTTTTTGTATTTTTAGTAGAGACGGGGTTTCACCATGTTGGCCATCTTGAACTCCTGACATCAGGTGATCCGCTCACCTAGGCCTCCCAAAGTGCTGGGATTATGGGTGTGAGCCACCATGCCCAGTCGCTATTCAATTATCTTTTGCAAAGTACTTGCTGCAGTCTCTGATTGTTTTTCTTACCAATTTGTACAAGTTATTTATATATTCTGTCATATAAACACTGTAAATATCTTCTAATCTGTACCTTGCCTTTTGACTGCAAATGGCACTTTTTAACCGTCTCGCTTTGTCACATAGGCTGGAATACAGTGGCATGATCACAGCCCACTCAGTGCTACCTAAAACTCCTAGACTCAAGGGAGCCTCCCCTGCCTCAGCCTCTTAAGTAGCTGGAATTACAGGCATAAGCCACTGTGCCCAGCCAATGGCATCTTCTGATGAAGAGAGAGTCACAATTTTACTGCAGTCCAATTTATATGTATTTTCCTTGACTTTTATCTGATTTTTTTTTTTTTTTTTTTTTTTTT
>NW_016815814.1:994986-1005408 GCF_001698545.2 Rhinopithecus bieti | reverse complement strand
CACCGCGCCCGGCCTATTTTTTTTTTTTTAAACACTTCTTTAGCCTCTTTTACATAGCTACCATAAGTAATTGCCTTATGGGGGAAAATCTAAGTGTTAGGATTACTTTTCTTTCTTTTTTAAGTAATTATTACTGTGTTTTGTTGGTTTTTTTTTTTTTTTTTGGTTTTTTTTTTTTTTTTTTAAGACAGAGTCTTACTGTATTGCGCCCAGGCTGGAGTGCAGTGACACAATCTCGGCTCACTGCAACCTCCACCTCCCGGGTTCAAGTGATTCTCGTGCCTCAGCCTCGCAAGTAGCTGAGATCATAGGAGTGTGCCACCACACCTGGCTCATTTTTGTATTTTTAGTAGAGACACGGTTTTGCCATGTCAGCCAGGCTGGTCTTGGACTCCTGACCCCAGGTGATCCACCTGCCTCAGCCTCCCAGAGTGCTGGGATTACAGGCGTGAGCCACCCTGCCCGGCCAATTAATTATTCTTTTTTTTTTTTTTTTTTGGCGGAGTCTCACTCTGTCACCCAGGCTGGTGTGCAGTAGCATGATCTCGGCTCACTGCAAGCTCAGCCTCCCAGGTTCACACCCTTTTCCTGCCTCAGCCTCCTGAGTAGCTGGGACTACAGGCAACTGCCACCACGCCCAGCTAATTTCTTGTATTTTTAGTAGAGATAGGGTTTCCCCATGTTAGCCAGGATGGTCTCAATCACCTGATCTCATGATCCACCCGTCTTGGCCTCCCAAAGTGCTGGGATTACAGGCGTGAACCATTGCGCCCAGCCTCCAATTAATTATTCTTAATTCAGAAAAATTATAGATATTTACATGTACAACATGATGTTTTGAAATATGTAGGCCACGTGCGGTGGCCCATGCCTGTAATCCCGGCACTTTGGGATGCCGAGGAGGGTAGATCACCTGTCAGGAGGTCATGACCATCCTGGACAACATGGCAAAACCCTGTCTCTACTAAAACTACAAAAATTAGCTGGGTGTGGTGGTACATACCTGTAATCCCAGCTACTCAGGAGGCTGAGGCAGGAGAATCACTTGTACCCGGGAGGCAGAGGTTGCAGTGAGCCGAGATCATGCAGCACTCCAGCCTGGGTGACAGAGCAAGACTCGGTCTCAAAAAAAAAATCTGCATACACCATGGAATGACTAAATCAAGCTAATTAACATATACATTACCTCACATACCTGTTTTTTTTGTGTCAAGAACTTAATAACTACTATCTTAGCAATTTTTTTTTTTTTTTTTTTTGAGAAGGAGTTTTGCTCGTCACCCAGGCTGGAGTACAATGGCGCAATCTTGGCTGACTGCAACCTCCGCCTCCTGGGTTCAAGCAATTCTCCTACCTCAGTCTCCCTAGTAGCTGGGATTACAGATGCCCACCACCACGCCTGGCTAATTTTTGTATTTTTGGAAGAGATGGGATTTCACCATGTTGGCCAGGCTGGTCTTGAACTCCTGACCTTGTGATCCAACCGCCCCGGCCTTCCAAAGAACTGGGATTACAGGCGTGAGCCACCGCGCCAAGCCACAATTTTCAAGAATACATTGTTACTAACTATAGGCTTACTTGGCTCGGCGCTCTGGCTCACATCTGTAATCCCAGCACTTTGGGAGGTTGAGGTGGGTGGATCACAAGGTTAGGAGCTCAAGACCAGCCTGGCCAACACGGTGAAATCCCATCTCTTCCAAAAATACAAAAATTAGCTGGGCGTGGTGGCACGTGCCTGTAATCTCAGCTACTCAGGAGGCTGAATGTGAAGAACTGCTTGAACCTGGGAGGGCGAGGCTGTAGTGAACTGAGATTGCACTCCAGCCTGGGCGACAGAGCAAGACTCTGTCTTAAAATAAAAAAAACTATCTCAAGAACAGAAAACCAAACACCACATGTTCTCACTCATAGGTGGGAACTGAACAATGAGAACTCTTGGACACAGGAAGGGGAACATCACACACCGGGATCTGTTGTAGGGTTGGGGGAGGGGGAAGGGATAGCATTAGGAGATATACCTAATGTAAATGACGAGTTGATGGGTGCAGCACACCAACATGGCACATGTATACATATGTAACAAACCTGCATGTTGTGCACATGTACCCTAGAACTTAAAGTATAAAAAAAAAAAAAACTATAGGCTTACTTTTCTTAACTTCCCTACTCTCTAGGATTTTGGTCCTTGAAATCAAGATTTCACTGGTAACCCAGAATTTTAATTTTTGTCTTCCCATCTAAACAAATTTTCTGAAAGCCCAATGGTTTCTCCGATTCTTAGCAGCTGCCCTCTGCCCAGCTTCTTCTACCCTAGCTATGTAGCAAGGTACAGCAAATGCCTGAAGGGAAAACTCAGTGAGCTTCCCTTCTCTCCAAGATCTTGGCACCTCAAATCTTGCTTGCTTTGGCAGCTATCTAATGCTTTCAAACAAATTCTTTTTACTGTACTTTATCCAGCTTTTCTGGGAGTTCTCAGCATGACTATTGGTCTGTTACAAGCAAAAGTAGAAGCCTGATGTTCTCCACTCATTTAAATTTATTCTGTATGGGCAATACACTGAAAATAGGTACTCATTCTCTCTTCACAACCTTTCCAAACATTCAGTCTTTTTTTAATTCTTTTTAAGAAATTTGGTATTATAACAATATCGAATCTAAATTGAGACTGTGAAGAACACATATCTTCATTGAATGTTTAAATACATTGGATGTTTTAAAATTTGGAGCAAATGTAGTGAAGATACAGGCTTTAAATTCGATTGTCATGGTTACCTGCTGTGGTTTACATTAACTTGCACTTATTTTGAAAATCTACTATAATCTCATGGCCAATTAAAACTGTATTGCTATAATGAAAAATGCCTCCAAAGCACTTGAATTCGGGTAGAGAGAGGAGCACATACCGTATTCTAGTATCTAACAATTCCTTAATCATTGCCACAACTTCATCATCTTCTTCAGATCCTAGAAATAATTACATATAAAAACATCAAGAGTAGAAATTTTATAGCCATGCAAGTACAAGTATTAAAACAGAATGATTTTAACTAAATGGTTCATTAAAAACATAAAACTATAGAACATGTAACTTGGTACGGAGATATATTTTGGGAAATTGAAGAGAAAATCATTCATTTGATTCTCTGAAGAAAAATTAGGGAATACTGATCAACTCAACATTTGGTGATAAAGATGAGTACACTAAAACATCTTGATATACTAATGTTTGAAATTTTAAGCCAGTAAATACGCAGATGTTCTCTGTTCTCAAGGACTGAAAGTATCAGAGAAAAGAAACTGAATTTTGATGGAAACTTTGAGACAAAAAGGCACACCTACTTTGCAAGTTAAGTTACATCTTCAGTTTCTCAACTTAATGGTTTTTAAAATGCCAACCATACTAAATATAGATGTAAGCTTCTGGTAATTTCTGCAATTTTTTTTTTTCTTCTTGAGACAGCGTTTCACTCTGTTGCCCTGTCAGGAGTGCAGTGGTGTGATCACAGCTCACTGCAGCCTCAACCTCCTGGGCTCAAGCAGTCCTGCCTCAGTCTCCCAAGTAGTCTGGGACCACAGGTGTGAGCCACCACACCCACACAATTTTTTTTATTTTCTGTAGAGATGGGGTCTCGCCATGTTGCTGATATGGTTTGGCTGTGTCCCCAGTCAAATCTCATCTTGAACTGTAGTTCCCATAATCCCTATGTGTTGTGGGAGGGAGCTGGTAGGAGCTGGTAGGAGGTAACTGAATCATGGGGATGGTTACCCTCATGCTGTTCTCGTGATAGTGAGTGAGTTCTCACGAGATCTGATGGTTTTTTTTTTTTTTTTTTGAGACGAGTCTCGCTCTGTCGCCCAGGCCGGAGTGCAGTGGCCCCGGACTCAGCCTCACTGCAAGCTTTCGCTCGCCGGGTTCATGCCATTCTCCTGCCTCAGCCTCCAGTAGCTGGGACTACAGCCCGCCACCGCGCCCGGCTAGTTTTTTGTTATTTTTAAGTAGAGACGGGGGGTTTCACCGTGTGACCAGGAAGTCTCGATCTCCTGACCTCGTGATCCGCCCGTCTCAGCCTACCAAATGCTGAATTAACCAGGCTTGACCACCGCCCTGCGATCTGAGGTTTATAAGGAACATTTTCTCCCTTTCCTGCACTTCTCTTGTTGCACCACATGAAGCTCACATGTTGCTTCCCCTTCCACCATATTGCGTAATTCCTAAGCCCTCCCCAGCTACATCTAACTGTGGATCCAATTAAACCTCTTTCCTTAAAATACCGCAGTCTCAGGTATGTCTTTATCCACAGTGTGAGAACAACTAAATCCCAGTTACCCAAGATGATTTCAACCCCTGGCTCAATTGATCCACTTACTGCCCCTCGGTACCCCAAAGTACGGGAGATCCAGGCATGAGCCCAATGCCTGGCCTCTGAAATGGTTTCTACACATCCTGAGCAAAAAGTTAGCCGTTGAGAAAAACCAAAAATGTAAGATTTACATATCACATTATAACAAACACTACGATTCGGCAACCCCCTAAAAAATAAATATATTAAGCTTTTAGAAAAGAAATAAAACCATGGTTTCCTGTAATCCCAGCACTTTGGGAGGCTGGAGTTAAGGCACATCACTGAGGTCAGGATTCCAGACCACCTGGCCATATGGCTAAAACCCTGGTCTTTACTAAAAAAAAAAACAAAATCAGCCAGGTTGGTGGTGGGTGCTGCATCCCAGCACTCGGGAGGCTGACACAGAATTCAACTTGAACCAGAAGGCAGAGATTGCAGTGAGCAAGATATGACCACTGTCTCTAGCCTGGCGACAGAGCAAGACTCTACCAAACAAAAAAAAAAAAAAAAGAAAAGAAAACTTTAAAAGGAAAAGAAACACACAAAAGGTGGTCCTAGCCTATATCCAGCACTTTGGAGGCCTGAGCAGCAGACCACCTGAGTCATGAGAGTTCGAGACCAGACTGCCAACATGTGGAACCTGTTTCTAACTAAAAATAAGAATAGCTGGATTGGTGGCACACACCTATAATCCCAGCAACTGGGAGGCGAGCAGGAAATGCTTGAACCCAGGAGGTGGAAGTGCAGGAGCGAGATCTGCACCACTGCACCAGACTGGGCCACAGAGTGAGACTCCACCTCAACATAAAAAATAAATAAATAAATAAAAATAAATAAATAAATAATAAATAAAAAAATTGTTGGGAGGAAAAAAAGCACAAAAAGCTAAAACGCCTTAGATCATAAAACCTAAAATCCACTTCCCTCACCATCCTTCCAATCCTTCCCGTAGACAATCACTATCATGAGTTAGTTTTATCTCCCAGCATGCTGTCCCTACATTTACATGTATAAATTAACACAAATGAGATCATACTATACATACTATTATATATCTTGCTCTTTTCTATGTAATATATCTTGAAGGGCATTCCCCATTGGCATATACAAATATGCCTCAATATTTAAAATAGGTACACAGTAACTTTTATATAGATTTGTCTTGGCCGGGCACGGTGCCTCAAGCCTGTAATCCCAGCACTTTGGGAGGCCGAGACGGGCGGATCACGAGGTCAGGAGATCGAGACCATCCTGGCTAACACGGTGAAACCCCGTCTCTACTAAAAAATACAAAAAACTAGCCGGGCGAGGTGGCGGTTGCCTGTAGTCCCAGCTACTCGGGAGGCTGAGGCAGGAGAATGGTGTAAACCCGGGAGGCAGAGCTTGCAGTGAGCTGAGATCCGGCCACTGCACTCCAGCCCGGGCCACAGAGCGAGACTCCATCTCAAAAAAAAAAAAAAAAAAGATTTGTCTTTGGCCACAGTCTTCATTATTTCAGTTGTTTACATAGTTTGCTGCTATTTCTAACAATCCTGCAACATACTTGCTTATATAAATATATATCAAAAGGCCGCGCTCAGTGGCTCACACCTGTAATCCCAGCACTTTGGGAGGCCAAGGTGGGCAGATCACTTGAGGTCTGGAGTTCAAGACCAGCCTGGCCAACATGGTGAAATCTCGTCTCTACTAAATATACAAAAATTAGCCGGGAGTGGTTGCGGGTGCCTATAATCCCAGCTACTCCAGAGGCTGAGGCAGGAGAGTCACTTGAACCCGGGAGTCGGAGGTTGCAATGAGCTGAGTTCACGCCACTGCACTCCAGCCTGGGTGAAAGAGTGAAACTCCTTCTCAAAAAAAAAAAAAAATACATACATATACATATATATATATATTTATATACACACACACACACACATAGATACATCAATGTACTTTTGCAATTATATTTATGAGATAAATTCCTACTGGTGGGATATTTGGGTAAACAGGCTTGTGCTTTTTTTTTTTGCTTTTTTTTTTTTTGACAGAGTTTTACTCTTTTTGCCCAGGCTGGAGTGCAATGGCAAAACCTCAGCTCAATGCAACTTCGGCCTCACGGGTTCAAGCAATTCTCCTGCCTCAGCCTCCTAAGTAGTTAGGATTACAGGTACCTGCTACCACACCTGGCTAAGTTTTTGTATTTTTTAGGGGGTTACGCAATGTTGGAAGGCTGGTCTCGAACTCCTGACCTCAGGTGATCCACCTGCCTTGGCCTCCCAAAGTGCTGGAATTACAGGCGTGGGCCACCGCGCCTGGCCTAGCTTGTGCATTTTTAATGTTAGTAGATATAGTCAAATTACTCTAAAAAAGTTATAAGGTCTACATATGGATCCATAAAGAACACATGTAACTGTTTCATGTAGTACTAAAAATTTTCACAAATGGTACATTTATAAATGTACATACATTTGAATTTTCCTTTTTCACTTAATATTTCCTTTTTTATGTTTCTATGTTGGTATCTCCCAATCTAGTTCATTCCTTTTAACTGCTGGTATAGTTAAAAAATATTTCAGTGAACATGTTTCTACGTGTTGCCTTGTGCGTATCTCTAAGACTCTTAAGATATATATCTAAAAATATACCTGTATCACCTAAAGATAATTATACAAATGTTTCTGCATGTCATAGTCTACTTAGTGTTGCTATAAAGGAATACCTGAGACTGTGTAATTTATAAAGAAAAAAATGTTTATTTGGTTGATTCTGATGTCTAGAAAAGCTGAAGACTTGGCATCTGGTGAGGGCCTCAAGCTGCTTCCCCTTATAGAAGAAGAAGGGGAGCTGGCCCATGCAGAGATCACATGGTGAGACAGGAAGAAGATGGTCTTAGTGGGACTCTTCTTAGCACTCAGCTCTCAAAAGAAGTAATAGAGTAAGAACTCACTCCCCTCCCCTCCTACCCCGAGCTTTTCCAGAGGACATTCATCTACTATTGAGGGATCCATCTCCATGAGCCACTCACCTCCCATTAGACTCCACCTCCAACACTGGGGATCAAATTTTGGCATGAGATTTGGAGGGGACAAACATAGAAACTATAGCAGTGTATATATGTGTGTATGCACATATAAATGTTTTTGTAGTCAATGCTTATTAACATTGATGAACTACTAGAACTAATGAGTGCTAACCTTGACAGATATAAGATCAATATACAAAAATCAACAATATTCCTATATCCAACACCCGAAATTAGAAAACATTATTTTAAAACATACAGGGCTGAGTGAGGTGGCTCCTGTCCATAATCCCAGCACTTCGGCAGGCCAAGGCAGGCAGATCACCTGAGGTCAGGAGTACGAGAGCAGCCTGGCCAACATGGCGAAACCCATCTCCACTAAAAATACAAAAATAAGTCGGGCGTGGTGGTGGGCGCCTATAATCCCAGCTGCTCAGGAGGCTGAGGCAGGAGAATCGCTTGAACCTGGGAGGCGGAGGTTGCAGTGAGCCGAGATCACACGATCATTCTCCAGCCTAGGCAACAAAGCAAGACCCTGTCTCAAAAAAAAACCAAAAAGCAGATACAGGCAGCATGGTAGTGGTTAAAAGCATTAACGTTGGAGCCAGATTGCCCAAAGTTCATATCTATCTCTGCCACTTACTACCTGTGTGACCTTGAGCAAATTATTCAACCTTTCAATGCCTCAGTTTTCTCATGTGTTAAATGTGGTAACAGTTCCTATCACATAAGGTTATTTTAAGAATCAAGTGAGTTTATACTTGTAAAGTGCTTAGAATTGTGCCTGAAATATCGTAATCAGTATATCTAAGTGCTTACTAAACAAAATAACGTTTATGACAACAAAACCTATATGGTACCTAGAACTAACATGAGCTCATACCAAGAAAAGAACATAAGTCTCAAGTAAATGGGAAAATTTGGGGATGAAAAAACATCAATGTTGAAGAAATGTTAATTCTCCCAAATTTAATCTATAAATTTAATGCAACTTCAACCAAGCTCTTGACATGGTTTTTCAGAGACTTTACAAGATGATCAATAAATTTACAAGGAAAAATAAAGTGACCAGACCACCAGAAAGTTTTTTTTAATTGAGGAACTCTTTTTTCCAGATATTATCATATACTATGCTAACTGTTACAGAGATACTGTAATTAAAACTCTGTATGTTATTAAAACAGGAAGAGGGGTAAAAAGACCACAGGTACAAAAAACATCTTAGAAAAAGACCCATGTATAATATTATAAATTCATGAGGAAAGACTGGGATACTTGATTAGCTATGTAGAAAAAGATGAAATTATATTTTAAACTATACAGAAAAACAAATCCCACAGTGATTAAATATGTAAGTATAAAAAATAAAACTTTAAAAAACAAAATACACATATGACAATATCTTTGTGATACTGGAGAAAGGAAAAACTTCATCGACAACAAATACAACAGTATCAGCAAATACTTATGGAGCTTTATGTATAGTCACTCTTCCAAGTGCTTTACACTAAATAACTTACTAAAACAAGGTACAAAAGGCACAAACCACAAAGGAAAAAAATGAACAAATGTAACCACATTAAAATGAAAATTTTCTGTATGACAAAAGACATCATAAACAAAATGAAAAGTTAAGTCACAGTTAGGGAGATATCATTTGCTAAGAAAATACCTAACAAAGAATTAATATTCAGAATATTTATATATATACAGAGAGAATGAGACTTTTTTTTTTTTTTCGGNGAGACGGAGTCTCGCTCTGTCGCCCAGGCTGGGGTGCAGTGGCCGGATCTCAGCTCACTGCAAGCTCCGCCTCCCGGGTTCATGCCATTCTCCTGCCTCAGCCTCCCGAGTAGCTGGGACTACAGGCGCCCGCCACCTCGCCCGGCTAGTTTTTTGTATTTTTAGTAGAGACGGGGTTTCACCGTGTTAGCCAGGATGGTCTCGATCTCCTGACCTCGTGATCCGCCCGTCTCAGCCTCCCAAAGTGCTGGGATTACAGGCTTGAGCCACCGCGCCCGGCGATCTGATGGTTTTATAAGGAACTTTTCTCCCTTTTCCTTGGCACTTCTCTTTGTTGCCACCACATGAAGACTCACATGTTTGCTTCCCCTTCCACCATGATTGTAACTTTCCTAAGCCCTCCCCAGCTATGCTGAACTGTGAGTCAATTAAACCTCTTTCCTTTATAAATTACCCAGTCTCAGGTATGTCTTTATCAGCAGTGTGAGAACAGACTAATCCAGTTACCCAAGATGATCTTCAACCCCTGGGCTCAAATGATCCTACTGCCTCGGTCCCCCAAAGTACTGAGATTCCAGGCATGAGCCATGCCTGGCCTCTGAAATGTTCTACACATCTTCTGAGCAAAAAGTTAGCCTTTGAGAAAACCAAAAATGTAGAGATTTCATATCACATTATAACAAACACTAGATTCTGGCAACCCCTAAAATTAAATTATATTAAGCTTTTTAAGAAAAGAAATAAAACATGGCTTATGCCTGTAATCCCAGCACTTTGGGAGGCTGAGGTAGGCACATCACTTGAGGTCAGGAGTTCCAGACCAGCCTGGCCAATATGGCAAAACCCTGTCTTTACTAAAAATACAAAAATCAGCCAGGTGTGGTGGTGGGTGCTTGTCATCCCAGCTACTCGGGAGGCTGACACGAGAATCACTTGAACCCAGATGGCAGAGATTGCAGTGAGCTAAGATTGCACCACTGTCTTCTAGCCTGGCTGACAGAGCAAGACTCTATCTCAAACAAAAAAAAAAAAAAGAAAAGAAAACTTTAAAAGGAAAAGAAAACACACAAAAGGTGGTTCCCGCCTATAATCCCAGCACTTTGGGAGGCTGAGGCAGGCAGACCACCTGAGGTCAGGAGTTCGAGACCAGACTGGCCAACATAGTGAAACCCTGTTTCTACTAAAAATACGAAAATTAGCTGGATGTGGTGGCACACACCTATAATCCCAGCAACTTGGGAGGCTGAGGCAGGAGAATTGCTTGAACCCAGGAGGTGGAAGTTGCAGTGAGCTGAGATTGCACCACTGCACTCCAGCCTGGGCAACAGAGTGAGA
>NW_016815814.1:987132-990511 GCF_001698545.2 Rhinopithecus bieti | reverse complement strand
AAAAAAAAAAAAAAAAAAGAGATGTGGCCTAGTTCTATCAAACAAGATGGAGTGTACTGGCGTGAACATGGCTCACTGCAGTCTCAGCCTCCTGGGCTCAAGCGATCTTCCCACCTCAGCTTGTCAAGTAGGAGGGACTACATGCACGCATCACCATGCCCAGCTAATTTTTGGGTTTTTTTGTAAAGACAGGGTTTCGCCACATTGCCCAGGCTAGTCTCAAGTTTCTGAGCTCACAATCTGCCGCCTTCACTTCCCCAAGTGCTGAGATCACAGGTGTGGAGTATAGTGTCCAGCCCAGAATATTTTTTAAAAACCTGCTTAAATAAATATAAAAAATACATACGGGCCAGGTGGCGGTGGTTCATGCTTATAATCTCAGTACTTTGAGATGCTGAAGCAGGAGGATCACTTGAGGCCAGGAATTTGAGACCAGCCTGGGCAACATAATAAGATCTCATCTCCACAAAAAAAAAAATTTTTTTTGGGGGGGATGGAGTCTTGCTCTGTCACCAGGCTGGAGTGCAGTGGCGTGATCTCAGCTCACTGGAACCTCTGCCTCCCGAGTTCAAGCGATTCTCCTGCCTCAGCCTCCCAAGTAGTTGGGACTACAGGCACGTGCCACCATGCCCAGCAGATTTTTGTATTTTTAGCAGAGATGGGGTTTTACCATGTTGGCTAGGATAGTCTCAATCTCTTAACTTCGTGATCTGCCCACCTTGGCCTCCCGAAGTGCTGGGATTATAGGCGTGAGCCACTGTGCCAGGCCTCTACAAAAAATTTTATTTATTTATTTTTTTTTTTTAAATTTTTTTTTTTTTTGAGATGGAGTCTCACCCTGTCGCCCAGGCTGGAGTGCAGTGGCATGATCTCGGCTCAGTGTAACCTCCACCTCCCATATTCAAGCAATTCTCCTGCCCCAGCCTCCTGAGTAGCTGGGATTACAGGCACAGCCACCATGCCTGGCTAATTTTTGTATTCTTAGTAGAGATGGGGTTTCACCATGTTGGTCAAGCTTGCCTTGAACTCCTGACCTCATGATCCACCCACCTCGGCCTCCCAAAGTGCTGGGATTACAGGCGTGAGCCACCATACCTGGCCAAAAAATTTTAAAAATAAAAACATTAAACAGGCATGGTGGCAGGAGCCTATAATCCCAGTTACTTGGGAGATGGAGGCAGGAAGATTGCTTAAGCCTGGAAAGCTGAGGATGTAGTGAGCCATGATCATGCCACTGCACTCCACCTTGGGTGACACAGCAGGTCACTGTCTCCAAAATAAAAGACACGTGACTCAATTTTGTTTTAAGTAGAAAAGATAAAATAGAAAATTTACTGACAAGAAAAGTAAACGGCCAATAAACATATGAAACTCTTCACACTCAGTATTAATCAAGGAAATGCAATTATAACAAGATACTGGCTAGGCGCAGTGGCTCATGCCCGTAATCCCAGCACTTTGGGAGGCTGAGGAAAATGGATCACGAGGTCAGGAGTTCGAGACCAGCCTGGCCAACATGGTGAAACCCCGTCTCTGCTAAAAATAGAAAAATTAGTTGCGCATGGTGGCAAGTACCTATAATCCCAGCTATTCGGGAGGCTGAGGCAGGAGAATCGCTTGAACCCGGGAGGTGGAGGTTGTGGTAAGCCGAGATCGCACCACTGCAGCACTCCAGCCTGGACAAGAAGTGTGAAACTCTGTCTCAAAAAAAAAAAAAAAGAAAACAACAACAACAGAAAACAAGATACCATTGTATACCCAACATACAGGTTAAAAAAGAAAAGAAAAGAAAAGAGACACTAAATGATGACAAAGATCAAAGATGTAAGAACACTGAAATTCTTACAATATACTGCTAATGTGCACTTAATTAGATCAACTTATGATATAGCAATTCCACTTTTAGGAACATAGCCTAAAGAAGCTCTCAGCCAGGCACGGTGGTTCATGCCTGTAATCCCAGTACTTTGGAAGGTCAAGGCGGGTGGATCCACCCAAGGTCAGGAGTTTGGGATCAGCCTGGCCAATGTGGCAAAACCCCGTTTCTACTAAAAATACAAAAATTAGCTGGGCATGAAGGTGCATGCCTGTAATCCCAGCCACTCAGGAGGCTAAGGCAGGAGAATTGCTTGAACCTGGGAAGCGGAGGCTACAATGAGCTGAGATCACGCCACTGCACTCCAGTCTGGATGACAGAGCAAGACTCTGTCTCAAAAATAAATAAAAATAAGGCCGGGCGCAGTGGCTCATGCCTGTAATCCCAGCACTTTGGGAGGCCGAGGCAGGCGAATTACGAGGTCCAGAGTTCGAGACCAGCCTGGCCAACATGATGAAACTCCATCTCTACTAAAAATACAAAAATTAGCCAGGCATGGTGGTGGGCGCCTGTAATCCCAGCTACTTGGGAGGCTGAGGCAGGAGAATCGCTTCAACTCGGGAGGCAGAGGTTGCAGTGAGCTGAGATCATGCCACTGCACCCCAGCCTGGGCAACAGAGCAAGACTCCATCTCCAAAAATAAATAAAAATAAACAAACAAACAAACAAATAAAGAAGCTCTCACATATTCACAAACAGACTTGCATAAGGATGCCCACTACAGCAATGTTTTCAATAAAAAATTAGTACAAAACTTTACTTGAACATAACAAGTTAACTATACCTTATTCCTATAATGAAATACTATCCAGCACGTAAAATGAGTAAACTAGAACTATATTTTTTGAAATGGATATATTTCAAAAATATCATACTTAGTAAAAAAGGCAATTAGAAAGTATAACACAAGATATTTAAGGTTGGGCACAGTGGTTCACGCCTGTAATCCCAGCATTTTGAAAGGTCGAGTCTGGCAGAACACCTGAGGTCAGGAGTTCAAGACCAGTCTGACAAACATGATGAAACCATCTCTACTAAAAATACAAAAATTAGCTGGATGTGGTGGTGCACACCTGTAATCCCAGCTACTTGGGAGGCTGAGGCATGAGAAACACTTGAACCTGGGAGGTGGAGGTTGCAGTGAGCAGAGATCGCGTCACTGCACTCCAACCTGGGTGACAGAGTGAGAGTCTGTCTCTTTAAAAAAAAACAAACAAACAGATATTTAAAACTTAAGAACAAAAACTAATACTACATATTCCCTGCAGAGACTTACATGTATAGTATAAAACAAACCAAGTTTCACATATCTCTGGAACTAGAAAGGGAAAAGGGATGGGGGTATAGCGGTTTTAGCTGTTTCTTTTTTTATTTACTTTATGCTCTAGAATCTGACACTGTATGTTTAATATTTTATTTTATTTTATTTTATTTATTTATTTATTTTTTTGAGACGGAGTCTTGCTCTGTCACCCAGGCTGGAGTGCAGTGGCCAGATCTCAG